>NW_022589725.1:26615593-27088790 GCF_004348235.1 Phoca vitulina
CTCAAGTACAGAATTGATACAATAGATAATACCATTTCCTTTTTTCTCCCATGTACTTTTTCCAAAGGCCACATACAGCTCTAAAATAGTATGATATCATGTTTTAGCCAATAGAAAATGCAGCATATACTTCCAGCTTCTGATAATGACAGCCTAGCTTGTATCAGAGTAGACTTCCTACCAATAGTAATTTAAAATTCTTGACAAAATATAAAAGCAACGACAGGAACTGTTTATTGGCACTAGACAACAACTAAAAGCAAGCTGAAACTAAAAAGGATTCTACCTTCGAAAGAAGGAAACCACACTGGGTGAAATCCACATTTAAATGGCTTTGACCCCACGGGCCCTCTGTGCCCCACATGGGAAGTGGCTGATAGGGCTCAAAGGAAAAAACAGTAGTTTTATTGGCTTTAGGCATCATAGGACTGAATTCAGTGTTGTCAGAACGACTAGGAATTGAGATTAGGATTCCCGAAGGGAGAGAGTCACAGAGGAGGGAGCCCCCAAATCTGTAAATGAATACCTATAATCTTTGGCAGGGCCTTAAACTGTCCATGTACAGGTAAAGAGTCCAAGGAGCCCAGGAAGAAAACGAGAGCCAGAAGGCTGAAAGAACTGAGCGGAACATTCAGCTTCTCACTTCAGGGATATAGAGTTCAGAATTTTAGCTCCGTCGAGTTAGAGGGAATTGACAAACACTTGGGTTTTCCATTGAAACTCTGGAAGTTTCATGCTTTAGGAGTAAAGACCACATCCCAGAAGTAAGGGGAAACTGGAATAAACCTGCCTTAACAAAGCCTAAACTTACGCCTTCCTGTTACCTGGCAGTAATCTGTTTGCAGGAGCAAACTTCAATGCTGTTGGGAGGAAGATAATATAATTTAAAGCCTTTACAACATCTTTACAGTGTTTATATGTCATCAGTAATTACTGGACATGTAAAGGAACAAGAAAATGTGACCCAGAGTCGTGGGAAAAATCAGTCAATATAAACAAACTCATAGCTGACATAGATACTGGAATTGTCAGATAGGATGTTAAAATCACTATGCAGAATCTGTGAAGGCATTTTCATGAAAAGATGGGTGAGGAGATGGGAAAATTCAGGAGTGATATGAAAACTGTAAGAAAAAGAACCAAAGGCAAATCTCAAGATCTAAAAAATAAATCTCTGAAATTAAAAAGAAAAATTGGAGCTAATAGCAGATTTAACACAACTCAGTAATAAAAAGACAATAAAAATTAGCAAAAGACATGAGCAGACACTTCCAAAAAGAATATATATGAATGACCAAGAAGCACTTGGCAAGATACTTAACATCATTAATCATCAGGGAAATGCAAATTGAAATCACAGTGAGATACCCCTTTATATCCATTAGAATTGCTAAAATTAAAAAAGCTGACAACACCAAAGGATTGTCAAAACTTGAACTCTCAGACTTTGCTGTGGGTACATGTAAATTGGTATAATCACTTAGGAAAACTGCATATTAGTTCTTTATAAAGTAGAATATATACTGACCCAGCAATTCTATTAATAGTTATTTGTCCAATGGGAATAAAAACATATAGCACAAAAGCACTTGTAAAGTATGCAGATTTATTCACAATAGCTAAAAACTGTAAATATGCCACTGCCTATTTATAGATGAATGGATAAAGAAATTATGGTATTTTTAACCATGGAATATTACTTGGGAATAAGAGGAATGAAGTAGAATTGCATGCAACAAGACAGATGAATCTCAAAAATAAGCTGGGTAAAAGAAGCTAGCCCCCATCTTCCATCTCTTATATGAAGTTTGAAGTTATATAACAGGCAAAACGTAGTTAGGCTGATTGAAATCAGAAAAGGGTCTCTCTCTGTGGGGTGAGAAGGGAAATCGGGTGGAAGGGGCACAAGAGAACTTTTTGGGTTGACGGAAAACATTTTGTATTTTTATTGGTATCATGGTTGCATGAGTATATACCTTTGTTATGTATATACTCATCAAAACTGCACGTTTGAAGTCTGTGCATGTGATTGTATGACCGTTACAAATCATAAGTAGAATTGATGGGAACTGACAGGCAATGTAATGTGGTGGTTCGACATACCACATGCAGGGATTGAGGTAAGACTACCTGGATTAAGGTCCTAAAGGCAGTGAATTATAGTGGGTCAGGGTATGGTAAGCTTTTGAATCACATTGCCAATATTTTGTGAACCCTGGTAGGTTACTAACGTCTTCTAAGCCTCTATAAAACGCAGATGATAAAATTAGTATCTGCTGGTAAAGTTGTCCTGAGTATAGTGGCTGGCATATAGATGCACTCAAGAAATTTAAGCTGAAGTTATTATTATTAAATAACTCTTCAGCCATTTTTTCATTGCTCTAATGCAGTCATGAATGCTGGGAGAACATGAAGATTTTGAGAATTAGATATCCACAAGCTGCATTATACTGCCATCTAAATAATGAAGACAATATTTGACAGCATATGATTAAATACACTAGCAAATCCTATTTTAATTATCCATTTCAAACTAAGTAACTAGTTATCTCTTTGCCAAGAAAAAATGTTCAATTTTAAATACTCCTCTTGAAGCTCTTGTAAAAAAAATTCAAACATAAATTAGGACCTAATTTTTTTCCTAATAGTCTCACCTTCTGTTTCCCATCTCATGATCACTTTTTGTATTTTGGTGTATCTTTGGGGTGCATATATATGTGTGTGTGTGTGTGTGTGTGTGTGTGTGTATGTGTGTAAATGTATCTGTGTATGTGTGTGTGTATAACTTTGTAAGCAAAATTGTGACTGTATGATTTATGTACTCTTCTAAACCTGACATTTCATTTCAAAATCTTTCCATGTTTAGGACTATTTACATATAGAGTTGGCCCATTCTTTTTAGCAGCTGCATAATAGTATTGCACTGATGGATTTTGATTTATCTAACCAGCTCTCTGAGAAGTTCCAAGTTTCCACTATTATAAACAACTCTGACATTCTTAGAGTTGTAACTTTTGCACTTGTGTTAATTATTCCATAGAATAATTTTTTTTAAAAAGTAGAATTGCTATGTGAAAGAGTTTGAACAAAATTTATTAAGCTCTTTTTGGAAGAGAAAATTTTATGTGTGAGTATGTGTATGACTGAACAGTGAAAGAACGAGCATTGGAACACTGAAGATTCTCTGGGTCAATTCCATGGTGTTGTGGACTGTGGAGAGAGGGGGACATCTTCTGATCTCTTAATATCCTGGTTTATTTTCACATCCCAACTTACTCTTACTCTCTACCTCTTTGTCTCTTTACCCTTCATTTAGCAATCTTGCATTTCCTTTCAGTCCAAGGGGTCCATTCAACAACAACTAAGAACCCAAGTTTTCAATTTCCTAATGTATGTGCTTATGATCTTTGAGCCTTCCATCTGTGCACTCACGCCCACCCCATCCAGTCATATAAAGTCTTAATTTCCAACAGCATCAGATTTGTGTTTTCGAAAGGCGAGTCTCACTGTGTAGGCCAGATGTGAAGGGGAAGGATGCAGAGGCCAGAGGACTGATGAGACTTCAGGTTGGTGAAAGGAAGGAAGCTGTTCAATTTGTGGAGCAAGGGCAGGAACAGCTCAAGTTCTTGGCTTAGTTGCTGTCAGGTGAGTGAGGGTGGTTTTATGGGCGTTACTAAGACCCAAGCTACCCTTGACTATCATCTAGTGCCCTGTCAGCTGCAGAAACACAGCTGTGTTTGTGTCCTGCTATTGGGCGGGCAAGGGGGAACTCAGAGGTCTGGTTCTTTTTTTTTTTGATTATGTCCATTGTTCTTTTATGTAATTTAAAAAAAAAAATTTTATTGCTATGTTAATCACCATACATTACATCATTAGTTTTTGATGTAGTGTTCCATGATTCATTGTTTGTGCATAACACCCAGTGCTCCATGCAGAACGTGCCCTCTTCAATACCCATCACCAGGCTAACCCATCCTCCCACCCCCCTCCCCTCTAGAACCCTCAGTTTGTTTTTCAGAGTCCATCATCTCTCATGGTTTGTCTCCCCCTCCAATTTCCCCCCCTTCATTCTTCCCCTCCTGCTATCTTCTTCTTTTTTTTTTTTTCTTCTTAACATATATTGCATTATTTGTTTCAGAGGTACAGATCTGTGATTCAACAGTCTTGCACAATTCACAGTGCTCACCATAGCACATACCCTCCCCAGTGTCTATCACCGAGCCACCCCATCCCTCCCACCCCACCACCCACTCCAGCAACCCTCAGTTTGTTTCCTGAGATTCAGAATTCCTCATATCAGTGAGGTCATATGATACATGTCTTTCTCTGATTGACTTATTTCGCTCAGCATAACACCCTCCAGTTCTATCCACGTCATTGCAAATGGCAAGAGTTCATTCCTTTTGGTGGCTGCATAATATTCCATTGTATATACATAACACATCTTCTTTATCCATTCATCTGTCGATGGACATCTTGGCTCTTTCCACAGTTTGGCTATTGTGGACATTGCTGCTATAAACATCGGGGTGCACGTACCCCTTTAGATCCCTACATTTGTATCTTTGGGGTAAATACCCAGTAGTGCAATTGCTGGGTCATAGGGTAGCTCTATTTTCAACTTTTTGAGGAACCTCCATACTGTTTTCCAGAGTGGTTGCATCTGTTCTTTTTTTTTAATGGCTTTAATTCTACTCTTAGTTTTGAGGTGAATATGGATGTTTTAGAGTGCTGTGCTCACTTTCTTCTTGACCTTTTTCCTCTATAACCTGTGGTATGTCAGAGGCAATACTTACCAGCTTGGGAGACAGAATTGTTAGCATTTTGTTCGCACCCTGTGTTCAGTGACCTCAAGTTGATAGTTTGAAATTGGGCATGGTGGGGACATTTACACAATTGAGAGTGGAAACAGCTACAAATCAGGGATTCCCCCATCCCAAAAGAAACTGCCCCTTAATGTTTACCAGCACACTGCATGACTTCTGTAACCCTTCTACCTCTGCTCACCACACACACACACACACACACACACACACACACACATATACACACACACACACACACATGAAAACATAGTGTTTGAAGGATTGGACGTCATGGGTTTTCTTCCATGAGACACAGTGATTTTCAAGAGGAACAAACTGAGTTCCTTTTATCTTCCTGTCTCGGGTTTTGCATTTACTTCCAAAAGGACAAAAACAAGCTAACTTTTTTCTCTCTCCCCTAGTGGATGGCTGTATTCATAGAGCAGCTGGGCCCTGTTTACTGGCTGAATGTCGTAACCTGAATGGCTGTGAAACTGGACATGCAAAAATCACATGTGGCTACGACCTGCCTGCAAAATGTGAGTACAGCCCTTGGGAACCCTGTTTCCAAAATAGCTGAGCACATGTCTCTGATTTTATCCCGAAAGCGTGCAACTGGGAAAGGAAGTGGTAGTGGGGATATTTAATTAAGTGGGCTTATATTCGGATTTTGTACTTGGTAATAAAATGTGTGCTCCAAGTAGTTCTTCAAATATATATGTATCATATGTGAGTGTAGGTGATTTTTGTTCCAGGTCTTCGACAGAGTGTCTCTGAAACAGAGAAATAAAAATATGAGCAAAATATACATTATAGCATTTAAGTGCTGTGGAGTGACAGCTTCTGGAAGTGATGCCAATTTCTTATTCCTTGTTCAGGTTTCTTGATTGTGGATGTGTTTAGAGCAAAGGAGATCAAAGTGATGTATTGTGTTTTCAGCTGCCATGCAAAGGCTGATTGGCAATTACAGCCAAGGCATCTGTCACACTTTGCTTTCAGGAAAAGCCAATGGAATGTGGTTGTCAGTGTGAGAATGTATTTGCTCTTTGAATGTGGAATGGTCAAAATTTCCATTATATTTGAATAGAGAAAAGTATTGCATTTGATTGACCTTGTTGCCTAGTCGTTTAGCCAATCGAGTGGGGTGGTGTGGAATAAAAATACTGAGAGAGGAGCTGGTTAAAGGCACGGATTTTTTAATCACATAACCTTCAGGGCTTGGCGGGTGGAGGTAAAGGGTTTCATTGCACTGTTAAGGTGTTCATTGATTTGGAAATTGGGACACCAATTAATTGTTTATTCTATTCATCTGCTTCTCATGATACTGCCTGGGTCTGTGAATACATTTTATGTAAAAGTGAAGCGAGTTTTTGTTTTTCGTTTTTTTTGCAGTGGAGAAAACATGACTGAAAAATTATAACACTATCTGTAGAATACTTGTTGGGCTCTGTATAGACAGGTTGTGTAAGAATGAATTTCCTATGGATATGTGTGAGTGGAGAGATAGTGTGTTATATTTTAAAGATTACTTTAAATAATGTTTAAATCTGAGGTTTTGTAGTAAATGTCATATATTAAAATGATATTTTTTCTTTATAAACATTATAATACTGCATTCTGTATTTCTCACAGTGGGTTCTAGTGAATGTATATCAACTATATACTGTTTAATTTTTCCTTCAGTGACTTCTCACTTTTCTTTCTTTCTTAGCGTTTTTACCTTATGTGAAAGAGTCAAATCATGTACCAAATGGCCCCTCACTCCCACTTGAAATGTATATTTATGTCAAATAAAGTCCTTTGTGTACAGTGGTGTTCTAAACAGTTCTCCCTTTGAGTCAGAAAACCTGAGTATTAAAGGTGATTTCCCTTTCCAGGATTATATGTCTTTATGTTTACAAATATTGGTCATTTTTTCTTTTTAACACCATGTTACCTTTGTGATATAGCTAACTGATACCGCCCTGAGAACAAGCAGATTATTGATTACTTTCAGACTTGTGTCTGTCCTTAAACTAAGGAATAAGGCCTGGTTTCCTACTGATTTACTACTTTCTTTCTTATGTATTAAAGCACAAATAAGAAATTCTTTACCTCTGAGGTTTCCAAAGACAGATAGTCTCAGTATCACTAAATATGACCAAATAAAATGGTGGCTTTAGTGTATGGGTTGATGCCATTGTGATTCTGTCTAATGTGCTTGCTCCTGTCTGACATCCCTCTAAATCGTCTAGCTTAGTTCAGGGTTACTGAGGGAGGTATGAAGATCAATGACACCAAGACCTATGCTTGAGGAGTTTCATGATTGAGTCATATCTCTGAGCTAAGGTGTGGCTTTCCTGGGGACCCCGGACCAACTGAGTCTTTGTGGCACAAGGACTCTAGTTAACAAAAGTCAGTCCACAGGACTTGGTACCGAATCTGTGTGAACTGAGATAATGAGAGCCTTATACACATACAAGTCACTGTGCACAGGTCACAGGGCACATCTAATAAGAAAATCATCCAGCACCATAGAAAGGACCAGACTTGGGATGGCAGTGCCACCTCATGAAAGTCACACACATGGACTACTCGTGAATAAGTCTTGGTATTTCTCTATATTTTGAAAGATTAATGATCTATATTGGAAACATAAAGAAAAGCAAAGAAAGCAATCGAGCAATATGGAAATGAGTAATAATAGCTTACATCTGTGTGCCACTTTATAGTTTTCCACAGTACTTTCACGAGCCTTTATATTTTAAATTGTATTTTATAAACATTGTGTGTGTGTGTTCATTTCCCCTTTTCCTATCCCTGAAAGATGTTTTTCTTTCTCATCAATTTGGTTCATCCATTTCAGAGTCATTAACAATCCACAGATGTGCTTTTGTAGAGAGAGAATGAAAAGGAGCTCATTACATACTGTTCGGGTCATTTTCCCCCTCTATATTTAATAATTCCATGACAGTTTGACAGCAGAAACTAGTTCCTATCTGTCCTCTGTGACAGCGGGTTTATCATTATGGGGGTACTAAAGCCAGTCATCCAGCCACCAATGATAATATCTTCATGCATCAGCAATTTGTTTGGAAAACGCTGTTGTCTAGGTTACAGTCAAACTTGGTAATTTTGGACTGGTCTTTGCTTCTTTTATGCTTGCTAACTTAATCTTTTTCTTAATGCTTATATTTGAATTAATCATGTTTGTAGTCTATATTCTGTGACTCATCATAATTGGTAGAAAGATAAGCCTCAGAGATTTAGTTTATTCTTCATTGTTTGGATGTTTTGATTTCTTTTGATGTAGAATATCCAATCATTCTTTTCAAAATAATCGTAAGAGTGGAAAGAATATTGGTGAATATTTCATTAAATGTGATTGCTAAAGAAATGACTTAAGAAGTAGACTAAGGACTGCTTATACAGTTGGACCTTTTCGGACCTTCTCTTTTACAATATTAGATTCATAATAAAATTTAGATTTCTATAGAGTTTTAGAAGCTTATCAACATGCAGAACCTTTCTATTCATGCTATCATCATTCTACCAGAGGGCCAACTTCATGTGGGAGAAGTTTGTCTATCAGAGTCACAGTTTTAGTGTCAATATCTAGCACAATGTTTCCTGAATATGTGCTGAATTAATGTGAATGAATGAGTGATCAAATGAATAGTTTCAGAACTTTTCACTTGGAAAATAGCTTTTCAAATGTTGCCTCTACTAATTCTTTCCCTCCTGCATTGCATTCTGCCTGGTGCTGGTAGATTGATATTCCTAAGTCCAGAGTCCTTATAATTGTCTGTAAGACTCTAAGCGATGTGGCCCTCCTTACATCTTGGACATCATCTCCCTCTGTCCTCTTCCTTGCCCACACAGGTTGCTTTGCTGACCTGTAATGCATTTGCATTAGTGTTCCTTCTGCCTAGAATTCTATTCTTCTACATATCTATCTGGCTTGCTCCATCACCTACTTCAAACCCTTGCTCAAATGTAACCTCCAGGATCGCCCAAACCAACCTGTTTATAATTGCTTTTTCGTTTAATTTATAATTGCATATCTGTAGTATTTAACCTTCAAATACTTGGTATCATTTACTTACTGATTTTGTTTTTTGTCTGTCTTCCCCTATGAAAATGAGGGCAGAGATTTTTTTTCCTACATCTTTTTCACTTACTGCTTTGTCCATACAGGTTAGAAAAATGTTTGACACATAACCGGGGCTCAAAATCTGTTTGTTGAATGAATGGGTAAAAACCTAACTCCACTCCTCTCAAAATCCTTGGATGGGTCTTTCTTTAAACACAGACTTGTTAGCCTGATTACCTTTGGCCTTCCATGATTTACTGCCATATCCTGAACTAACAAGCTTTTATATGACCTGAATTGCTCACAGTGGTGTGCCTGTGCTGGGGTCTGTATTTAGGGCCATCTAGAAAGCTCTTTGCCCCTTTCCTGTCTTCTTGACTCAACTCAAATATCACTTCTGTCATGAAACAAGTCTTCCTTATCAACTCTGCAAAATGCACTTTTTTTTTTCCTTCAAACTCATGAATACAAACTCATGAACAGCTTGTTAACACACTGAGGACACTTTTCACTACTTTTTATTGTTATACATACAAGCTTTCCACCTTTCTATCAGTCCCTTGTATGTAATGGGTACTAGAGAAACATCTACTAAATGAATTACTTGTTAAATGTGGAAGATTGGTTGATAATTGGTGATGGGTAAGATGTAATAGACAATTTATGTTAATATCCCTGAGAAATGATGAAATTAGTGTTAATTATCCCTTGGGTTTTTTAAATCACATTTTAACATCCATCTAATTCCAAAGTCTCTTGTTTAAGGAATTTACTTTTAATGGTGCTTCTCCTAAGGGTGAACAAATAAAAATAAAGAAACTATATCAACTTTATTTAATGATTTTTGGCATAGCTCACATATCTCTTCTATTTCTTGAGAATGCTCCATTTTTAGGCTTTAAAGCTGAATAATCATGAATGATAAATGGAAAAATATTAAAATCTGTATATAAAATGGTAGGATCTGTTTCTTTTATTCTTTCCATTTAATCTTTGGAAGATATCAGAGAGTAATATTAGCATCCAACTCATAGGTTTTTATTAATCATTTGAAAGGAGACTGTAGGATGAGAGACCATAGTATAGCATGTATGAATCAGAATCTTCATTCTATTCCCAGGTACAATAATAATCAGATGATAGTAGCTTAAAAGGTACAGTTGATAATAATACTTCTCCCATGCCCTTCATCAAGAATCATAGTACTTTGAAACATTAGCTCATCAGTCCTTTTGAAATTTCTATGAGGAAGTGACATGACAAGTAATGGTGTTCTTTTTCAACACAAAGGGAAATTCAGGTACAGAATGGTTAAATTCGTTGCTCCCAGTAACAAACTACGTCCATGTTAGGGGCATGGTAGATAACTCAAGTATCACCTGGTTAGGGCGAGAGTCTATTGCAGGTGTTGGCCAAGACCTACTGCCTGTTTTTTATAGATAAAATTTTATTAGAATACAGCATTTGGGGGCGCCTGGGTGGCTCAGTTCATTGGGCGTCTGCCTTCGGCTCGGGTCATGATCCCGGGGTCCTGGGATTGAGTCCCACATTGGGCTCCTTGCTTAGCGGGGAGCCTGCTTCTCCTGCTGCTTATGCTCTCTCTCTCTGTCAAATAAATAAAATCTTAAAAAAAAAAAGAATACAGCATTTGTTTGCATATTATCTATAACTGCTTTCATGGGACAGTGTCACGTAGTTGGAACTCTATGACCAGAAAGCCTGGACTCTATGACAGGAACTCTATGACCAGAAAGCCTGGAACATTTACTATCAGGTTTTAACAGAAAGATTTTGCCAATTCCTGGTCTTTGGCAATCCCTATTTTTTATAAAGGAGGAAGCTGAGATTCAGAGAGGTTAAATATTTATTGAATTTTATTGAATGTACGTGATTTAGATCCCTATTGACAAAAGTGGGACTAAAATACCTGCCGTCTATTTCTTGAGACAGCTCTTGCTTCTGTTGCCTCAATAGAACGTCACCTTGGGAGGATGATCTGAAGCCTTTTAAATCTTTCCAATTATAAGGTCACCTTGAAAAAAAAAAACCTTGAAAAAAAAATGGTCATTTTTCTCAGTAGGGCCATACCTGGAAAGTGAGTAAGTCAAGTCTCTGAAGGGAGAGTTAATTCAAACCACTAAAGTATTAGGCAATAAATCTTTATTCCTTGCTTCCTCCAGTGGTGGTAGCTAATATGCTGAAAGGGAGCCTGTAGTCCTGAGTAAATTCAGTTTCTGGAGTAGGTAACTCGTAACATGGTTCCCAGTTAGTCCTCTGCGTTGCGTGACCTGATTTCAGCCATCATGGGCTCCACCAGCAGGTGTCTGATTGTGAAGGCAGTGGAGTGGGCATGCTGTCAAGAACATGACTCTGTCAGGCTTTGATGGAGATCTGAGGGCCCTCATGAGCCCCTTCCATAATTAAATGACTTATGTTACACAAAGAGAAAAATGGCTTTTGAAGAATATAAAACCATCTTCCTTCCTGAAGAGAGATATGGGGTTGTTCCTCCTAAAACCAACTCTGATTGGCTCATTTTCCTTAAGTGCTTTAGGCATTTAAGTACTATTTGAATCTATTTCTTCATAATTACCACCCCTTTCATTTATATTAAACAGTTTTATACATTTTTATCTCCTTACTGATCCTTATGATGAATGTGGAAGTGAAAAGGGCAGAAAGATTATAAAACCCAGAGTAGTGGTTCTCAAAACGCACTCCTTGGAGCGGCAGCAGCACCTGGGGATTTGTCAGAGATGCAAATTCCTTTGCCCCACCCCAGACCTACTGAATCAAACTTTGTGGTTTAACAAACTCTCCATGTGACTTTGATGTAAGCTCAAGCATGAGCATCATTGACCTAGACAGTGATGGAATCCTGAGCAGAACCCTTGCCTTTTGATTCCTTACCCTAATCCTGTTTTGCTACACAACATAGGCATCCTTTTGGGTTGCAGATTAGGGCTTTCTTTGAAGAGAACTCAGACATGCTTTTCTTTTCCTTTGTGGCATGTTCACAGTTAGTATTTGTTTCCTTATTTATTGCCTGCCTTCTCAAACAGAGTAACAGTTTGAAGAGAGAAAAGTCCTATCAGTCTCACTCACCCCTGGTATCCTTAGTATCTGACATGGTATCCAGAATCAAGTTCATGGCTTTGATACATGTTTACTGGAGGAATTAATGAAGGCATTGTCTTTGCGATAGTCATAGCTGCCACTGCAGGAAACCAACCAAGAAGACACTCAAGATAGGACTACGTGATACCAGAAATCTGCAGAGCTAGTACTGCTACCATCCCAGCATCTCCGTTATCCTATCACCAGCCATGTGTCTTGCTCAAAGACTCTAGCAGTGCAAGAAAGCACAGGCGGACAAAGTTTGCTCAACTTGTCCACATGGCACCCAGATAACCTATACTTGGATTACTTTCTTTCATTTTCTCTCTCTCTCTCTTTTTTTTTTTTTACCCATTGCAATAACATAGATTCCATCTCCAAGTGGCTTTGTGATGAAATAACTAAACGACTCTAATAGTAAATGGTTTCTTCTAAAAATAACAACATCTTGGAAGCAGCTAGTATTTACATTGTTGTAAATGTACTAGCTGAATGTAGAATAAGCACCTGTGCTTGGCTTGCGTTATTTGAGATCTTAGCAGGCCTTCAGAGGACACTGTCTATACCTTCTTTTGCCTATGTGATCAATAGGAAATAGCAGTGTAAATCAATTCTGGGTAATAATGTAAATGGGCTCTCGAAGGCAATTCCTGCTGTGAGATAAGTAGTTAGCTGTGACACCAGCATTAACCGCAGTGGGGGTAATCAGCCTTTGGATATGTTTAATCAGTTATCAGCTAAGATTAAAAAGAGAGCCACTGGTGTGCAGGGATAATCATTTTCAGGATTTAAAAGATGAATATTTGAAGGTGTTCTCATAAATTAAAGCCATCAGAGTTGCTTTGAGTAATTTGGGATGCTTTGAGGTCAGGCACAAGCAAACAGGAAAGGTTAATTTCAGAGCCACAGTAGTTAATGCGCAGGAATTGCAGAATACATTTATAGAAATAGTGAATGCTGAGTTAAACGAAGATTTCCCCCCACTGCTAAGAGGTTCCTTGAGCTATTACTAACCTATATGATTTGGTTAAAAAGTGGGCAACACATAACAATTTGTAAATTTATTAATTATCCCTGCAATTAATTATGAAGCCCAAATACTAAATATTAGACTACATTATGGCTTGATTAGAGGTGTTTCCAATTGAAAACATTGATAAAACCAAGTTCTTCCTTATAGAATTAAAGATTGATTCTGGGTCAAGAACACTAAACATCAAGGTAGAAAGTCTAAAGAGAGGTCTTGAATCCAGGATATTCTAATTGTTTGGTAAAGTCCCTTAACCTCTGAGCCTCGGTTTCTTCATCCACAGCTATCTGGGGATAGTCATATCTACCTTGGGTGAATTTGTTAGGATGCAGAACCACTGTTTATCAGGGTAAGACATAATATAAATATATGGCTCTATTATTACTTGTAAAATAGTTAGCATACCTCATTTACTTATTCAATCAATGTTAACTGAGTACTTATTCTGAGCTAGAGTGCTCTTCTGGAATGTAGAAAACTATAGTGAAAAAGCTAAGGTTCGAGTACTCTGAGATCTTAGGTTCTTAGCACAGAGAGGCAGATAATAAACACATTCACATAAGAGCAAAACACCTCAGATCATGGTAAGGGATATGAGGAATATAAAGAGTGGCAACAGAGTCGAGAGTGGGAGGGAAAGGATTACTTTTCCCATGGTGGTCGGGGAACACCACCCCTCGGAGATGGTAATGGGGCTGAGACCCCATAAGCTATCCAGGAGAAATTTATTGCTGGCAAAGTGAAAGCACTTTACTATAGGGTTAAAAAAATTCACCTTGCATGATATCTAAAACAAGATAGTCCCTTACTTTTTCAGCTGTTCTTCCTTGGTATGGATATTATATTTCAGTTCTGACATATGTATAATCTTAAATTTAGTCCGGTTTTTGGAGCTAATAGAGGTAATGCTGCTGCAGCAGCTGCTGGAGTGGACAGGGATTTTAATGATTCTCTTATCTGACCTCCTAATTTTACAATTAAGGAAACTGAGGCCCAGAAAGATGATTTAATTTTTATTTTTTATTTACCATGTGATAAGCGACAGAGTGAAGACTAGAGTCTGGGTATCCTGACTCAGTATAGTGCTCTGTCCGCTGAAACATAACTGCCTCTCCTAGTCTCTTAGATAATACTAAATCTCTATTTATATCTGTTATGAAAATTAATCAAATATTAAGGGAGGTGATGTACATAAACGTGCTTTTGAAATACTGATTTCTTATTTTATATGGTACTTTATTAATAGTCATTTTAAATGAGCTATGTATACATGACATCATGAGGTCTACTAGTAATGTTTATGACAATAATCCATCCAAACATATGCAGTAATGACTGGTGTTTGAGAAAATATGGAAGTCACAGATAGGAATTAAGAAAAAAAAATAGTCCCATACCATCCTCAATACTTAGACATTTGTTCCTGCTTCCTCCCGGTATCTTGTTCTCAGAGGAAAAGGAAGAGCTTCAAAAGTCATTTTGAGAAACTTAAGATGAGAACTTTATTGGTTTTAAACATACATCTACAAGTTATTTGGTTTTTCTCCAATCTCTCCTGGAGAGGTAGAGTTTAATTCCCTTCGCCTTGTATGTGGCCTGAACTTAATGACTCCTTTCTAGTGAATAGAATATGTCAGAATGATGGGGATTACTGAGATTAGGTTATAAAAAGACTATGGCTTCCATCTTTAACTCTCACTCTCTCTCAAATCACTCTGTTTCCTAGGGCTGCCATAACAAAATACCACAAATTTGATGGCTTAAAACAGCACTTTATTCTCTCATAGTTCTGGCAGCCAGAGGTCTGAAATCAAGGTATTGGCAGGACTCTACTCCTTCTGGGGACTCTAGGGGGAAATCCATCCTTGCCTATTCCAGCTTCTGGTGGCTCCAGGTATTCCTTGGATTATAGCAACATAACTCCACACTTTGCCTCCATTTTTACATGGCTATCTTCCCTATTCTCTTTTTTCTTCTCCTATGAGGACACTTGTCATTAGGCCTACCCTATTCCAGAATGATATCAAGGTCTTGAGATCCTTAACTTAATTACATCCACAAAGACCCTTTTTCCAAATAGGCTTACATTCAGATTTTGGGGCTTAGGTCATGGAGATATCTTTTTGGGGTCACCATTCAATACACTATATACTCTCTCTGGGTGAAGCAGCTTGCGTGTTATGAAGCAGCTCTGAGGAGAAGAAAACCTGCTACCATGTTGTGAGAGAACTCAAACAGCCTCTGAAGAGACTCCTAAGGCTAGAACTGAGGTCTGCCTGTAACAATGTGAGTAAACTTGGAAGGGGATCTTCTGAGATCTGCCTACAGTCATTAAAGTGAGCTTGGGAGCACATCCTCCAGACCCAGTTGAGCTTTTTGCTATTCACAGCCCCAGTGGAGCTTGACTACAACATCATGAAAGACATGGAGCCAAAACAACCCAGTGAAGCTACTCTCAAATTCCTGTCCTGAAAAACCTTGTGATAGCAAATATTTATGATTTTAAGTTTGGGGTATTTGTTACATAGCAATTGGTAACTAATACAGCAACTATGGGCATGAAGTTCATTTAACAAGATAAGGAGCCCAATCACAGAATGGTTGGTGTCTATTTTCTTAGCACATGACCTGCAAGGCTGAGGGGACAGGTGAGGTGACATGCAAGGTGAAAGAAAAAATAATTTGGGGTAATGTGACAATCAGTGATCTTAAAATCAAAAATGCGACCATACTCCGTACCATACCTCGGTCATAGGCAGTGTACTAGACTGGCAAACTGTTATGAATAGAAACTTGTCATTTTTATATTAAATATTTATATTTTACATTTAGTGTATGTTAAATACATATGTATTTATAAAGATAGATAGGTAGATAGATACACTTATAGATTAGAGGCAAAGAGAACCCAAATTCAGCTTAGTAAAAAGCATTGGGAGAAAAACAACACACACCCAAACACACAACTGGGTATTGATATTTACCTGATATTCCTTAAGTGTTTTTAGTCTTTGCACTTGTTACTCACATGCTCTCTATTTTTAGGAATTGCTGTTTTCATTTTGAGGGGAAAATTAATTCAGCCTTTTCCTGTGTGGAACCTGCAAGCTGAGTGAAGCAGAGGTAGCTTCCTATTTATGTTTGTGGCAGTGCCCTTCTAAATCTGTTTGCTCTACCAGGTGGTGTGTTTCCCATCAGCTCCTTCATTTGTCAGAACCACCTAGAGGCTGCTCCATTTCTAATCACATGCTATTTGTGAAATCCCTATAATTTCCTAAGGCCTTCTGAAGCTTTCCTTTTCCTACCTGTGACATTTTGAGGAAAGATTTATTCCTCCTCTATATTTATTCTGCTTAGCGAAGATCACCAGAGACAACCTTAACTGTATTTTTGCAAATTTTCCTTCAAATTGTGTCTGTATTGTATTTAGAGTACGGTTTGAAAGTCTGTGGAGTGCAAGGGGCTATCTTAGAAATTCCTTCCATTTACAGACACTCAGGTTTTGCTTTCTTACATCATGGCCTATGATGCCAAACCTGTCTTTCCTTACACAGCCAGATGATTGTGTTCCTGTTGTAACGTCCCTCCTATACTTGGGTGTGTCAGATGCATACACAGGCATGTGTCATTTCTCATGTACTCTGTTAGAAGTATATTCTCGTTATGCTGAGCATAGATTTTCTTCTGCATTATAATGTTTTGTGAGAATGGAATTCAGGGATTTTTTTTTTTTTTCAGTCTGTGGACCTGTTTGGAAAGCATTCTGGGAGAATTTGGGTTTGTGGGTGGCTTGATGGAACTGGGGTGGAGAGTCTGACAGAATCTCCCAGAAACTTCCAGAAGGCAGGCAGAGGAAAGATAACTGCTGTGCTGGGTAGGCTAGCAGGACTGGGCCCTTCTCCTCCATGCATCCAGAACATATCTTACTTATTGTTTTAAAATTAAGAAAAGTCATTTTGGTTTCACATCTTCTTAATAATATCTAGTGCCCAAATAGTTGAGTGGATGCCAAGAATAATGAGAGATTGAGAAACCCTACATCAAAGTGTATCCATCGAAAATGGCCAGGGCTGTTTGTAGAATATTACACAGTTGTGAGATCGATTTGTATAGCTATCCACCTAGAGGGAGGTAAAGTTTAGAGAACCACATATCATAAAAGAGTTAATATTTCAAACATTCCCTTACATTTTCTGTTGTATCTAAAGCAGTGTTTCTCCATATACCAAATTAACTGGTTGTCGTGGGCACCAAACCTGTTACTTTAAACACAATATCACACTCCAGGCAACATTCTATTGTTTATGCCTATTGTGAGATTAACCATCACATGGCATTTTTTTTCCGCCTTGTTTTCATTTTTCTTTTACCACTTCATTCAGAAATGATGGGATCAATATTTCAAAGCCTGAATGTGAGATGTTTCTATTTATTATTCACCATGGTATAACAGCAACTTTTTATTCATCACTATCCTTGAGGACATACATTTGGAGACAATGGAACTTTTGGTAAGAGTCTCACAATTACAACAAAGCTGGAAAGATATCTGGAAATCACTCTTTTAGCAAATGAGCCAGTTCCTCTCATTAAGGACTAGGCAAGACTTTGTATCCTGTTAAGATTATATACTTTGTATTTAACAGTCTGTCTGGCACACAGTAGGTGGTGATAAGTGTTTCATTCATTCAGAAAACACTGACTGGTTCCTAAGATATGTGCCAGGTGCTTTGCTTATCTTTTAGGAAAAAAGGATGTACAAAACAGAGAGACACCTCACCCTCATGGAACAACTGAGTTGAGATGAAATGATTCAAGTGACTTGCTCAAGATCATACAGATATTTAAGTTATAAAACCTTGCCAAGAATCCAAATTGTCAGATTCTCCGTCTATGGTCCTTTCTTCTTTTCCATGGAGATTTTATTTGGGGGATCTAATAATGAGAAGATCTGAGGGTGATGACCTTCTTGCCTCATGTTTTCTTGGGGTTTTACTAGGCAGTGACCAATGGAAACGGTCATTGGATTCTGATACATTTGTACCTGGGATGGGGAGGAGGGGCATTGTCCAGTATAGTTAATGTCTAGTAAATAAATAAATGTCTGTTTTAGTGTTACTCCTGTACTTGGGTATATCATATGCTCAAGGTCTCTCCCAGGCTAGTGTAGAAAATTATTCTGGAAATCATTATTTTAACTTGGCATCAGGGCACAGGACTTTCTTGACTGGGATCTCATATAGCAGTTGCCTGACATTTTCAATAATACACATTTTTTTTTCTCAGGTTTTTATTTAAATTCCAGTTAGTTATCATACAGTGCAATACTAGTTTCAGGTATAGACTTTAGTGATTCAACACTTAATGTACAACACCCAGTGTTTATCACAACTAGTGCCCCCCTTACTCCCCATCAATGATAAATTTTCTAATGACATATAGAGCACATCCGTGTAGTCTCTTTGAAAGAGTTTTATGTTCCACATTATTTAAGGATAAGGCAGACAGTGATTTGTAAATATTCATTTCAATAATTATTCGTTATCTGATACCCATATGTTTTAGGAAGAAGAACTTTTGAACCTCTGGGTCTAAAATCAGAATGTCAAGCATGCATTGTTATACAATATAGAAACCAGTTAAATATAGACTAATTCATTACTTATGGTTTTATTCTGTTTATCTTCCTTAGCTGCACCTTTTTTTTTAAATTTTATTTATTTGATAGAGAGAGAGAGAGCACAAGTAGGCAGAGAGGCAGGCAGAGGGAGAGGGAGAAGCAGGCTCCCCACTGAGCAGGGAGCCCAATGCGGGCCTTGATCCCAGGACCTCAGGATCATGATCTGAACCGAAGGCAGACGCTTAACCAACTGAGCCACTCAGGCACCCCTTTGATGCACCTTTTAAAAATAAGATTGACACATATGTATCAGCATCTGTACTGAGTTATATTTCCCAGACATAAAACACATGGGTGGAGTTCTGGTAGAATCCTTGTCTAATTGTCTGGTGTTATGGCCTCTCTATTGCTTTTTTCGTTTTGCTCTGGTTTTTTGTTGTTGTTTGTTTTGTTTTTCTTTTTTCCTTAGTGCTTTTTAACTGCGTCTCAAATTTTTGTTAAGCTATTTGATTGATTGACTTGTGGCATAATCCATTTTGAAGATAGAATTTGGAACTTCCTGAAGTCAGAATCACTTGACTAGAAATATTTAAGCGGGTATCCTTCCTGTCTGGAACTTTCTTTCCATTGATGGTCACATCCCATAAAATGGTTAAGAATATGGACTCTGAAGTCCCAACATTCTGGGCTCAAATTCAGGCTCTGGATGTGGTCAAGTTATAAGAACTCTTTGTACCTCTGTGTTGCCAGGTAGAAGTAAAAATAGCTCCACCCTCACAGAAATGTTAATGATTACTAGTTAATGTCAACACAGCATTCAGAGCACCGCCTGCCTCTGACTAAATGCTGTATAAGTTTAGCTGTTTTTTCAGTAAGGTCATTCCAACCATCTTACCTAAAATGTCATTCCATCACTCTCTAGTCCCTTGCCCTGCTTTAGCTGACATCTGAGATTATTTTATGTATTTATTGGTTTGTTAAATGCTTGTCTCCTCTACTAGAATGTAATCTTCATGAAAGCAGGGACTTTGTTCACTGCTGTATCTTCAGATCCTAGAAAGGTATTCAAAACCATTTGTGAATGAATAGATATATAGGCACAGGAAACTTTAATTATATAAAATTATTAGCAGAGTGATTGGCAGAACGAGCCCAAGAGTACATTTAGTTTCATGCTCTGTTCATTGGCTCTTCTAGTAAATAAATCAGCTAATAGCTATGAATAAGCCACAAAATAGCACCAATGTATGAGATGGTCAAGACCATATTTGACACTTGATCTATCTACCAAGAATGTTTTAGGTGTGCTGCACATCTTTTCCCGATTTTTCAAAACTCTGTAGTTTAAGTAGTAGTGTCAGGATGAAATAAAGCAGAGGAAAATGTTTGAAGAACTTTAATGGCCTGGGAACCATGTCCTTCCTGGCTTGCCTAACTAAAACCCAATGGGTGGATAGTGAGGTCCTTTCCCATTGATTTAGAGGCTGTATTCAAACATGATTTCTAAGCTCAACTTATTGTTAAAGCTCATTAAAATAAAGTGATAATTTTATGGGTTTGAAATATGTTAGGACTGATTTTGTGATTGGGACCACTAGCCCCAGTGCTTACAACTTACATGGTAAATGTGTTAAAAGGGGAAATATTGATGTGCATTTCCTCTGTGTTCAAACTATTCAGACTTTATGGGAAATAATAAAGCTTTACAGCTTGTTCTTCACAAATAGGATGCTAGGGACTTGCAGCAACAGGAGAAGTCTATTTATTATTTTGTGTCAGAGTGACTGGGGCCATCTTCTGCTTTATGGACCCCCAGAGCTAATTGTTGCTTGGGGTAGAGAGGAAAATAGCATGATAGTTAGTGCTTAGAGAATATTAATTTGCCATAAATAGAATTTCCTTTTATTACAAGGAAGGTAATTATCTGACCAGTAGGCAGTGTAGCAGTATTTCACGGTTAACCCCAATATTGCCAGATGGAGTGAAGGCATAACCCACCCCATCAGGCCTTTAGGACTTCTGATATAAAAGGCTTAAAAATATAGTTACAGTTTCCTGCTGAAGCATCATCCCTGCTTCCAGCATTTGTAGCTGCTTCTGTGGTCCTGAAATGGTGGCATCAGGTAGGAAAAAAAGAAAGAAAGAAAGTTAAAGTGATGTGGGGGAAGGAGAAAAAAAAATATATAGTCATACTAGCGTCCTGCGTGCCTTGGCAGGAATTACATAGTCACAGACATTCTCCTCCACCTCCTTTTCCCCAGATCCACCTGAAAAACAGAAGAATATATAGTGGGGCCCCTCCTTTAGCCCCACTCATATTGAATGTAAGCATGTATTTATTTGTGAAGGCATTTAAGCCAGCCCTTCATGCCTTTCTATCTCCCTATTTTAGATAGCCAATGTTTCAATTGCCCATTGCAATTAGCTATTTTTTTTTATTTTTTATTTTTTAAAGATTTTTATTTATTTATCTGACAGAGAGAGAGAGAGACAGGAGAGAGGGAACACAAGTAGGGGGAGTGGGAGAGGGAGAAGCAGGCCTCCCGCCGAGCAGGGAGCCCGATGCGGGGCTCGATCCCAGGACCCTGGGATCATGACCTGAGCCGAAGGCAGCCGCTCAACCGACTGAGCCACCCAGGCGCCCCTGCAATTAGCTATTAAAACTCTTACTCTGGGGAAGATATTTCTCTTCTCATTGTTGGATATTATAGTCTGTAAAGGCTGATCCTTGGTCTGAAGAAATGTGACTCAGTGATCCGAACTGGTATACTGTCTACTGGTTCCAGTTCTTTTATAGTGCTCTGAGTGTTTGCATCTACCACTGGGTAAGCAAAACCCAGTCTTGAGTTAGTGTCTACTTCTTTTAAGACCCATTTATAACCCCCAAGGGCTACCTGCATCAGTTTCACTTGCCAGCTATGTTCAGGGGCTTCCCCCAGGGAACCTGCCGTATAGCCTGCAGTCTTGTCTCTTTTGTTGGCAGACAGAACAATTCTTACTGGCATTTTGTGCCTCACAGGGTGAAGCAATATGTCTAAATTCAGCCCATCTCTGCATTGCTACAGGTACCCCTATATTCACTCATTTCATGGAGCCAAGTGGACACCATAAGGGAGTGTACAGGGATATCTGCATGTTGATTCCAATTACCCTCTGAACCTGGAAGGGGGTTATTCTGACGGGCATTGATGTGTCCCACATTAATGCATACTTCAGATTTCCATAGTGATTTCCACAGGGCAGTGCCCCATATGGGCATCTCTTTAATAGACCAGGTTTCCATTGCCCTCCTGCCTGACCATATGCCAGGCCATTGGCTATTGGGCATTAGTTGGTAAAAAACAGAAACAAAGGAGCTTTTTATCATAAAGCAGCACCAAACTGATGTGTTTTTACCTTCTTCTATCAGAGTGGTTGCCTTCCAAACAGAATATTGTCCATTCACCTTGGAATTGCAGTCCACACATTAAGCGGCTCTTTGCTGGTTCATTAAGAGCTGTTTATCACTATCCAAGTGATGAGAGAATTTGGCAGCTCCTCATGCAGTTCTGAAGTTAATCCTAGGGGAAAGGAAGCTCCCTGCTCATGAATATCTTCCCCTTGCATTCTCCCTGTAGCATGTTCCTGTATAAACCATTTCTATCTTATTAGGGAACTCTTCTGGGCACTGCCCTCCCCATTATAGAATTTCTCTAACATTATCCAACACATTATGTGTATTTCAGGCTTCAAGATTATTTTATGTCCTTCAGTCATAGAGGTAATTTCAATTAATGTCTAATAGCAAGCTAGTAATTTTCCCTCAAAGGGAAGTTCTGTAGTCCAAAGTCCCATAGCTGTCTCTGGAAGGGATTCACTAGCTTTTGCCATAAGCTCCCGTCCACAGTCCACATTGGGATATTTTATAGAGAATTTGTCCTTATCAGCACTCTAGTTCTAATCTATACCATGTGGGCCTGGGCAATCTTACCTGTTCCCATTTAGTAGGTCCAATTAATACCGCTTGAAGAACAGATTTATATGCCTTCTCTTTTATAATACTAGGTTGGAGAAAATATTCCCTAGACAGATACAGTGTCCATCCCCGTAATACATTCAGATAGTAGACATGCAGCCACTTCATAAGTAGCCTATTCAAACATACCAAATATTCTGCTCTGACAGTCAGTTTAATCCCATCAACCCTTACATTTCTAACTGTAGCCTCCATTAGGATTTCATTAACAGGTTTTTGTTTTACAATATGAGATATGAAGAGTGTTCCTCAGCCAGACATCATATCCATTCCCATAAAACATTCAGGTCAAGGTACAACTTCTTCACATAAATCCTGTTTAAATATTCCAACTTTCATAATCCTATCCTTTACATTTTTATATTCTCTAAATCTAATTGTAGTCTACTTCCAGGCTTAACCAGTGAGTTTTGGTACCACAGTTCTTGTGGCTTTCCTATCTAGGGATCCCAGTAACTTCTCTTCACCTCTGACCATTTTAACTCCTCATATATATAAGGCCTTGGGTCCCCAGTAAAGAGTTGAGATAGGGAACCTTACCTTTATTGTCAGTCTTTATCTTGGCTAATCTGCTTGACTATTGCCCCATGCCATTCCAGATCTGATTTTTTGCTGTAATCTTTGCCTTCTGGCTTTTAAAACTCCTCTAAATTAGAATATGTAGACTCATTTGAGGCCTTTTAATGTTGGAGGACTGCAGGGAGCTCCTTTGGTCCACCCAGTCTTTAGTAGTGCTTTGTTAAGACCTTTGTTTCAACCTCATCAATGTCCATGTTATTCATCCTTTTTCTTAATAACCATCTAAAGAGGGATGCCTGGGTGGCTCAGTCCCTTAAGCCTCTGCCTTTGGCTCAGGTCATGATCCCAGGGTCCTGGGATGGAGTGCTGCATCGGGCTCCTTGCTCAGCGGGGAGCCTGCTTCTCCCTCTGCCTGCAGCTCCCCCTGCTTGTGCTCTCTCTCTCTGACAAATAAATAAATAAATAAATCTTTAAAAAAAATAACCATCAAAAGATTTCCACCCTGCCAGGATTCCATTCTTAAATTTCCCCTTTCTTTTTCCTTTGTTTCACCATTATCAATGTTTACTATATTTACCCCATTTCTTAACCATTTAAAAAAATTTCCCCCTTGCTAGGAAAAGTCCCTTGATTCTTCCCTCTGCCTCTTTGCAGTCTCTTGTTGATTAATCTAGTATTTTTATTAGCATCTGTAAGACCCATGAGAAGAAGCTGAGACAGTAAATTTGATGAGGCTTCTCAGACTGTTGCTTGCCATTGCAGCAGTAAGTGGATGTCCATGCAGAATTACCCCGACCTGGATAATGGGCATATTCAGTGGGTGGATGTCCCAATTGTCATAAAACCATTCCCACATGGCTTGTATATGATGCATATAAACTGTTTCATCTGGAATGTTCCATGTGACATTTGTAGGGGGAGTTGGACAGTCCCCCTTCTCAGACTCAACAGATCTTACAGTAGATTTCATCCAATATACCATGCTTGCTGGCTGTTACCTTGGGCATAACTCATTGTGTATCTGGATCATATATAGCCATCTGTGACTGTTCTACATTGAGCTGTAAATCCTATACAAACCTAAACGTGTTCTTCTACCTTGCAGCATTCAAAACAAAAGACCGTGCCCCTAAATTACTCACTTTCACGATCTATTTTAGTGAAGATTCTTCAGGAAGCTGATGACATAGATCCACAAAGTAAGACAACTCCTTCACAGAATACACACTGATTTCGGTAGTTGCTTGGTTTTGTCATCTTCCCCACCCCCAACATTGACTACCTTCTTAGTAACCACAGGTACTTTCCATTGTCCTGGTATAATTTTTCCTTTTGTAGGCAGCTTTGAGGCTAGCAGCCTTCTCACCACCGACCAGCTAAAAATTGAGCATCCTGTGACTCTTTGCTCAGGTTTGATAATTTGCTAGAAGAGCTCACAGAACTCAGGGACACACTTTACCTACTATTACTGGTTTATTGTAAAGGATACAATTCAGGAACAGTCAAATGGAGGAAATGCAGAGGGCAAGATATGGAGTGCATGGAGCTTCCCAGTACCCAGTGCGGTAAACCTCGAAGTATTCTAAAGTCCGGTGTTTAGAGCTTCTTTATGTAGGCATGGTTAACTAAATCACAAGGCACTGGTGATTAACTTGATCTCCAATTCCTCTTGCCTCCTTGGAGTTCCAGAGGGTGGGACTGAACGTTTTAACCCTCTAATCACATGGTATCTCTGGTGACCAATCCTCCCATCCTGAAGCTATTTAAACATCACCCCATCAGTTATAAACTCAGGTATGGTTAAAAGGGGCTTGTTATGAACAACAGATGTTTCTATCACCCACATCATTAGGAAATTCCAGGGGTTTTAGAAGCTCGGTGTCAGGAACTATATATATATAAAATAGTCATCAGTCTCACAACTATATTTATGCAGAAATATGCTTAAGTATACATGCTAATAATATGTATCCTTGTACCTATGTGAAAACTAATTTCTTTCCCAGAAGGATCCAGTTTTACCACAGAACTTTAAATCTGGAAATTAGGGTTAACTTGTTCTTGCATTAAAGGCACCTTATAGGTATTTTTTGAGAGAAGAGATTTAACCATGACTTTTGCGTGGGGGGATATGTACTCATACGCTATAGTTTGAAGAAAAGTTATTTTTAGCATCTTATATTCATATAAAGGTCCTAGGTACTATTTTTAAACAAGGTGCCATATAGTATTCAATTATAAGATATTATATACTTAGTTTTATAGAACTATTTCAAAAATTTAATAGAACTTTTAGATCTTAAATATCTTGCCTAAGGCAAAACAAAAGTTCCATTTGTAAAGCTAAATATCACTCAGCTATTCAGTTATTCTTGGATGTAGATGGATAAGCTTGTTCTTTTACAGTTAGACCATATGGTGTTCATTTGTTTTTCTGTGATAGATGTGCCAGATAGCCAAAACCTTTGCTTAGGGGGAAGGGGATCTGTGATATGTGTACTTATTTTATGCCATTCTCTTCACGTTGTACAGAATACATTTAAATTGGGCAACTAAATTGCTTACAGTAGTAAAATACATTTCCCTCAGTGAATGTTGGTGCTTTCTGATGCATGCTGATTTGGGTTCTGACACAGTCATAATCTACATACCAAACACATGCATTTAGTGAGTGAGCTAGTTTGCCAGAGCAGTCTCTCCTTCTTCCTCCCTGGAGAAAGGGCTTATCATTGATGGCCTAGGGGCCCTTGTCTCAAACTTCAGAGTGGAGTTTCCAATTAATAAAAATACATCCTGTAGCATGGCAAAAATTTGAGACTCCGACTCGTCTTTCTTACTTGCCTTCTATGAGAGACTGTGGTCATGAGGCCTACAGTTGACAAGATAAACAGTAAATCTACTGAAATGCTGATGCTTAAAAATGTACGAAATATAAGTGGAAAACAATGTCATTAATTTTACCTTTGCAATGGATGGACAAAACAGAAGTATATAAATAATGATTTTGATAGCCACAAAGCACTCTGGTTTCTCTTTCTATCTTTTGCATTTCTGTATGTCACTGGTATCCACATATATTTTGTAGATACTTTCTACCTATGACTTTCTGATATTTCAAATGTAGGGCTTCCATGATTATTCACCTTCTCGTACTTTCATTCCATCTTGACTAGTCTAAATTGAAGGCTTTTTAAGGTCTTGTATGTTCTGTCAGCTCTTCAACATCTATACTTCTAAAATATGTTGTTGGATTCTTGATAACTGTGTCCTTCAAGCTTGCCTCATAGGGTGATGCCACTTGACTGAAAAGTCCTCTTGGTAATCCAGTAATTAAATCCTTCTAGCTGGGCCCAAGAGAAATCTCTTGGGCTGAATTGCACTGTACAGTAAGTGACATTATAATGAGGTTTTACCTTATTTGTTAGATGAATGAATGGGAATTTTGCTGTTGCAAATTATTAATATTTGATGCTGTAAAGCAAGCGTTGGTGCTGTGGATGAGAGCTAGTGCAATCATGTCTTCTTATAATGATCATATCAGTGTATTAAAGGTAGTTTCACTGAAAAGAGAAATACCCTTGTAAAGAACGTGTCAGGCAGTCTCATGAAGCAGGCTGATGATCACGTTCTGTATGTCACTGAGTTCTGTGTATCAGGCCCTGTTGTAGATACTCCTGCAATAGTACCTCATTTTTATCTTCAAAGCAACCCTGCGTGATAGATTCTGTTATCATCCCCATTTTATGCATGAGGAAAATCAGACACCGAGAGGTTAAATAACTTTCCTAAGATCTCACAGCTGGTAAGAGTGGAGTGAGGATTCAGACTAGGTGGTCCCACTCCATAGCTCTGCACTCATAAATTTTATGATTTTATCTCCTCCTTAGGCATGGACATTTGCTTATAGATGAGTTAATTTTATTGCTCTTATTTCTCTTTGATTTCCTTGCCTTTTTTATGAAAGTTGATGATGATACTTAGAAAGCTTTATTTGTTTAACTTAAAAATATGTTTAAGCTCAGAAAAGTACTGAGAAAAATAACAAGTGCTCATGCATCAACTACCAATAATTTAAAAAAATGATTAATATCTTGGCCTCTTTATTTCCACTCATTGTTTTTTAAATTAAAAAAAACCCAACACATTTTTGACAAAGTTCTTCTCCTCAATCCCATTCCTTCCTTTCCTCTTTCCCGTTCCTTGCCCAGAGCAACCACTACTAACAGCCGGATATAAAACCTTCTAGACTATATTTTTTATATTTCTACCACAGATTTAGAAATAACCATAAACCTTATACACTATAGTTTTATGTGTCTAAATGTACACATAAGGCCTCGTCATACAGATTATACTGTTTCTTCACCTTTTCATCCAATATTATATTTTGAAACCTCTCCATAGTGATTTATCTAGCTGTAATTCATTTTTAGCTACTGTATTTAATTCTGTCTTACAGATATGCCATATTTTATGTGTTCTTTTTCCTATCAAGGTTGATTAGGTGGTTTCCAATATTTTCCTATTATAAACAATGCTGAAACCCCTTTTGACTCCTATCCATGTGCCTCAAGTGGATTGCTGACTGGGAAGGCCATGCACTATACTTCTCTTTATTTTGAGAATTAAAGGAAAGAATCAGCAAGTGCATTACTATGAGACAATGATTAATAATAAATTATATTGCTAACAGATCATCTGTGTCCATGCTTTATGAAGTCCCAACAAATAAATGTGAGGTTTATGTGAGGCTGAATAAAGGGAACTCTGAGCTAAGAGGCAAGAGACCTGGATTTTCTCCCCAGCTGTGCTCTAACCTAGTTTTATGCCATAAAACAATACATTAATGAACTCTGAATCTCATTTTTCTCAACCAAAGATGGGAAATTTTTAGTAGTAGATTCTTTTCTTACTATTTCTTCTAGCACAAGACCATCTGAGTTAAGGCTTGGCCAGATTTTCTTTAATGTTAACACACCTGCTCAGCATTGAACTAAATGATCCACAGGCCAAACAAAGTCTGCAGGGCACCCCTAGGCTTTCCCTGAATATGGGACCCATTCCTAATTCCAGAGTTCCAGGCATTTGGTCCTTTTGGTCCCTCAGCTTCTTATTCCCTTTCCCACTGTGTAAATACTCCAGCTCTCTTGGAGAGAGACAGAGTTCCTGGACAGGGCAATTCTGAACCGTGTGACCCTCAGACTCCTCAAGGGGCATCGGGCTTCAGTTATCCTCAGTGGTATCTGACATGATAACCACACTCTTGATTGTCCCTTTCCTTCTTCTGCCTTATTCCTTATTCCCCCCCCCCCCCACCGTGACCATTGTAATCTAAGCTTATCTCAAGGGCTTCTTAAAAGGGGAAACCCAAATAAAGGTATGCATCTATTCAAATCTTGTCTCTTCTTCTACCTCTAGCCCAATTCCATAGGTTTCAAAGGTTCTTCCTGACCTCCTGGAGCTCATGCTCATAAAGCTGCTCTGGACCCTCATGGCATTTGTCGTCAGGACCAGTTAAATGCAAGACTGCATGTAATGATTCATGTTCTTACCATTGTGTCCCTCCTCCTTCCAATCATAAGATGGACTGCCAAAAGTCAGGAACTCTTTCTTGTGTTGCTTTGGTTTTATTTTTAATGTTCCTCAGTGCCTAGGGTGAAACTAGCACAGAATATACACATGGAGTAAGTCTTCATTGAATGAATAATGTAGTCTTAATAGGCCCATACCCCCCCAGGCCAGATTTTGCGGATGTCAGGCATCTCTTCTGTCTTCTTTAGTTTCTTTGCCTTTTAATTAACTTTCCATTAGTCTTGTAGTTCTTGGTGACCTCCTGAGGGCCTGGCAGTCAGAAGGTTACAGACCAGGCCATCCAGTTTGTTATAGGGGTAATATAAAGAAATACTCTCTCTGGTCACACTTTCAGAACATTTCAGGCAAATTGGCAGA
The DNA here is from genome assembly GCF_004348235.1 of Phoca vitulina. Classification (NCBI taxonomy): domain Eukaryota; kingdom Metazoa; phylum Chordata; class Mammalia; order Carnivora; family Phocidae; genus Phoca; species Phoca vitulina. The sequence continues at coordinate 26,644,721 of NW_022589725.1, forward strand.
AATAAGTGGGAATACAAATGTGTGGGGAAGTAGCAATTTGAATTTTCAATTTTTATCTAGTCCTTTTAATTCTAAATTTATCCATAGCGTTGTTTTATTGTCAAAATTATATGAATTTAAAAACAAACTCAACTATTAATGATTCCAGATGTTTTGCTTCAAATATTTTTTCCATATTTTCCCCGTGAGATGAAGTCTCTTTGTTTCTTTGTTTCCTTGCTCTCTCTCTCTCTCTCTTTTTGGAATCCACCTGATAGAAATACAAATTTTAAATATTAAAATTCTCTATTTTATTTTGGTTAAATATCTCATACGGTTAAAAGCTGGTAGATGAATTCAAGTGAGTGAAACTGACAGCTAACGGTTTTGTTTAGCAAATGACTATTTCTTCTCCTCAACGTAAATGCTGAGCCTCCCGTTTTTACTTTCTTTGTGAAATGAGGACTAGTACTTGTGGCCTCTGTCTTCCAAGACTTTCAGCAACTGAGGGCATTATTACTTATTCTGAGAGTTTAAAAACAGGGAAACTTTTTTTTTTTTTTACTTTTTTGTTTTTATTATGTACTACATTAATACACTGCATAACCTTCTAGAAGGGGTAGAGGAGTATGACTGAGTTATTTTTCATCAATCAGGAAAATGCTTCCTTAATCGATACTCTCCAAACCCTTTGACACATGGTAACGATTAACTCCAAAGACCCACCTATCTCTTTGCATCGAACTCCACTGATACGGATAATAGGCAACCCTTTTTTCCTTGCCCCCCTTACTGAACCTGTGGATGTGCGCCATGGCTATGCCACGGATGACCAAGCGCACGGCCATGATGCCGAGCCCGGGCAGGATCTCGAACCACATCGCAGCGCGGTTGCCAGAGCCAAACCTTGCCTTCCGGGTCCGGTAAAGGTGACCCGGCCTCCAAAAACAGGGAAACTTTTCTTCCACCCTCAACAGTGTAGCACTCTATTTGTCATTTGTTTGAACCTGTTTAGTGAGTATTGATTTTGTAAAATATATTACCAAAAGCTTATTTCTCGGATTCAGTTCTTTTCAAACTGGTTGGGATAAACTTGGTTGGGCAGAAGAGGCCTCCCCGTTTGCTCTGCTTTATTCTTCCTAAATGGACTTTATCACTGTCCCTCCGGTTGTCTCCAGAGTTCATCACAGATGATCTCCTTTTGTTGGCAGAAAGCAAGCAGCGCAGGAGACTGCAGGGCACAATTGCTGAAAGGTTCCTCTTTCAATTCAGGTTTCATTCTAATTTTAACTTATTTGGTGCTGCTGTGGAAAAGCTGCCTGAAATAAGGAGAATAAATACATGATACCCTACATACGGAGTTCACAAAATAGGATGCAGAAATCTAGGAGCTAAAATTTAGATCTAAGGCACAAATTCTCTTTTCTTCTTCCCCTCTTTCCTTTTTATTCTCTTTTTTCTCTCAGTTGACAGGACGGACAGGGTTGGCAAGAGTGAAAGAAGAGGATGTGAGATTATATGCATTTGTTTATTCCTCTCCGTTTGAAACATGTGACAATGTAGGATTGATCGTAATTCTAATCAGCCTCTAAAAGACTGAGGTGGCAGCCATGTGGAATGAGCTTCCTGATCTTTGCAGAGTCCAGAAGCTTTCATGGAAGAGCACTGAGAGCAAAAGCCTACCCCTCACCCAGGAGACCCATAGGGACAGGGTCCAGTAGTTTTGTTGAGGTTCCCTGCATTAGAACCAAGGTATACTGGTTCTAAATATGAAAAAATTTGCACAGAATTCTGTATTTTTTTTTTTTTACATATATATTACATCTTAACATTTCCACAGAAGACTCTCAGTTTTCTTTCTGAAGGTATAAAGGCTGGGACTGTGTTTCTGTTAGGTAGAGAAAATGTATCACTCTGTCCTGCCTCCCTAGAGCTGTCTTGATTTTTAGTTTTACTGTAGCTTTCGGTGCTGAGCCCCTTCCAGGGTGAGAGTTTCTTCCTCCGTGAAGCTCACTCACCACAGGCGCAAAGATCAGAGTTGAATTCCCTGCTTCTACCAGTATTGTGTTCAGACTCAGCAGGCACATTTTTTACTTTTGACTGGAAACTTGTAACCAAACTACATATATGTAAATATGATAGGGAAGAAGGTCATCGCAACTATTCAAACAAGTCATGGGCCCACACAAGAGAAAGATGAACTCTCTATCGTTAGCAGTTCACACATAGAGCAAATCCGTATTATCTTAGATTCTACATCAAAACAATGCTAATAATAGCATTCGAGTTAATAAAAATGCTCATATGTCTAGCAACTAGAAATTTCTAGTTATAGGAAGGCAATATAGCCTAGTGGTGAAGAACGCTCTAGATTTGGAAACCTTGATTTGAGCCTTAGCTTTTCATGTAACCAGCTGCATATGCTTAGGAAATTACTGAGCTCTGGACTTTAGTTTCCTCATCTATAAAACAGACACATTAGGATTGTTCAGAGGATTAAATGAGATGACATGTATGACATTTACCACAGTACCTGAAACTCACTAAGCATATCAATATTAGCTAGCGGTAGCATTTCAGTCAATTTACTGTTTATTATGACATTTCATCTTCCTGACAACCTTATAGTGTAATATATACCAGGGGCGGATATTTTTTTTTTCTGTAAAGGGCCAGATAGTAAACGTATTTGGCTTTGTGGACCATTCAGTTTCTTTTGTAGCTAACTCAGCTCTGCCCTCTGTAGTGTGAAAGAAGCCAAAGACAATATAAATGAAGGGATGCATCTGTGTTCCAATAAAACTTTATTTACAAAAAGAGGTGGCAAGCAGATTTGGCCCGGGGACTGTAGTTTGCTGATTCTTGGTGACTCCCTATTTGCTATTATCTGAATTTTATAAATAAGAACATGGAAACAGATTGTTAGGAGATTGCCTATGAGCCCATTGCTAATTAGAGGTACATGTCAAAGTAATATATATTGTTATTTTTCAGTTCAGGCTTTCCTGCAGAACAGTTTATGATGGCCATTTCTTATCTAGTGACCATCTGCATTGCCTGAGAAAGACTTGTTTGCATTATTGGTTAGAACGTGGGGCTCCTATGAGCATTCTGTTTTTACTTTGTTTTATGGCCAAGTCTTCAACTTCAAACGTCAAGACAACCTTCTTGCTAGCATGCAAATCCATCATAAGAAGAAATGGGCAAAGGCAGATGCCTACATCAGTCCTAACCAAGATTATGTAGAGAAATATAGAGCCTCAAATCAGTTTTCAAGACTCGTCTCTAGTTATAATGGAATGTATTTTTTCATTTAAAAATGTGTTTCTGGGTTCTGTATCTTTAAAAGAAAGGGCTAATTGGGGGGATATGGATCAAAATACTGAAAAAAATTAAGATACTTTTATGGAATAAGTTCTAACTTTAGAGTTTTGGGGTTTTTTTTTGTTTTTTTGGTTCTAAAAGACATCCCTAAGAGAGGAGCATGGAGTCTGGCTTGGGCAAAGTCTCTTACACATGGTTCTAGGATACACGTTCATACATACTGTCTCACACATATGCACACTCAAATCTCTTTTTGTTTCTCGGTCTCTCTGTCATACATACACACACTCATACATGAAGTAAAGAGGGTATTTGGGTGTCTAAAAGCAAATATTCTCTAAATCCTCAGAGTCTCCTCTTTAGAGATTGCCTCAGGCTATTATTCTGATTCAACTTATATGTATTTAGATTCAAATTAAATAGGCTTGGCATCAAATTTCTCAACCTTCCACAAATTAGAAGCAATAAATAGGGAAAAGAGTATTGTTAGTAAAGGGTGATTGCCTGCAGCTAGAGGTGGGCTGATGTTTGGATCCCAAAGGAGTAACCAGAAAGCTGAAAAACCATACTATGATACCTACTGACTCCATTATTAATGTATAATATACATTACACTCTGATTATTTAACAGGAATATTATAGTATCTTTTAGGATTATGCTGCTCTAAAGTTGTTCTAACAATTAGAAGTTTTGACCTTTAACATTTAAAATCCAGTTTTCTGGAAATTCACTGGAGTCTAACCCCACTTTTTCTGAAGTTGGATAAATATGTTATAGTCTAAAATTCACCTTATAAACACATTTCTTAATTGATCAGCTATATTTATGTCCATTTATATATTTCTTCATGCCAGACAGAGTTAGAAATAGCTCTTTACTGAGCTGAGTGATATTGGATCTAATGTAAAGAAACTTAGTATAGGACAAATCTAGGGACAGCATCAGTCAGAAGAAAATTTACAACTTGACTGCCTCTGAGAATGAGGAAGTAAAGAAGTCCTGGAATGGCCTAAGCAGAGGCTTCAGCTATACTTAGTTGATAAAAATGGATACCGCAATCAATAGGAAAACCCAGCATGTGTTAGGGCTGGGGATGAAGCCCTGCCCATCTGAACATGTATTCCCATTTTATTTGCTCAGTCTTGGGCTGGTGACAGTCAATAAATATTCAATAAGCCCCTTTAACTGAACTTGTAAAACATGAAGTTTAATGCCTTAAATAGCATTTTAAAAATCAAGTTCACAGTAAGGGTGCAGTAAATATTTGGTTTGCAATTTCATCTTGTATAATGGGGAAAAAGAGATAAGCATGGGGTTCATTGCCATATATGTAGAATTCCTAAAATAGTTATTGCTTCAATAAATACTCATAGAAGAGCAGCTCAAGTTTCAGATTTTTACATATTATGACTGAGAGACTCCCTTCAGGGAAAATTTAAAAGTTAAGGTATCTTTTAACATGATTCAGAAATACAATTTTCTTGACATACTGGGTTTGACCCTAGTTTCTACCTCTTTGGGACACTCTCTCCTCATTGCCATTTTGTGTTCTGTTGCTGTGTCCATACAGTGCAACTTATTACACTTTTATATTATTTAGTTTCATTTTTACTACTTTTACCTACTCATTCATTAATTCTAACTGCCAGTATATATATAAAAAAAACTTTCTAAACAAACAAATGCCATTGAGCTCAGTAAATATTTTTCATAATTGATAATCCACTTTCTGCCTCCACATCTAGGCATACAGTTATTTTTTAAAAGTGGAGTCCTCATAGGCTCCTCACCTAAGGGCTCACAGTCTCATTAATCAGCTTCTGCCATCTGTCTGAGAGGGTCCATATTAGCTTCTCCCAAATGGATAGATTTTCCTACCAAGTATTTTGGAGTTAAAATTGAGAGAGAGCATGCAATCATTTTTATCTTTTCCTAAATTATACCCAAGTTTAGTACCAGGTTATAAATTCGAGCTGAGACTTGTTTGTACTCTAAGAATTGAGAAAGTTGCTCAGATTTCTCTGGAGTGGGTCACAAGTTTTCTTCCTGGATGTTTGTTCAGAATAGACAGCCATCTTTGATTTATTGGAGTCTCTTGCTAAAGCATAATTACAACTTCTAAACAATCCTTTTGACGTCAATTTCAGCTTTTTTTTAATTGAAAGAAAAGAGGAATGAATCATGTCTTCATCTTCATTCTGTAGTTCTTGAGGAATAATTTTCAGTGTTGTTGAAGAAGTTAGAAACATCCAAGTTAATTATTATATAGGTTTTGCAAAAGCAGAGTGTATGAATTATTAGTCATGTTGAAGAAACTCATTTTTCTTGAAACAGTGAAAGATGTTATTAATCTTAAGACTAGGTATATTGCCAGAGACTTAACAAATATAATTAGCCTCCCTGTTACAAATGGGGTCCATATCCATCATGAGGTTTCTTCGTTTCCCTATCAGAACTGACCTAGTTTTGTCTGCATGGTCAGTGAACTAAATGGGGTCCATAGCTCTAGCCTTGCTCTCTGGCAAGTCTTCTGTCCCTTTCTGGTAACTCCTAAACTCCTCCCTTCCCCCAAGTATTTCCACTTGACTTACTGAAACAGTTGCATTGTTCTTTTGCCCAAATCCCAAGCATTCCCCAGAGAGCTGTTTTCACTTTCTGTAGAGCACTTACAGTTTATCTCTGTAAGAGAATAGTTTTTGAGTTTGGCACTTAGTCTATTTATTTTTCATTCTAATAGGAATCACTTTGGAGCTAGCTAAGCCACCTTTAGTTGGCTACTCAAGTGCTGCCCAGACCTCTTCCATCTGTATGAAACACTCACTTTTTCATGTCAGAAGTTTAATGAAACTAGAGAATTCTTTAAAATAACAATAATAATGAAAGACTAATAGATTCAGGGAATTTTTACATATATCTTTTCAAGGTTGGGTCTATTTTGCTAAAATTTTGAGGGTTTTATTTTTTTAATATGCCCCCAGGTTAGACTCACATAAATTAGTCAAACGTCTATCTCTTTGGATTAAAAATACACATTGATTTCATTCCTACACTTCCATATAGAGAAATTCTTTTTAATGGAATTTATGTATCTGAATGCCAGTGATACATAAAAATTAGTATGCGTTATTTAAAATAAATTAATAGATTTATTAGTAAGCAGCCTTATAGCAGCGCTTGCTTGTTTTCATGTGACATTAAATATTGCATATCTAAAAAGTGATAGATACTGACAATTGGAATTGGTTATCATTCTCTCTTTCTGTTTCTCACACCTGATACATATTGAATGCCTTGCATACCTACATTTTTTTTAAGTGATTAGTCCTTGTTGGGACTTTTAGAGAAGCTAATATCAAATGGGGCCAATCTTGATTTGACTATTTTTCCACACCTCAGTACACAAAAGTTACAAATAAACATTACATGATGGTTTCAGACTTTGCACCAATTCAAAAAGATTTTAATGAGAAAGGCCAACCTTTCTTGTTTCTTGGGCATTCAGAAACTTTTTGTGAGTTTGAATTGTCACTGTCTCCTAATCTCTCAACTGTTTTTTTTTCTCTTGCTTTCTAATCTTACTCAATTCGACTGTGGGGAAGAGAATACAATAGAGGGATTAATGGCTCAGTACAGAGATGTTTGATTACTGGACAATAGAAAAGGGAATTTTGTAGAAGTTCTTACCCTTCCTGTTTACATTCAATAATGTAACCGTATATTGAAAAGGTTGTCAATGGTGGTTGTATTTTTCCAGTTGTGATTTCCAAAGTCTTATTGTTAGGTATTCATCAAATAAAGGAAGAGAGAAAGAAGAAAAGAAAGAGAGAAAAGAAAAAAAAAAAAAAACGATGATAGATTTGAGAAGTCAGTGCAGTTACAAAATGAGACTAAAGGAAGGACTAAAAGAAGTGTGTGTGCGTGCATTTGTCTGAACTTGCACATGAAATGCATTTACATATATAGAGTAGAAGTGATAAAAAGAGTTGAGGAGAAAGTATTCACTTTTTTTGCGAACAGTAATGACCACACAGCTTTCTAAGTGCTCACTGAGACTTACATCTTTACATATAGTATGCTGGGTAGCTATGGCTATCCCCATCTTTCAGATGAAGACATAGAATCTTAGAGAGATGAGGAACTGGTTAAAGATCTCTTACAGCATAAGTGGGTGAACCAGGATTTGAATCCATATTATTTGTGACTCCAAAACCTCTTTTTTGTTTGTTGGTGAAACCACAGTTATTGGAGAGTCACGGTTGATATTACTCTGGAAATTTTGCCACATGTTACTCTGTGAATTTTGCAAATCTGATTAGAGTATGTGTAGACCTCCAAAACCCCTTCCTACTGACATAGGTAAAGGTAAAGCATATCTCAGAGCAAACTTTAAGCCATGCTTATCCACTGACAACCTGCAAATGTACAAAGCATTGTGCCGGTACTAAGAAAGGCAGAAGGAAAGAAATACACGGCATGTGCCTTGCCACCAGCACCTTATTAGCTAGATGAAGAAATAAAGCATATACATATGAAAAGCTAAAGACAACTCTTATCAATTAATAATTTGATATAGCACAGAACAAGTCATGATTAATTGTCAAATAACATGAAATGCGTGTGGAAGAAACTGAGCGATCTTTATTGGAATTCTTAACAGAACACAAGGAAGGTATTTAATCTGGATGGGAATGGATGGGCAGAATTTAGAAAGTAAAGGACAAAGGTGGGAGGTTAATTCAGGCCAGAACACAAGTGTAAAGAGAGGCAGCAAAGCAGGAGACAAAGGTTATCCCAAGTGGGTCCAAGGATACAAACAAAAACAAGGAGATAAGTAAACCATTTTGGATAGAGAAGAACTTGGACAAATAGAAAGGAGAGATGTGAGCTAAGAAGTAGGTTGAAGTCACTGTATCAGCTATTGAGGGCCAGCGTAGTCTGAACCTGTTGCTCTAAAGGTGAGGCAAGTGGACAGAAATAGGAAGGTTCCATAGAGTTGTGCTTTAAGAAAAGTGTTCAGGCAGTGGAGGAGAGAGGATGAATGTCTACAAGAGTGAGGCCGCTCGTGTAGGTCTCCTGCAGTGGGGCAGACCCTGAGCTCATCATGTATACTTCTCAACACTGCTGCTTAGCCTGCTGCATACTAAGAACCCCCAGCTCATCTCCCCATCCAGTCACCTCACCGTGGCCAGAGTGATCTTTGTAATACATCATTTGCTTGTAACCTCCAACAAAAACTCTCAATATGGCCTATAATAGTATTCTTATTTTCATTTCTGTGTCCTACCCTTAAACATGGCCTACAAGGTGTGGCTTTCCACTCTCTCTCTAGTCTTATCTTCCACCTTGTTCACCCTTTTTCTCTAGGCATGTTGGATTTAAAAAAAAAAAAAGTATCCTCTTCTTTGTGTTTATCACACTCCCTCCCACTGTAGGTCCTTTGCATATGGTATCTCCTCTTCCTGAAATGCTCTTCTTTCCCCTCACTGTCTGGTCAGTTCCTACTTATCTTTCAGATCAACCCAATCTTCTTTCAAGACCTCCTTGACTAGGGTCAAATTTTTCATTGAAGTATCTCATAGCCGTGTGTATCTCTCTCTCCGTTGTTGCTTTTATTATATATGCAATTTCTACCTTTATCTGATTATTTGATTACTGTTGGTTTTCCCCCAGAGACCACAGTTTGGTTTGCTTTCCACTGAAGTTCAGAATCTAGCATATGCCTAGTCCCTAATAGACTCTTACTAAATATGTAGTGTGTTTGTGGAGGGGGGTGTGTGTGACAAACTGTGATTAAAATCTAAGATGATTTTGAAAATTTCTCTATTTGAAGGCTTCAGTTATTGGAAATATTATTATTTTTAAATACCTTTGGCATTGATTTTTTTTAAAAAAGGGAATGTTACATAGTCAGTGGTAGAATTATAGTCTCAAATTATAGACTGATATGTTAGCAATAGGGCTAAGATTGCACTTTTTGGTCTGCCTCACATCCTTCCAATCTAGATGTTGGCAAACATCCTATTGGGATATAAAGTTGCACCAAAATGCCCAGAACCTCTGGAGAAAAAATATGGCCCTCTTTCCAATTGTCCTATCCGCTCAGACATTGTCAAGCTTTCTGAGCCTTAGGAGAACCAAAACAAGGCAAGATTTCTAGTTTTTTACAGATTTTAAAGTAAGGTTTAGGGTCTGTGAGACAAAAGGGAACAATTTTTGTTGTAGTTTTTTTTAAGTTAAACATAAACTGAGAGTGAGAAAACACAGAAATCACACAACTTGGAATTCACTTAAAGACAATCCAGCTGCAACTGCATTATTCAGGATCCTTTTGCTGCTAAAACAGAAAAATGATACTTAACCAATCAGGATGAAATGTCAATTTGAGAGGAAGGGAATGTGAAACTTTCATAAATCATCCAAACACCAAGAAATCTGTTACATTCTGATTTCCAACCTGCTCTGTTGCTATGAAAACTTACTCTCATAACTGAGCTCTCTGAACACTACATATTCATGCAATTATAATTATTTCTGAAAGGTGGACTCTGTAGTGAGATGAGGGAGTTTTCCTTTAGTCGGCTTAGAGTTTTTCCAAAGAAAACAGCCGCATCCTAAGAGTCATGCTCTTTTGGAATGATTTTGCTTTACTGTATCGAAATTTCTCTTCATGACCTAAACCGAAAACATTTTTTACGTGAGGTGGCAGTTGTCTTGGGACATGTCTCTATGGTGTTTGCTAAATTAAAGTTCATCTTTTCAGGCCCATCCTTTATTTTGTTTTTTGGTTTTTTTTCCAATGGTTTGCTGGCAGAATCAAAGACCTTGCTTCATTACCCTTGCAAGGTGGAGCAGAACTGGTAGGATGATCACAGGGGAGTGAGCAGGCTCCAACATTTCTTGAAAAGACCATTTCCATTTCATTGGCAGAGGGACCCCATCCTGTGCTGCAGCCACTTCTTAATTCTTTCTGCCATTGGTTCAGAGGGTCAGGCTTTTGTGGGGAGGGATTATTTGTTTCTTTAAAATCCACCAAGGTTCTTTCTCCTCCCGCTTTTTCCTCTTTCTTTTGTGACCTGGAACAATATAATGTTAGTGATTTTTTCAGTTTCTGACTTGCAGAAAATCCATCTATCGTTGGAAAAATGTAGTTAAATTTAATGCCGCAGCTCTAGGTGAGATAGAAGTGAAGGTGGCTTAACATGTGAAGTGGGTAAAAAAAAAAATGTGTAATTGAAACAGTATGATGTTGATGAGGGAGTGTGTGAGGCTGTCAGGAGGCATTATAATATGCTGATGAGCGGGACCAGCTTCCTAGCTTTGCTCTAAGCACAGGCTCCATTATATTCGGAGGGGGAAAGGAACCTGGCATATTAATTGGCTTTGTTTTTTAGAGATGCAGGTGAAGCCTTTTTACTTCTGGTTTCTGAAAAGAAATTTGCAACATGTCCTAAAACCATGTTTAATCTTGAGTGTCAGCTGACAAGAAGAAATGAAATGAAATGAAAATGAAATGAAATGAAGAAATAAGAAATGAAAGAAACTTTACTTTGGATGATTTATGAAAGTTTCATTCATTAAGTAAGAAATGAAAACCCATAATTTATTTTTAAAATTTAAAACAAAAAGATACGTTGAGTATTATTATATGCACCGACTCTAGAAATCCTCATTTTATGTAAACTAACCTGCCTATGAAAGCTCTATTTTTCTATGCTGAATAAAAATAGTTAATTTAATAAAAGTACTGTAAACAAATTAAAGTACTGTAAAATTTGAAATACAGAAATTATACTGTGTTTTTTTTCTGTTTTGTTTTGGAATTTTATAGTTCTTTGCATAATTGATATGTTTATTTCTTGCACAATCATCAGCAAGTTATTCAGGATGTGTCTATCAAAATTTTTGTCTGTCTGTCCCTTCTCTTAAGGGCTGTTTGTGTGTGTGTGTTGGGGGAAGGGGGTGGGGGATGGAGGTGAAACTGGATGTGGGTGGTAGGAGTAAATATTAATGAACTTCATATATTTCTTTCCTTTAAAAAACTGAAATATTAGGTCTTAAAGCAAAAGTATTCACTTAAAAATCTTATAAAATGCTGTACTTTATTTTCATTTCTAATCTCTAAGTTATTAGCAGATTGCTATATCAAATACCTTTCATGTGGTTTTTCGTTTAACATTTCCAAACACCCTTAAGGGATAGCTGTTCATTAACTGAGGAGTGCCTAACCTTTTGCAGAGAGGATTAAATTTTCATTTCCCTCAAGATTTAAGATGACCAACAAGAGGATAACGAAGTGGAGCTTTGGGGAAGTGGGGAAAGATTGAAGACAGGTAGGAGAACTGACCCTTGAGTCACTGGGATATTGGGAGGTGATTTTCAGTTACTTGCCTGGGTTCCTAGAAAGCCAGGGGCCAGAGATTTGGAAAGGTGCCTTCATGGCTTTTGACCTGTGGAAATAACTGTGGACTTAGCTGAAGCTAGTTGGAGCCAGATGAGAAAGCAGAATGATATATAAAGCAGGAAGGAGTAATTATTCTCCCTAAATACATAGTCCAAGATAGTACCTTTCAAAAAAAATACACACACACACTCAAGCATGCACATATATATACAATATATGTGAATTTATACGTATGTGTATATATTAATATGTCAACATTACAAGAGGACAGAGTATTAGAAGAAACACTGTAGTCTATGTGGTTCGGACATCAGTGTAATAAGACTCAAGCAGAGAGAGAAGCTGGTCGGTGAGTAGATATCTTTTAGCCTCCCCCTTATCCAGTGGTGCAGAACCCCCAACACTCACATACAGTCTGTTCCCAGAAATCCAACCGGTCTATGCCTTTCAGGCTGATAGAAGGAGCTGCAGATCCTATAACTCATGGAGTCTGGGTTCTCGTTCAACACAAATCATGGTTTCCTGCATGGGAAACCTTGTTTAGGAATTTAAATTATCAGAGAATCAGAGCAGCCTGAAACAGTCACGCTTGATAGTTGAATTTCTAGGAAATCATTGCGAGAAACAAAATTGTATTGTTTGGAAACTTTTCCAGAAAATTATAGAGTAAGTAATATAATTCTCTGGTAAGGACACGGTCTCACCACAGAAAAAGGAAGTTCAGCTCTAACACACGTTTCTTTTATTTAGGTTTATTCATTCTTTTTGTCTTTGTTTTCTTTAAATAAAAAAATATAAAGAGGAAATGATAGCCTCTTGTCTAGAATGCTCATACTTTTTACACTTTAAAAAAATAGCTATTTTATGTCTGAATCTAAGTATTTATTACATATTCCAAAGAAAAATAAGCTCTTCTACTTGAAAATCTCATTTCCGAGCCCCTTTTTGCCCACAATATCAACTTTTGTTGATATTTTTCTCCTATATAGTGATGACTATAAGATGGGTATAATAATTTGATACTCGTAAGTCTTAGGCTTCAGTAAAAACCACAAACTTTATATATTATGACTATATACCTAATTGATCTTTATACCAAATTGCAGTACTTCTAATAGATTCAGTTAATATATCATATGTAGTTATGCTTTGAGTAGATTGAGTGAATTACTTTTTGTTAAAGGAAGTAAGTAAATTTAAAAATATGTATTTCCTCTTTGTAAGCCCTTGGCACAGTTGGTTTGGGGAAGGTCTCCCACCAACCAGGCACTGAACATTCATCATGAGTAATTTGCTGTTTTGGTTGATACAGTTGTCATATTATAGTCATTTCCTCCTTTAGTTAGTGTTTTAGCCTAAAGGCAGTAGAGTTATGTTTTTTTAGACTGATTCATTTCCCAGCTGCCAAGCAACTTCTTTTAACCACATTTACAAATTGCTGGATGCATCTGCATACACACATAATGAATTGATAAATATTAGATGAAAGATATGCTGAAATAAATTGAAAGTTAAAACTCATGGAGTATATTTACATTTAGATCAATCTAGAAGATGTGTTTAAAATAGAAGTATATCTTTCAGTTCTATAAGGAGTGTCTACTGGGGCAAGCACAATTAATCTTGGCGTAAACATGAGAAATAATTATCTAGTGTCTATTGTTTGACTGCCTACATTACTGCAAAATCCTGTGAGTGATCCCACTAAATGTATGGACTTAATGGAGCTTCCTGAATTGTCTTACTTTAGTAGGTTGCTTCCATATTCAAAACATTTTGATGGCTTTTCATGTCCTTAAAATGAAGTTGAAATTTCTAAGCTTGACATTCAAAACACTCCTAAATTTAGACCAAATTTATCTTCCTAATAACCCCATGACCATCTTAGACAATTTCAACCAAGGTGGGCTTTTTCTTCCTACCTCCATTGCCCTAACCTTGCAGTACCTTTCTGTCTAATTCTCCCCTTCTATTAAGGGTCACTGTGATATAAAGAATGTAAACTTAGGTCTGTGACACACCAGAATTCTACACTGGGCTCTTTCTCCTACTAAGTAGGTAACCTTGGGCAAACAAATTCTTCCCTGTGGAGCTTAGCTCCTAACTCTGTACAGGTATATCAATTAGCTATTGGCACAATAATGTAACCAACAACCACAAAAACTCAGTGGCATAAAATAAATGTTATTTCTCATGCATCTATGGATTGGCTGGTCTCACCTCCAGGTACTGAACTCAGCTTAGGATTTCTCCACAGGTCTCCCATACTTTGGGAGATCAGTGAGATACAAAGATTGTTTTTCTCATGGGGATGGTAAAAAGTCCAATTGTCCAACTGTGCAAGTACGATTCAAGTCTTTGCACCATTTTGCCCTGTGGATGTCACATCACTGGATAGGGAAATAAAATCCACCCCTAATGGAAGGAAATGCATGGGGAAAAAGATAAAAGGATGAGGGTGAATAATTGGGAACAATAATGGAGTCTGTGACAGTAGTATTATTGGGGGATTAATTAGAATCATCTAGATTAGGTTTCTAGCATAGCATGTGGCACAAAGGCACTCACCACATTTGACTTTCTCTCTGTTTCCCCGCCCACACCTCTTCCAACCCTCCTTTGTCCTTTCGTCTCAAAATAGATGTCATCTCTTTTATGAAGTTTCCCTTGCTTTCACCTCTAATTAAAATTAACTGCTTCTTCCTCAGTACTTAATGCATTGTCTGTAATAATTCACTTAAGGCCTTTATCTCTTCTCCTATATTAAGCTTAATCATCATAAGTGGATTGTAAAACTTGATGGTAGTGTTTTATCACTGGAACTTCCCGGGCTTTTCACATAGTAGGCATTCAGTGAATGTTTGGTAGACCATGAGTTTTTTATTTACTCTTTTATTGAAATACATCTGGTGCAGCTGATATCAAGCCCTGTATCTTCTCATCAATCTTAAATTTTCTTATCAGCTCAAGTAGAACCCAGTTGCCATTTAAGAAGCCATATTGGTTATGATACCTAGTGAAATATCAAAATCAATAAAATTCTTTTAAAAATACCAAAATTATATAACAAGCTTATGAGTAAACTGGAAATGAAGTTGTGTATTATATACATATAATCTTTAACCTAAACTCTCATATTTCCTTAGAGCAAAGGTGATAGAAATAGCTTTAGTATATAAATGATATATAATTTCTTGACAGGTATGTGAGTCGACCATGCAGAAATTACACAGGGGAAACATTATGCCTGCTCACCTCCTTTGTCATTCTTCCTGGTGTTCCTGTCAGTCAGACTGTAGAGCTCATGATCCTCATGCATCTGAGTCAAGTTAGTTTGCTGATGCCACGTCTTTTCTGTCCCTCGACTAGCACTTTCTGCATAACCATCTCTTTTGAGTGATAATATCTGACTCTATGATCTGCAGAGAAAAGATAGATATTTTATATCAGATCAAATGATATTAATAAGAACCCGAGATCATAGAAAATGACTTGTCAGCTTATATTAATCTGACTTTGGTCTCTGACAGCGGCCACCAGAGATAGTTGGTGGGAGCATTGCCTTATATGGCCACCTTGTAGGTTAAAATCACAAACCAAGCACCTTCCTTTTAATTCTCAGCATTTAATACTTTTTTAAGTGGCTTAAACTCAGATTTTTCAACATTCCTATTGCCATGGACATCCAGAGCAAGGTAGAATAAGGAAAATGACACAAAGAATATGTACTTGTGTGCTACCTTCTTTGTGTGGTGACTGTGATAAGAAGGAAAGACTGCTGAACTGAGAATCAGAGATTCTGGGTTATAATGTCTGCCCTGGCACTCATTATCTGGGCCTCGGTTTCTTCTCCAGGAGCATGCCTTATATACATTAAATTTGTTCCTGTGTGTGTGTGTGTGTGTGTGTGTGTGTGTGTGTATTAATTCCAGTATAGTTAATATACAGTGTTATATTAGTTTCAGATGTACAATATAGTGATTCAACAATTCTATACATTACTAATAATGAAGCAGCAGAAAGAGGAATTAAGAAAACAATCTCATTTATAATTGTACCAAAAATAATAAAATACCCCAGGAATAAACTTAATCAAGGAAATGAAAGAACTGTACTCTGGAAACTATAAAATGTGGATGAAAGAAATTGAAGACAACACAAACAAATGGAAAGATATTCCATGCTCATGGATTGGAAGAACAAATATTGTTAAAATGTCCATAGTACCCAATGCAATCTACAGATTTAATGCAATCCCTATCAAAATACCAACAGCATTTTTCACAGAACTAGAACAAACAATCCTAAAATTTGTATGGAACCACAAAAGACCGTGATATATATTCACTGTGTGTGTGTGTGTGTGTATTTGATTATGATGTTTTGCAACTCTATTCATTGGAAATTAAGGGGCTAGGAAAGAGGGCAGAAGAGATAAAACACTGACTAAATAATGTGGTTTTGTGCCATTGCCAGTCACTGTTTTGGAATCTAACATGAAAGCTAATATTCCTTTTGTTATTATTATCCTAAGAATTATAAAAATATGTTTACCTCCTCCTGGTGAAGATTTGATATTTCTTTATTCCTTGAATTTCTCCTTTAAGGTGATTAAATATCTTGTTTCTTAGAAAGCTTGGACAGAATTTGTTATCCAACATGCCAGAATCTCATTATAAGACATATCAAAATAATTTTAGAAGACTTTGCATTAAATGTCTATTGTCCACTGGGTAATTTTAGCTCAGTTTCTTCATATACATTTTTATGAGTATTTCCATTTTGATGCTATTCAGCTTTTCACACAATATAAATATCTACTCATATCCCTTGGTGTGCAGAGCATTGTGACTCTGATTCCAAATTATATACATATGTGTTAACTGCAGTTTCATTCTCATAAAGGAAATATTACTGAACATGACTGTTCTTCTAATGGTTTCCATGCAAAATGAATTATGTTATATTATAATCTGGAGTCTTTTAGTTTTCCCATGAGAAATTGTCTGAAATAGTATCCTGTTGTTTAAACTGTTGAATTATTTCTTAGTAGACTTGTGTAGAGGATGAGAACTAAGATAGCTTTCCTTTCCTTTCTTCTTAGTATACCCACATGACACAAAGAATAAGATTTATTTCTTAAGAGCTATGGATGGTTTATAGGTCTCAGAATAATTCAAACATGCTGAGTCTTTTAAAAACAGGCACTCTGTAAAAAGGGATGCATTAAGTTCTTGGACTAAGGTTTTTTGTTTTTGCTTTTGTTTTCAAATTCATATTCCCTTACCCCCCAGATATAAAGGAATTTGGTATAGTGGTTAAAAGTATAAGCTCTGGGTTAGACTGATTTGATTTATGTAACAATCTCTGCCTCTATTGGCCTGAGCAAGTTGTATAACTACCTGAAGTCTCAGTTTCATCACCTTCAAAATGAGGATGATGATAGTTCCTGCCATTTATTTCATTCAACAAAATTTATTACAGGCCTGCCACGTGTCAGTTTATGTTCTAGATGCTAGGGATGCCCCCATAAGACAAAATTCCTATTATTGACTTCTCAGAGGAAGATAAACTATATAAAAGATATAAACATTTAAAAAGCAGTGGTACCTACTGTGATAAAATAGTGACTGGGTACTATATTAGGTTAGATAGTTTTTAAAGTTCTTTATAAAGAGAATATATTTAAGCTGAGACTTGAATAAGAAGGAGGTAACCATACAAAGATCTCAGAGAAGAACATTCAAGGCAAAGGAAGCAGATATGGTAAAAGCTCTGGGGCAAGAATGAATTTGCTATGTTCAAGAAACAGAAAAAAAGCCAGTGAGACATGAGCGTATGATCTAAGGAGAAGGCTATACAGACATCGGAGAAGGAAAGGATCAGAAATTGTGGAGCCTTGTAAGCCAGGACAAGGAGTTTGGGTTTTATTTGTAAGTATTATTGGAAGCCATTGAAAGGTGTAGTGAAGGGAACACCATGGCTTACTTAATAATTTTAAAAAATGTTTTTTTGAGATAGTCTGTGGACAATGGCACGTGGAAGGAAGATTTGTGGGCGACCACTGCAATAGCCCAGAGGAGAAATATGCTTAGATGAGATGGTAATTCTAGATGTGGGGACCAATGGGTAGTTTACAGTATGTTTTGAAGGTAAAGTTGACATAACCTGCTCATGGATTAGATATGGGGAGTGAAAGGAGAGGAAGAAGCAGACTCCCTGCTCAGCAGGGAGCCCAACCGGGGGCTCAATCCCAGGACCCTGAGATCATGACCTGAGCCTAAGGCAGACGCTTAACCGACTGAGCCACCAAATCCTAGGTTTTTAACTTGAGTAACTGATGGGTGGTGACACCATTTCCTGAGTTGGGCAGGATGGAGGAAAAGCAGGTTTTGTATGGGATATCAGGAGTTCTGTTTTGGCCTTGTACCATTTAGGTGAGAATACTAAACAGCACCTGAAGATATGCATCTGGAGTCTAGGGGATCAATCAGGGCTGAAAACAGAAATTTTAGAGTCATTGATACATAAACACTATGAGTGGGTGAGACCATATAGGTAGAGAATGGAAATGGAAAAGAGAAGGCATCCCAGATGAGTCCCATGCTATAGCAACATTTAGAGGTCAGGCAGAAGAGAGATCAGCGGAGGACACTGAAAAGGCATGTGCACTGAGGTAGGAGGAAAACCAGAATATAAAATCCTTAGAGGGCTTATACATATTAGCTTCACTATAAATGTTAGTTTCTTATCTGGGTTTCTTCAGAATACTGAGACAAGTGGATTGAGAGGTGATCCCAGGAAGAAGTGCTTGTAAGGAAGTGGAAAGTGAGACAGAAAAGGGGAGGAAGCCAATGAGGAATGCATTATCCAACAGGTCACCACTGGAAACACTGGAGCTCAGTCCTGCTGCTGACCTCTGGGAAACAGTATGGCGTACTCCTCAGAGTTGCCTCGCCCAAGGGATGAGGAATATTTATCCTCTACCCACATTTGTGCTTAGCTGAGATCTGCTTCCTGGGGTATTAACTCATGGCACTTTTGGTCTGCCCCCAAGATAAAGCCCTCAGGAGGGATGCAGATGCTCCGGGTAGGACACCACAGCACGTACTAGAACACATGCTGAGCAGATCTGGGTGGGCACCAAGAGTCAGTATGGTAGCTGAGACTGTTAAATTCCTTACTTGATTGGCCCTAATCATTTTACCTTTCTTCATTGAAATACAGTAAGAACGAAAGTTATTCCAATTGATAACATTAAATTATTAAAACAAGAGAGAATTCAAAATTCTTCATTACTGGTCATACCTAAAGATGTGACAAACTAGTTGAAGCATATTAATAAATGGGTATGTAATTCTCCTTATATTATTGACCTAAAGTGGCATTGAGTTTTAAGGCATTTTCTTCAGTGCCAAAAATACCATTAAATGGGACACCATTGAATATGAAGGTAAGCACGTATGACCTCAGTGTTTGATATTTTTTGGAATATCAGAATAAGAATTCGTATCTTAATACAGTATCTTGAAATTCAGTGCTTTTCTCCCAGAGAACTCAAAGGTCACGCCTGATACTTTTCAACGTACCTTGTACACATGAAATCGCTTGATCCTAACTCCTGGGAGGGTAGTGAGAGAAGTGAGGAGAGTCACCCTAGGTGAAACTGAATTGCTTTTAAGCCTCTTACCTGAGCAAGTAACAATATTAAGACCAAGACTCAGGTTTGTTAGCATTTGATCTGGTCTCCCTTTCTCTCTGCCATGATGGAAATGGTAAAATGCTTACTCCAGCTCACTGTGCTACAGACACTGCGAAAGGCACCCGATAAAATGTGCTAACTTAATCCTTAAAGCAACACTATAATTTAGGTAGTATGATTATCCCCATTTTACCCACTGAGTCACAGAGATTAAGTAACTGTGTGGTTCACATCTCATAAATGGCAAAGCAGGGATGGGAAGCCCGGCGTTTTGCCTCCGGACTCCATTCTCTTTGAATCACTGTGTTACAGGGCTTATGTAGCAGTGATGGGGTCTGATCTTATCACTGAGTTGCTTGGACAAATCACACGTATGATTTGTTTGGTACTTTTCCCATAAATTCGCCTTGCTAATCACTTTACTAGAGATTAAAAAAAGAAACCTCACCAGCAATAGTCTTATTTTTAATTTAAAAAATTGGGGTATCTTTTCCTTTTAAATCTCTTTTGTAAGTTCTCAAGTGACGAGTTTTTCATGTGTTCTAATATACAGTCTGTTAACAATGTGATTTTCCCTTTTGTGAATTCTTATGCCTTATCATTAGGTTTAAAAATACACAGGATATCAAGAGATACTCCTACCAATAAATTTCTGTTAAAAAAATCTAGTTACGAGAGGTCTGCCAGCCAGCATTTTTGTGTTTCCAAGAGGACATTGTGTGGACCCAGTTCTCTGAGAAATGTTTCCTTTTCATATGTGCCTTAGAAAGATACTATTACTCTGTCACTCCCCAAATAAAATTTATCTACTTCCTCTCTAGTTTCTTTTGCTATTACCTGTTCACTGTACCAAATGACTAATCATAATTTTCAGAGTAATTTCAAATATGTCACTTGACCACAGGAAGATTTTTGATACCAAGTAGATCTGTAAGGAGGTTACTTTCAAAACAAAGGATATTCTGATATTCTGATACCTTATGGGGAAAGGGCTGCTTTTAGTAGCTCCTGCCCCATATGGAAGAACTCTCCAGTCCCATTAAGCCCTAAGATATTAGGATTACTTCCTCCATGCTACTTCATATTGGTGACTATTTAAATCCTACCAGAGGGGCTTTAAAGGCTCTTCTGCAATCCTTTCATAGCCCATGAATTTCAAAAATAGGAGATGCTTAAATTACTGGCCCCAAAATTCTGTTTCCACTTATATCTATGTTAAAGTAGAGCCACAGATGAAATTATGACCCGGTATTTCTTCTTTTATTTAAAATGTCAAGTTCCTATGTCCCAAGAGTTAGTACCACATTTGTATGTCTGTGTGATTAGTTTTTGTTGTTGCTGCTGTTACTCATGGCGTATTCCTATAATTCTAATCACTTACAGATGTAGCGATTTATATTTTTTTAGTGTTAATTTAAGAGTAGAACTGTGAGTAAATGAATTAAGCCAAAGTCCTTATAATTTAAATATTATTTTTTGGAAAGCACTTTAAAAATAAGCTGGCTTAAGTGCTTCCTATTTGAATTATTATTTTCTTTATTTTTCTGATATTAGTTCTGAACTATGCAATTTCATATGGCACATATAATAGCTAAAGGTTAAAGACTGAATACCCAGCCCTCTCTTTAATGTCTGTTTTGTCTGATGTCTACAGCCAGATTCCATTAGAAAACCTTACAGAACATGAGAAACTGTTTCACTGTTTTAATGTCTGTGTCAGTAGCAACCAGAGGTGAGTTCCAGATATTTTCAGAATTGTTTAGAGGTTGCTGCTAAGTTCTGTAAGGAGTCTGGCCAATATAATAATTTCAGATTTGTGAAGTTATATTTATTTAAGTCTTAGGATTTTTTAACAAAAATGGAAAACAACATTCAATTGGGCTTAGTACCACCCAGTTGTTCTATCTTTCATACAGTTTAAAATAAATGATACAAAAATAGTTGGTAAGTTATAAAAACTATGAATTGTGTTTTAGCAAATGACAGGACTATCATTGAATATTATAAAATATAATAAAGGTATATACCTTAGCAGTAGATTTTCCAGATAAACATGCTACAGTATATACTTTAAGCCAAGGAACACCCATTTCTGAGGATATGACTGACTATATAGCCTAAAAAATGTCACTTATTAAAAGTACTTAAAATAGTTTATCTAACATGTTTAATAACCATTTAGAATATATGGTTGAGCTGACTTGAAAATGAAGACATCCTCCAAGGTCAAAGAACTGAGTGAGAGCAGGAATCTGCTGCTGTCCTGTACTGTCTTGATCCTCTGTAACCTGGATAATTTCTGACCTCTGTCGGCCGGGAAGAACCAAGGGCCAGGACCCAGGGCCTATGCAAATGGGGGAGTGTGTGTAACCATGAGCTGACCATCTTATGGACTGGCAACATATTTTTATACTACTTATTTCCTTGAAAACTTCTGAGCTAAATATTTAAAGTACTCTTGACATAGAAGCAAATGGGATTGAGCCCTGCGTCGGGCTCCCTGCTCAGCGGGGAGTCTGCTTCTCCCTTTCCCTCTGCCATTCCCTCTGCCATTCCCTCCGCTTGTGCTCTCTGGCTCTATCTCTCTGTAAAGTAAATAAATAAAATCTTAAAAAAAAAGAAAAAAGGAAAAAAAAGAAGCAAATGAAAGTCCTCATGAGAAATACACACTCTCAATACAAATTCTAAATAATTTTATGGATAAAGTTAAAATGGCCACGAGTTCAGGATGCAAAATCACTAAACACACAAGGAAATCACCATGGTCTAGGATCAACAAAAGCAACACAGATAGAATCATAATATTGGGATCGTCAGGTAGGAATGTAAATGAGTGTGCATATTATATTTATTAAACTAAAAGAGAATTTAAATCTTATTAAGGGATGAGAGGCTATCACAAATGATTAAACAGCTTTTTAAAAGAACAAATAGAATTTTAGCAATTAAAATAAGGTTAGCCATAAAAAAGATTGAAATCCTGCCATTTGCAACAACATAGATGGAGCTAGAGAGTATAATGCTAAGTGAAGTAAGTCAGTCAGAGAAAGACAAATACCATATGATTTCCCTCTATGTGGAATTTAAGAAACAAAACAAATGAACAAAGGAAAACAGAGACAAACAAACAAACAAACAAAAAAAACCCCCAAAACCAGACTCTTAACTATAGAGAACAGATGGTTACTAGAGGAGAGGTAGATGTGGGGGATGAGTGAAACAGGTGAAGGAGCTTAGGAGTACACTGATCTTGATGAGCACTGAGTAGTATACAGAATTGTTGAATCACCATATTGTACACCTAAAGTTCATTTAACACTGTCAACTGTACTGAAATTAAAAGGAAAGAAAAAAAAGAAAAGAAATTTTAAAAATCACTACACAAGCTGAACAATTAAGCACAAACTGGAAGATCTGAAGAATTGAAGCAAAAAGAAAATACTAAAGCCAGATAAAAAGATGTGGAGTGTATGGTGAACAGGTCTAACATACATCTAACTGGATTTCCAGAAGGAGAGAATAGGAAAAATGGAGGACCCTGACTTAAAAATACAATGGCTGAGAATTTTCCAGAATCGATGAAGAGCATAGATCCTTAAATTCAGGAGCACCAACACATCCCAAGAAGGACAAATAGAAAGAAAACCCACACTTAAGATACATTGAAGCCCAGCTGTAGAACTCTAAAGACAGGAATAAAATACTGAGAGCAGCCACAGAGAAAGGACAAGGTACCTACATGAACAACAACTATTAGACTGAAGTCTCTCTCATAGCATCAGAAAAAAACAGAAAACATTAAAGTTTAGAGGGCTGTGAACAACATCAAACTAGATTTATAAACCCAGTGAAATTGTCTACGAAGAATGAGAGCTAAATAAAGATATTAAAGCTGGGAGAATTTGTTACCAGCGGATCTGGACTGAAGGGATTTCTACATAATATACTTCAAGAAGAAAGACAGTTCTAGAAAGGAAGCCCAACATAAAAGAAGAAATGATGAGAAAATAAATTAGTAAATATGTAGGTAAATTTAACAAAATATTGATTCTATAAATCAATAATAGCATCTATTTGTAGGGTTCAGAAACCAATAAGATAAAACAAATGCTGGACAAAGGTGGCATGTAAGCTAAGGGGAGTCAATCAGAATTAATATGTTTTTTTAAAGTATTTTTATTATTCAGGATGAAAATTTGGATTATCTTAAAACATTGTTACAAACTAAGTATGCATATTATATTTTGTAGGATAACTACTAAAATACGTGTAAATCTCCCAAACCAGTTACAAAGCCACACACACATTAATTGTGCATCAAAAGTAGTGTCTTTTGTAATTTCAGGAGCTATTGTCTGTTCATCACCTTGTAGGTCTTACTTGAATCCAACAAGAGTAATACAAAACTGGTCCATGACTATTTCCAGTTATTGAAGCAGTCATAAACTTAACAATACAAAGATATCATTGAAAACCGTGAAAACTTTAAAGATATGAGATCTTTGTTGGCCTCCCTGAGGGGAAACATCACTGTCCTATGTTCATTGAGACCCTGTTAATGTGGGATTATATAACAAATTTGGATTTGCCATTACTGTAGAGATAATTAATTCTAAAAACATTTTTTTAAAGTTTTATTTATTTGTTTGACAGAGATAGTGAGAGAGCACAAGCAGGGGGAGCAGCAGAGGGAGAGGGAGAAGCAGGCTTCCCACTGAGCAGGGAGCCCGACAAGGGGCTCAATCCCAGGACCCTGGGATCATGACCTGAGCCAAAGACAGACACTTAATGGCTGAGCCACCCAGGTGCCCCTAGAGATAATTAATTCTAATGAAAAATAACTTATGTCCCTAAATCTACTTTTCAGGCATTTTCTATCTCTTAGAAAATCTATCAACATTTCCAATGTCCCATATGGGGGGCTGACACTGTATCTCTACCTAAATGACCTCAAAAGAAGGAAGAACTGTAACTGATTAGAAATTTATTTAGAAGAAATAGATCTGGAAACCTAAACAGGATACTGCCATGTCTATCTGCTAGGAGTCTGTTCATAGTTATCTGTATGTGGCTCCAATCCCTGTATGATTTTCTGATATTCTAAAGCAATTGTCTTTAAATGTGATGCTGTGATCTCTGGGGGGTCCCCAAGGCTCTTTCAGAGTGTCTATGACATCAACACGATTTTCATGATCATACTAAAGCATTATTTTCCTTTTTTCATTGTCATTCTCTCCTAACTGTATAGTGTTTACCAGAGGCTACATGACAGATGATATTTTATACTAAATGAAGAAGCAGAAATGAGAATCCACCTGTCTTTTTCTTAAACCAGACATTAAAAATATTTGGAAAAATTTAAAACAATGCCATTTTCTCACTAGATATTTTGGTTTTGAAAATATGGTTATTTTTCATAGTGCACATGCTATCTATATTAATCTTTAATGGATTAATTATTTTTAAGTCAAATCAATTAAATATATTTTTTAAAATTCTCAATTTATAATATGTATATATGATATATAAATTTGGTAAATATATATGATATATATCATATATATATACACACACACATACATGTAACACACAGAAATAAAAACTCTGAGGTCTTTAATAATTTTTAAGAATGTAAAGTAACAGAAAGGAAATATTTATAAGTCAAATGATACTTTAAATAGGCATGCTGCTCTGTAGACATGTTGGAGGGGAATGTGGCATGAGTCACTTTGTAACTTTCCTATGTAGCAACATTTATTAGGGGAAAAAAAAGTGTGTGTGTTTAGGCAGAGGTGTTTCTAATATTTCTTGGGCAAACTAAGTGCTATGTATTATCTGTAATCTTTAGTAGACTTTATGGTAAATTAGAGCCTCAGATGTTTTCATAGCTCCAACCTTGAACTGTTGTTTTAGAATAGACACCAATAAATATTAGGGGTCTACTGGGAAGGCAGAGAGCATTTTCAGATTTATGAGGGGGAAAAAAATCAATAGTGTCCCTAAGGCCGTGTAACTCATGAGTAGCACAAGTAGTCTTATGCAAAGTTGACAATATCATGAAATATAAACCTTTGCTTTGGAATTTTACCAGAAATTAAAATGGCATTATAAGGGAAAGTAAGTGTTTTTGCCTGTATCTCAGGAGGAATTTATACTTCTGATTGCCTTGCTTCACTTTGGCTGAGTTCTGGGAAGGATTTTTTTTTTCCGCTCTCTCTCCTGAAAAAGTTGGGTGACCTCCTCACATTCTTCTGCCTTCTCGCTCATTTGCTTTTTCTTCCCCTTCAATTCTTGATTAAATCTTCTCGGCCCCTAGGAGTTCTTGTTCCTTACATAGCAAGTCATGCACTTTGTCCTCTGGTTAAGGAATGAATTAATAAGCTTAATTCCCTCTTTGAAGGAGAGTTTGGAATGCTTTTTTTGGTGAAAATTAATATTCAATTACCAAGACTGTCATTTTACCAAATAGGAGAATAAAAGACACAGCATAGCTGCACTTGAGAATAATTGAAATCGAATTTCGGTTTGTATTATATACCACAATGGCTCAAGCTTTCACGGGAAACTTTATGTCTACTTTCTTATGAAA
This sequence comes from Phoca vitulina, assembly GCF_004348235.1. Classification (NCBI taxonomy): domain Eukaryota; kingdom Metazoa; phylum Chordata; class Mammalia; order Carnivora; family Phocidae; genus Phoca; species Phoca vitulina. The sequence continues at coordinate 26,670,717 of NW_022589725.1, forward strand.
GTGAGTACATTTTTTTTCTCTGCTGCATATTTATAACAAAACCATTTAACTCACTGCTTTGAAAGAACATGGGCTGAGTGATCCTTCTTGCACTTGTCTTTAAAGTTTTAGACACAACCTATTGACCTACAAAATGCACAATGTTTATCTTTCCTTGGCATTAAATAAGTTCTCCAAAGGGCAATAAGTATAATACTTCTCCAAATTGCATCCTCTAATACTTTATAATATTCCTGCGATACTTTAATGGGACTAGTGGATGGATACAGAAGAGGTGGTTCAGGCCACTTCCCTCAGGCACTTTTGGGTTTGCATGGATTTTCATCACAGAATATGCAGAAAAATCTGTGTTGCTTAACTGAGTAATGAGAACATTTTATAGTTAATAATAATTTAAATGTCAAAGAAAAAGCTTTATGTGAAGGAGAGGAATAAGAAATTGAGAATGTAACAGTATGTGGAGAAGCATCATAGCATAGCTTAGAGTATAAAATGAATCAACCCAAAGAAGTTAAATCTACACTACAAATAACTCTCAGGAGAGCTAAAATCTTTGGCATCTGATTTTATTTTTATTTCTGTCAGAATGTGGAATAAGCAAGTGATTTGCAGAAGCAATTATAAAAACTCTTACTACTTATAAAATAGATTTTCCCCCCAAACTTAAGTAAAATTTGAAATAAGGCCAAATTTATCCAGCGCTGATGTTAACTTGCCAAGCTGAAGTAACTGGCCTGGCAATCAGAGGACTTGCTATTGTGTTTTGGTTCTAGCATTTATTTGCTGTGCAAACTTGAGCTCATTGCTTAACCTCTCAGGGCCTTAGTTTCTCCATTTGCACACTGAGAATACTCATGCTTGCTCTGACTACTTCGTAGAACTTTTGTATAAAAATATCTGGTAATGTATGTGCAAGTGCTTTCAAAAACAATCTAATATTACTGATTTTAAATACTACTACTACTAATTATTGTTATTAATATCTTTAAACTCCCTTGTCCTTCAACTTCCATTTTGGCACATCCTCTTAAAAATTGCTGAAAACTCGAAAACACATCCTTTTTTAAATATCCAGATGAGACTGATTAATATTTTATATTAAAATTCACACTAAGTTACTAGCTACAGGGTCTTATTGTATTTTCACCTAAAATCCAATTCTATTTTTTGGTAATAATTACTTTTTTAAAAAATAAAGTGATTTGACTCCAAGTAGCCAAACGTTCTTAGAAAAGAAGACCAAAGTTGGAGGGCTTTCTTTTCCTAGTTTCAAAACTCACTGCAAAGCTACAGTAGTCAAAACAGAGAGGTACTGTCGTAAGGCCTAAGGATAGATATATAGATCATAAAATCAAGAGCCCAATTGATTTTTGATGAAGATTCCATTGCCCATTGTTCAAAAATGGCCATTTCCAACCAAGACCATTGAATGGGGAAAGAATATTCTCTTCAACATATGGTACTGAGATGACTGTATATCCACATGCAAAAGGGTGACATTGGACCCTTATCTCATACCACATACAAAGATTAACTCAAAATGGATCAAAGTCATAAATATAAAGCTAAAACTACAAAAAACATAAGGGCAAATCTTCATGACCATGGATGCTACAATGGATTCATAGATATGATACAAAAAGCAGAAGCAACAAAAGAAAAAATAAGTTAGACATCATCAAAATTAAAAACTTTTATACCTCAAGGAACATCATCAAGAAAGTGAAAAAACAGCTCACAGAATGGGAGAAAATATTTATATGTTATATATCTGGAAGAGTCTACTATCCAGAATGTATAAAGAGCTCCTACAACTCAGCAACAACAAGAGAAACAACCCCATTAAAAATTGGATATAAAGTGCTTGAATAGACATTTCTCTGAAGAGGGTACACAAATGGCCAGCAAGCATATGAAAAGATGCCTAGCCATTAGTCATTACAGAAATGAAAATGAAAACCATAATGAGATACCTCTTCACATTTATGAGGATGGCTATAGTAAATTTGAAAGAGGGAAAATAGTATTGTTGATGAGGAAGTGGAGAAAATGGAATCCTCATATATTGCTAGTGAGAATGTAGTTATTCTAATCACTGTGGAAACAGTTTCATGATCCTTAATAAGTTAAATATAGAATTACTCTAAGACCCAGCAATTCCACTTATACCCAAAATAATTGAAAATGGATACAAAACTTGTACACAAATATTCATAGCAACATTCTTCACAATTATCAAAAGGTAGAAATAACTCAATATCCATCAATTGATGAATGGATAAACAGGATGCCTTTTATCTATATAATAGAATAGCATTCAGCCATAAGAAGGAATAAAATACTGATACCTGCTACAACAATATGAATGAACTTTGAAAATATGTATTAAGTGAAAGAAGCCAGACACAAAAGGCCATTGTATGATTCCATTTATATGAAATACTCAGAATAAGGAAATCCATAGAGACAGAAAGCAAATTAGTGGTTGCCAGGGGCTAGGGAGAGAGGGGAAAATGTGGAGTGACTGCTTAATGGGTACAGGATGTCCTTTTGGGGTGATGAAAATATTCTAGAACTACATAGTGGTGATGGTTGCATAATGCACAACATTGCAAATGTACTAAATGCCACCATATTATACACTAAAATGGGTTAAATGGTAAAAACAAAAATAAAAAATAATAATCAATGAAGTATTTTACAAATTTTCAGACAGTGGCCATACCAATTATACCTTATGTTTTCTACATGAAATATATCCACAAAACAGTGATATAATAGTTAATATTTGTGAGAATCATAGGTAGTAATAGAGTCCCCCCTCTGCACAAGGCCCTAGTCTAAGTGTTTTGTGTGGATTTGCTCACATAATCATCATCACAACCGTATGAAATAAGTGCTCTTCTACCTTTGTTTTAAATATGAAGAAACTGACGTACGGACTGTTTAAGTGACTTGCATAAGGTCACATACTTAATAAATGGTCACTAAGGGATTTTATTCTAATTGAACTGTTTCTGAAACCAAAGCTCTTACCCAGGACCTTGTATGTCTTTGCAGCAGAAAATGGGCCCCGATCCTACTTAGACCTGATTTCTGTTGAGAAGATGTTAGGAAAGCTACACGGCAGAATCTACGTCACTGTTGAGCCCTTAGAGCTTTCTGTAGCTGGTGGGGGTGGGAGGGGGAGCGGCAAGTATTTCTTTGGAAGAGCAGAAATCCCCTCGCCTGTGCAGGTTGTTAAAACAGCAATACATGCTGGGTGTTAGTTGTTTATTTTATTGACTCTGTAAGCATTTGTGGTCAATTTTACTTCCACTTCTGATAATAGTTCCAGTATATGTTTTTCAGTTATTTGTGAACTACTTTGATTTTCTCACCACATCTCTATATTTTTGTCCTTATCAAGTGTTTTCTTTTATCTCTTGAATCAAGGTTGAAAATTAGGGATAAATATGGTTGCTTTTTTGGTATTTTAGGAGAGCACTGAAAAAGTTTTCTGAAAGCTGTTTAGTCAAACCATTTATAAAAGGTAAAATAGAATTAAGGCAGAATAATTTCAAAAAATTTAACCAAGATGAAATATGTCTAAAGACTAAAAATGTACTAAAACATTTCTTTCTGATCAAGAGAATAACTTTGGTCATAGAAACAGTTGTTTATATTTGGTAACTCCCTTTAGCTTCAAGGTGACCTCTAATCAATAAATGGACAATTTCATTTCTCCTATCCTATCTTAAAACAAAACAAACCCTATTTCACCTATCAGTCTCTAGCCCTTTCCTTCTTTCCTTTTTTTTTTTTTTAAAGATTTTATTTATTTATTTGACAGAGAGAGAGATAGCGAGAGCAGGAACACAAGCAGGGGGAGTGGGAGAGGGAGAAGCAGGCCTCCCGCTGAGCGGGGAGCCCGATGCGGGGCTCGATCCCAGGACCCTGGGATCATGACCTGAGCCGAAGGCAGACGCTCAACAACTGAGCCACCCAGGCGCCCTCCCTTCTTTCTTTACCTCATGAAATGTAAGTACGGGGCTCCTGGATGGCTCAGTCGGTTAAACGTCTGCCTTCGGCTCAGGTCATGATCTCAGGGTCCTGGGATAGAGTTCCACATCGGGCTCCCTGCTCAGCTGGGAGTCTGCTTCTCCCTCTGCTTCTGCCCCTCCCCCTGCTTGTGCACTCTCTCTCTTGCTCACTCTCTCTCAAATAAATAAATAAAATCTTAAAAAAATATATATATAAGTGCAATGAGGACTGGAACTTAATCCCCTCTGTGTCACCAGTGCCTAGAAAAATATTTGGCACATGCAGGCATTTGATACATTTTGAATTAATGAATGAGTCTACTTGTTTCCTTGAATCTGTTATTTCTGCCAAAAAAAAAAAAATAGAGATGATGTAAATAAAAATATCTTCAAAACATTTCCAAATAAAAATTAAAAGAGTTAAGAAATAAAAAAATCACAAATAACCTTAATATAGAGTATGATGTTGGAAAACAAAAAGGAAAATACTAATACTTCAATAGAAACATGAACAAAAGATAGAATTAGGTAATTTGCTGAATATGACATAGAAATAGTTATTAAATATATTAGAAAATACACCTCACTAATTATTAAAATATGCAAATGGAATCAACAGCAGATACAATTTTTTCACATATAAAATTTATAAAACTTTTAAATCATAATATTCAGTTGTATGGAGGAATAATATAGTAAATATATCTGTAAAATTAGGAGACAGATAAAATCCACAAACTCCATAACATGCAGAAGGGCTGCCCAAAGTAGCAGAGATCAAACAGGAGCTGCAGGGAATGAGATCCAATGAGTCCAAAAAGTTGCCTATGAGAGTAGAAATACAAAGTTATATCTTTTTCCTTTTAAAAAGTATATGGAACTTAGGTGAGTAATTCTAAGAATTTCTAAGAAGTTAACTGACAGAGCTGATAGTCAGATGATAAACATCAGTATGGCCTACAAATTAATAAACATTTTGAATATTAGTCCAAACTAAAGCTATGTTGGTACACATAAATAATATATGCACAATATTAATCGCTTTCTTTCAAGAGCAAAACATTGGGATGAAGCCAAATACCAATCATTAGGGTCTGGTTTAAAAGAATTATGGTAAATTAGGGTATAAGCATACAATGGAATACTATACAACTGTAAATAAGAGAATGAGAAATAAGTACTGATATAGAAATAAACCATATTATTAAGTGGAAAAGCAAAATATAGCATGGTATGTATTTTGTGCTATCCTTTATGGAATAAAAGGGTATAATATATATGTTTATATTTACTTATATATTAATAGATAAAATCTAAAAGACTATCTACATTAATAACAATGTTACCTGCAGGGTAGATGTGGTGGGAAGTGTGTAAATAAGACACAGTGATGAGAGCAAGATATTTTACTATTTACTTTTTATTTATATTATATTGATATAAAAACAACTTGTAGGACAAAGGTATTATCCACTGAAAAATTAAATATTAAAAAATTAGAAAAAAGTGGTATGTATAGAAATGCATGTTTTCAGGTTGAATGAAATAGCAATATATACATGCCTTTGTGGGATATTTATTATAATGTTATTTGGGTTAAAAGATGATTAAGGATATATATGAATATTTGTTGCCAGATACATACACTGCACTATTGTTTACCTTGATTAAATATTGGAAGCATCCCAGATACAGTGCTATATTCCTGTGAAATACTATCAGCATTAAAATGATATAAAATAATTGCTAAAGATAGGGAAATATATTCACAGTATGTTGTGAATGAGGGGGATAGGAGAAGCAAGTATGATAATTCAAAGTAGGATTCCACATCCATAAAATAAAAAGTTGGAAAGTATACATATAAGCTTATTCATATACATAGAGAAAGAACTAGAAGGATATTCACCAGTTTTTAATTGTGGTTCTCTCAGGGTAGTGGGATGATAGGTAAGTTTTTTATTATCTGTGGTCTCTAAAGTTCTTCTAAGCAATAATTAAACCTTTAACATTTATTGAAGGATTTGAGTGGGCCATGTGCTATATTCAGCTTTTGGTGACCACGGTCTCTTAAATTTCTCAAAACTACAGAAGATAGGTTTCATTAACCATTTTACAGATGGAAAATCTGAGACTCAGGGAGATGGAGTAATTTACCCAATACTGCATAGCTAATGTCAGATGCATACCCAGGTCTGTCTGCATCCAACATTCATTTCTTGATCATCCTGCTAAATAATTCAATGAAACCGTGCTTGCAATTGAAAAATATCTTTCCAACTAGTTTTCTTTTTAAGTGGCAAATCTTTCCCTTGGTTATCAGAACTTATGTTTTTGTGGGGTGTGCTAATAATGCCCAAGCATTCCCTGATAGTAATTTAAACAATCTTGCATATGTGAATTATTTCATGTTTTTTTACAGTAGATAAAATATGTTAATTTGTGTAAATGGTCTTCTGGGTACAGATGCTCAACTGAAAGCAGGCTTATCTTAAAAGCTGCTTGTCTTTAATTTGAGCCTTCTTTTATATGCATAGTTTATTTTTCTAATGCTGTCTCAATATAGGAATAATTTTAAGGAGGCATTTGTGGCTAAATGAAAGAAAAAACAGCTCTCTTGGCTTTGGTAAATATTAATGAGCTCGTGGAAAATCTTGTTACTGAAGGGCGACACTCGAGATTTTTTTCTGCCATCTTGGCCCTTTGTGGGCCCAGCTCCTTTGTAGCATACTGGTTTGTGTGTGCTATTGTGAGTTCTGCTTCAGCTCCTTTGTGTGTGCTGACAGAAGGCTCACCTTGCTCTGTTATCAGGAATGTCTAGGCATCTTAATAATATATTGGATTTCAGCAAGAAAAAAGCAAATCACTCAGAAATAATTAATCTGACTTATTCATTTCAAAGCTTCACCAGCAAATGGACAGTGTTCATTTCTGGTCATGTATATATTGTCATCATTAACAAAATGAAATCCAACTTTTATTAATTTTCGAGTGAGGGAAAGTTCAGAATTTGAATTATTTATGTCAATGTTCACACATGTATGTGTAAAATTATTGTAGCACATGTACAATTTAATTTAGGCACCTTACTTTATTTTAGACAGTGTATTATGTATACCTATACAAACATTTTTAACAATCATTTTTACTTCATAAGCAATAATATTTTTAATTGTGTTGGGTCATAGAGAACTCAGAGAAGATTATATTTGGCTTATTATTACCTCATTGATTATCCTTTAAAAACCATGTTGTGGAGTGGTATTACTATATAAATAATGAATTTACCTATTTGCTGATTTTATTCTACTATACGCAATAGTGAACTGTAAGAAGTAGAAAAAAGGATAATTCTCCCAATGACAGAAGTCAGGAATGATCAAAATTACCTAAAACAAATTTAAAAAAATTAAATCTGCTACACCTTTAAAAAATTATCTGTTAGCCCAAAGGGTTATATGATGCTTATAAAGGAATTATTTGACAAAGCAACATTTTCTTTTTAAGAATGAAATATTTGAGTCCAGTCACATGGGTCATAAATTCACACCCAGTTTTAAAAAATAGGTCCATTGGATTAAAAAAAAAATCAGGAAAAATAAAGCAGTTGTTTGAAAACATGTTTCAAACAAGAAAAAAAATGTGTCAAACACTTTTAAGAGTTATTACTAACCTGTCATGGAACACTTCTTCATCTACCTTCACAGTTCAGTGTATGTGATTATTACAGTTATGAAAAGAAAAAAAAATGATAGGAGTACAAGAATATAACAAGAGTATTTGGAATCATAGAGAAGTATCATCCATCTACCTTAAGATTCTGCCCTAAAACCTTGCTGTACAGGTTGTTCATAGTGATTTGAATAAAGGATTTATGAGGCCCTTTTATAAAACCATTTTTGGAAGAATTTTTATCAGAGCTAATTTTGAGCTATGGTTGTAGCTGGGTAATTTTTAGTTGTTTATAAACAGAATGTGAATCCCATAAGAACCCATTTCAGTAGTTTTGAGAAAGAAGGAGACAATTCCTGTAAATGACTTTCTATTGTGAGAAATGGAGCTGGAGTTGACTGCTGACAAGTTTTAATAACTTCAAAAATCACAGAAATATGAAGTCATGGTCACATATAGTCATTTCTCCAAGGTTGCATTTGTGGTGAGTTAGAAAATAAACATCCTAATGAAAGTCTAGAAATGCAAACAGGGTCATATGTAGCTTTGATTATTAACAGTTTTGAGAGAGAGAGAGAGAGAGACTAGTACCTAATATAAATTATCATTAATTCACCTCAAAGTGTGTTCTATTCAATTCAGTTGTACTATGAAAATTCAACTTTTATTTCTTAAAATGGTAAAATCATAATTGAAATCTGTGCCACAGGCTAGATATATTGCTTTCATATGCTAAGGTGCTTAGCCCTAGACACTAATTCTAGGCAAAGTATTGGAAATAGTTCTAAAATATTTAAACTACACCTTAAAGTTCTAAAGTAATGGAAACTTTATTAAAAAGCTTGAGCTGTATTAAGAAAGCCCATCATAAAATGCCAGAATTTTTGTTTTGTTTTCTTTTGTTTTTGTTGTAAAATAGCCAATTTCTCCAATGCAATTCAATATGATTTGCATTTAGAAATTTTATTTAGATAAAGTTTCCCAATGATGTATTGTGGTGGTCAGAATGATGGACATTCTGAGATCCACATTCTAATCCCTGGAACCTGTGGATATAACTTACATGGCCAAAGAGATGTGATTAAGAACCATGAGATATGAAAAAAAAAAAAAAAAAAAAAAGAACCATGAGATATGGAGATTATCCTAGATTATTTGGATAGGTCCAATGTCTTCACAGGAGTCCTTAAATACAGAGAACCTTTCCCTGATATAGTCAGGAGGCTATGTGACTATGGAAGAAAAGCATAGAAAGATGCAACATCGTTGGCTTTGAAGGTGAGGGAAGGAGACCACAAGTCAAGGAATAGGGGCAACCTCCAGAAGCTAGGACACACAAAGGAACAGATCGTTTCTTCAGAGCCTCCAGGAAAAGACAGACTGCTGACACCTTGACTTTAGCTCAGTGAAACTGATTTTGGACTTCTGATATCCAGAACTGTAAGAGGATAAATTTGTATTGTTTTAAGTTTATGGAAATTTGTGATAGCAGTAAAGTAGTACGGACAAATTGAAGATATAAACTGAGGCATATGTATGCAAGAAGCCACATAGGCATAAAGATGGATTTTTGAATCTTTGAATACAAATTATGTTAGTAAAATCATAGAAACTGTATTTTCAGATAAAAGCTTCTTTAATTCAGGACTAAACGGATTCAATTTTAAAAACTTAAAATGTAGTAGATTGTTACAAAATAACCACCATAGTTCATGTTTTTATCTTCACACAGAGAGTAGGCCCCTCCCATACTGGCTTTGAATTTGACTGTGTAATTTACTTTGGCCATTGTGACAATCCTCAAAATAGCAGAGGATTAAAAAATGCTTGTGAATTGGGCTTGCCCTTATAGCTGCAACCTTTTGGTTCACAGTCTGAACCGAGCCTGGGCTAGCCTCCTAGAGGATGAGACATCTTGTAGAGAAGCCCCAGCTAAGCCTCTAACATGGCAATGATGCCATCCTAAACCAATGATGCCATCCTAAACCAAGCCACAGCCAGACTTCCAGTCCAGACTGAAAGAACCACTCACCCAGTCCACAGGATCATGAGAAATAATAAATAATTTTTTTAAATCACTAAATTTTGGGATGATTTATTTCTCAGAAATAGATAACCAATATAGTACATTTACTTCCTCAGTATGTAGGGTACATTTTATTTATTTATTTTTTTGTAGGGTACATTTTAGACATGACTGTTCCTCCAACAATGTTAAGTGGATAGCATTTAGATGTCCTCCATTAGATTTCTTTTAAATCATTTGTAGCCTTTGATTTTTCAGGAGGCTGTGCTAGAGATCATATCAGGGCCTTTGCAGGCATTTTGAAATGACTGAAAGTGACGTACTTGGATTTTTCAGCCCCAATTTATTTTATCCATATCCTCCAAAATACTTCCAACTAAAAATAATTAGATTACCAATATATTTTTTAAAAAGCTTTGTGCCCTTTGAGTAGACTCAGTGGAAAGCATAATGTACTTATTACTAAATACCTTCTATGTTTTTATAGACCTATGCGAGTATGGCAGAGGTAGGGCTAGCTAAGAAGATGCCTTACCTTATCGAGACCCTTGAATCAGGTGGTTGAGATCAGAGCTTTGTAAAAAGGAAACCAGAGATCATTTTGTTCCCATGAAAACTTACTGCCAGGAAATTTACTGAGAAGATAGGAAATGTGGGAGGAGTCCCCTGTCATCTCTTGAAGAGTTGTATCCTAACTTCTAGGGCTCTGTCATAGTTTGAAGACACCCTAATCAGATGATCTCTAAAGTCTTTTCCAGTTCTAGCATGGAATATCATGGCTACTCCTTTCATATTGGGAAAATTATATTTATTTCCAGGGAATACAGCAACGTTAACTGACTCCCTTGGGGATGGTCACATGACTCTGTCCCCTTCACCATGAACTCAGTCAACTGAAATACCCATTCTGGCTTCCCCGCAGCTTCAGTTTTTCACTTCTAGGAGTTTGTCTTTCCATTTTGAGCAAGGAACACCTGTAGTTGTCTTCTGTTGTGACCACCCATGTTTACAGGATCTTTTTTTTTTTTTCTTTCAGAGGAGCTGACATGTAAAAATTAAAAATGAAAATGGAATTTAATAGGACTTGTTGGTAAAATAAATTTCTAGCACCTTTTTCAAGAGTTTATTTTTTGCCAAATAAATAGTTTGACCTAAAAGGGAGAAAATAAGTGAATCTTATAACATCCCTATTTGGGTTAAAGTTGAAGAATTTACATTTTCTGAACCATGATGTTTGTACTGGGAAGGGGGGGTGTTTGTATAGTTTATAACATATAAGGATATGATAGCAACTATGTTTGCCTCATATATATCATTCTCTTACACTCATGCTTAGTTATTTGATCAGATAACTGTATCTTCCATAGCCTCATGTAAAATAATGAGTCAGACTTACCCAGGGCTGGAGCTAATTGGAGGCATTTTGGGAATACTTTTCAAATCATTACGGCCTCAGTGCACTACTGCCCCGTGTCCTGAAAGAGTTAATGTAGATTCCAGAAAGGACCTAATTTACTGGCTAATGGTATCTTTTCATAGGAATTACTGGGCTTTTGTGGAATAGCCTTTCATCTTTCTGCTTTTTGTTAATTCAATTGAATTTTCATCTAATCTACATTGTTTCATTCTAATTGCAGTCAATCCCTCATCTTACAAACCATTCAATTCCAAAAACTCATTTGTGAGTTGGTTATTTGGAACTTAGAAGGTACTTTTCAATAGAAAAATAAAAACCACAAATGTTGGGTGTGTTCCCAGAATAGTCCACAGAAGCCAACTTAACCCATCACATTCTCAGTACTAATGCTGCTATCCAGCCTAAACAATATAAATAGCAGTGAATAGGAGGGTAAAATGCTTTTCACGATCCAGGTTGGGAAGACTGAAGTTCATTCTTCCATAGCCGGCCTGTCAGAAGGGGTGAGGACTTTCCTGTCTTCATTCCTCCAATCTAAAATGATGTGAAGTTAGGACACAGCTTAATCTTAATCCAGCAACAATGACTTTCACTGTTTAGGTTAAGAGTTGCGTCAGGGAAGTTGAGCAGTAAGGTTGGAGCATCAAGATAGAGGCTAAAGAGAATGAAGAGTGAGAGTTATTTGTGAGTCATAAGGATGTGGTGAGACATTAGAATGTAGAGAGAAAGATTGAGAGCTAGGTTAGGTTTTAAAAGTTTCTGTAATCCTCACTCCCTTCTTAAAAAAATTTCTAAATCGAATACAAATTCAAGTTTGCCTCGGTAGGATTGCTTGGTCAAGAGCAGGCTTTTAATTTCCTAGTAGCCTTTATTAAAAAATCCCATTTTTTTTTTTTAGCTATCTCTTTTGTCTTTGAGGTTCTTGCTGAGGTGGAAGAAGAAAGGCCAAGGAAGAACCTCAGGACAGTAAGGGTGGGGATTGAGAAGGTATGACAGAGGTCCTCGGGTAATAGCAAAAAAGGTCTTCAGCCTTTGTTTGCCTCTTCTCCCATCTCTGTGAGGATAATGGGATAGATTTTGAGGGACATGAGACAGAGAGTTTTAGGGACTAAATGGGAGAGAAACTGAACTCCCAGTAGAAGGAATGTTACTAGGTGGATCTCTCTTGCATTTCTACTGGGACAGTTAATCATAGGTCAGACCAATCTGGGCCTCTGGATCTGACTTTGCCAATTGAGTTTCTAGAGAATTGTCTCAGGGGAAAGGCGAGTGACTCTCATATGTTTCCAGGAAAGGAGATGACTTTCTAAGAAAACCATTGTCTTCTTAGAAATGAAATGAGGGGTGCCCGGGTGGCTTAAGCTGTTAAGACTCTCACTCTTATTCTTGATTTTGGCTCAGGTCATGATCTCAGGATCATGAGATTGAGCCCCATGTCAGGCTCCACACTGGACATGGAGCTTGCTTAAGATTCTCTCTCTCTCCCTCTTCCCCTCCCCCCTACAAAAAAAAAGAAATGAAATGAAATTGTATACTAGCTATACTTGATATATAAAATTGTCATAGATGGGCTTCAGTGAGGCTGTCCTCCTTTGTCTTGAGTGCTCTTCTCTGTCCCTTTCACTTTGTTAATTCCTATTCATCCCTTAGCATGCGTTATCTGCTCAAGGAAACCTTTCCTGAACATCTCCTCCATTCAGTCTGTGCCATGCTCAAAGATAGAAGCACTCTTGTGGCATATTTTATTGTTGCTTTTTTATTATTTTTCTACTATCTGTCATAATAGTAAGTAAATACTCATTAACCACTGAATCTAGTGCCTAATATAGTGGCTGACACTCAGCAGGTGCTCAGTAAATATTTGTTGTGGACTATTAAGGAGTAGGAAGTATGTTTATCTGCGTGTAGGGAGGTCACCTTTAATGTCTACATTTGACTGTTAAAAAAACTTACGTGAGATACTGAAGAGATTTAGAAAACTGTTAAATAAAAGAAATTTACCCAAATGTTTTGTTGCTAAGTATAAGAAGGATGGAGTCTAGAGAGCCTTTATATTATTTCAAGAAGTTTATATACTTTTATGTAAAAATTATAGTTGTCTACCCCAATTCCAAACTAGTTAATGCTATTTCAACTTGAATTACCTTTAGATTTTCAAAGATGGAGGAGTTGCCCCTGGCTTGCTGCACTGAGCAGAGCACAGTTCCTAGGCAGGAAGCAGGAATGGCTGTTAGAAAGTCAGCATCTCTGTCCTCTATGCCCTGTGATTTTTCTGGAACAGCTGAGGAAAAACTGGATACATCCATAGAAATCTTGGGTGTAGACATTAATAATAATGGCACAAAATGAAACTTGGTTTTGATTCCAGCCACCCAAGTCATTAATTTATAGGAATTCATACCCATTCACAGAGGAACTATTTTAGCCAGCAGATCTCTTGTGATTCCATTAATTTATCTTTACCTCTTTGGGGCTTGTCTTATATGAGCAACACATGACATAGTGATACAAACACTACTACATTTCAGTATTTTCTCAGGGTCTCCTCATTTACTTGGGGAGAAATTGAATTATAGCCGATGCCACATGAAAGATAAAAATGCTACCATTTTTGTTACATGTTTATCATGAGTAATGAGAATGTGCCTATCACCCACCCACTTGCTGCTATCAGAGTTTGAACAAGTGCTGTCTTGAGAAAGCATTCAAACTTTCTCAGTGCAAGGGTGATGGTTTAATATGAGCTGTACAGTTTAGATTTTCTAATAGATTAAAAAAAAAGAAATAAAGAAAATGCCCTTCAGGTACACATTACCATCTCTCTAAAAAATATATATTTTAACCATAGAAAGCTTCAAAGATTAATCTACTATATGATGTTGCTTGGAACTTAAAAAACACACAAATATAAAATAGGAATAGTTAATAGAGTGCTGTGCAGATTTTCAGTCAAAATTAAACATAGGAATTTGTAACTAAAAATGTAATTCAGAAAATGTCGAGAAAATATGAATTCTAAATTGTCTATTTCTTTCTCAGATACTTCATTTTAGTAATATGAAAGTGTTTTGTTTAATCTTACATAGGCCTGCAAAGACTGATTTTTAGGCTTATTTCTGATCAAGAAGAAACATTAATTTTCTAAGAGGAAGTGGTATCTTGGGGTAAATTTTAAAATTGAAACAATTTGAAAAATAGGAAATATTTATAAGAAATTTGAGTATTCTGTTGGTTTTGGAAGTTATCCTTATTTTTTACCTTGTAATTGTATATTGTATGGAAGTCTAAGTCTAGAATAAAAACTGCCACATGTGTTTTATAATATCATAGAAACCTATTTGGGATTAAAAAAACAGTTGATTTATAAAACAGCATAAAATTAGAATTTATACTGACTTTCTAAAAGTTAGGTAAAACTGTGTTGATATTTATCTGAATATTTCATGTTTCATAAAAATGTTAATTTCCTAAAATTAACTAGAATGGTAAACATTTTACTATCATCAGAATTTGAAGTGTTCTAGTTAGTTATTTTATAATTAATAAAAATAAAGGATAAAATCCAGTCAACATCAAAACTGATGTTATCTTTTAAAAAATATTTCATGATAAACTAAATAATAAGTAACTCATCTGATTGCAGACAGGTACATCTTCTTTTACTTACAGTTGACCCTTGAACAATAGGAGGATTGGGAGTGACAACCCCCTGAGCAGTGGAAAATCGACATATAACTTTTGACTACCCCAAAAATTTTACTAATAGCCTACTGTTGACTTGGAAGCCTTACTAATAATACAAATGGTCAGTTAGTACATATTTTTTATGTTATATGTATTATATACTGTATTCTCACAATAAAGCAAGCTAGGGAAAAGAATATGTTATTAAGAAAATCTTGATGAGAAAATACATTTAGAATTAAGTACTGTATTTATCGAAAAAAAAACAAAACAAAACACATACAAGTGGACCCGTGCAGTTCAAACTCATGTTGTTCAAAGGTCAATTGTATTTCTATTCATTTTAATATTATAATATTTTCAGCATTCTATACTAGACCCCATGTATGAGGGACAGAAGATTTATTCTGTATTTTCCACTAGTGAGGTCTTTGATTAAAGAATGGTAAGATCTTCTATCACTGTAAATGACACTTAAGAATATATGCTACCATGGGGTGCCTGGGTGGCTCAGTCATTAAGCGTCTGCCCTCGGCTCAGGTCGCGGTCCCAGGGTCCTGGGATCGAGCCCCGCATCAGGCTCCCTGCTTGGCGGGAAGCCTGCTTCTCCCTCTCCCACTCCCCCTGCTTGTGTGCCCTCTGTTGCTGTGCCTCTCTCTCTGTCAAATAAATAAATAAATAAAATCTTAAAAAAAAAAAAGAATATATGCTACCAAACTTTAATTTCACTTTACTTGAGTTTCATATTTGTGGAAATAAGCACAGCATGAAGAAAAACTTACACTATTACCTGGGAGCAGTGCCCATGAACCCAGCACTCTGGTTCCTTTATAAGAACTGCCAGCCTTACCTTGACCTATGTCATCATTAATATGAACTCCTATAACACGTTACCTAATCTCTCCAGGGGCGTCTATCATATCTTCCCTCTTTGTATTGGATAATCAGTTTCTCCGTTTTCTTAGGATCTTTCTATTCCCATGAAAATTTCTTTAGGTGTAGTCTTCAGCCATTTAAGACATATAAGCCACATCCAACTTCTCTCAAATCCATGCACTTCTCTTACTACCTTGTCTCTTTTTGTTTTCTCCATAGCAAAACTGATCTATACCAGTCAGTGAACTGTTTTCTTAATCTAGCATATAAGTTTTCAGTCAGTGTGTTGGTTTTCTACTGTCAAGACAATACTGCATAGTAAACAGTGATAAAACTTGAGGTGTACCCAACACTGTGCATTTGTTTGATTCTTACATCTGTGCATCAGCTGAACCATTGGGCTCTGTTCCACAGTCTCTTCCTCCTGGGATTCATTAGCTAGACCAGGCATGTCCTTCTCATGAGGATAGCAGAAGTGCAAGAAGGCAAGTAGAAATGCTCAGAAACTGTATGCCATCGATTCTGCCTTCTTTATTTTTCCAAAGAAAGTCACTTGGCCAAATAAATTCAAATGGAAAAATGTATTTTTCCTCTTTTAGTGAATGAAACTGCAAAGTTACATAGTAAAGAATGTGGATGCATGGGGAGGTGAATTGGGACCAATAACACGGTCTATCACAATAACCTGACCTGCCTCTCCAGTAGTGATAGGTACTATACACCTTTGCCTTCTTTGTGAAATACCCTCTTCCTCTGGCTTCCATGGTGAAACATTCCTTTGATATTCATCCCATTCCTCTGCCCCAACCTGTTTAGTCTCTTTTTTCCAATCCAGCTTCCTCAAGACTCGGTTGGAAATCCTTAAGACCTAATTATATGTAACCCAAGGTTCATGGATTCCATCACCACCAAAATAAAGATGGGTCAGAAATGCTTAAGTTTTTCATCTGGGTTCCCGAATCATATATTTAGCTGCCCACTTTGTAATTCTTACAAGATAATCTCCAAGATACCTGAGATTGGACCTAGATTTTAAAGTATTCCTGTGACTTCCCCCCTTCTGCCCCAAACTTCTTCAGTGCTCCCAATAGCTCAGTGATTGGTACCATATCCATCAAGTTATACAAGCCAAAAAAACTAGGAGTCATCCTTGACACTATTCTTTCATTATTAAACCCTGCTACTTTTATTGCCTAAATAGCTCTGGCATCCATCCACTTCTTTCTTTTTTTTTTTTTTTTTTTAAAGATTTTATTTATTTATTGAGCGAAAGAGACAGAGCACACACGCAGGGGGAGAGGCAGAGGGAGAGGGAGAAGCAGACTTCCTGCTGAGCCAGCCAGGAGCCTGACACGGGGCTCGATCCCAGGACCTGGAGACCACCACCTGAGCCGAAGGCAGATGCCTAACCATCTGAGCCACCCAGGCGCCCCTCCATCCACTTCTTTCTATCACTGTGGTTCCTTTCCGGTGTAATCCACCATCCTCTCTCAACCTGGACTATGTTAATAACTTCTGAACCTCATCCCCTCTTGCCCTCATCTGTTCTCTGCACTGCAGCCAGAAAGATCTTATTGAAAAACAAGTCTAGTTATTTCCCACCTTTAAAAACAAAATGCCTATCAGACCTATACATTTTTGTTCTTATTTCACCCATGTCATGCTTAATGTCTTAGTTTTCAGTTCTCAGAAAAACATGAGACAAAGAATTTTGTAGGGTTTTTATTTGGAAAGTGGAGCAAGGAAGTAGCAGCAAAGGAGTAGGGAAAGTGAACAAGAAAAGAAGGAGAAGTCATTATAAGAGTACTCTACAGAGGTTGCTGCTATAGATAGTAGTGGCTTGATTCTACAGACTTCTGGGAAGTATGAAGAATAGGACCCCTAATTATATGCCTGAGGAATTGCAGCTAGTTTTATGTGTCTGCTGACTCTTCATTGTTTGAGGATTGTATCCTCAATCTTTCAGATTCCACTTTATTCATATACCAGAGAACCCCTGTCCCTAAATAAAACAGGTTCTTCCAGTCCTCCCAACAAAGCCACATGCCTCTACTATGAGCTGTAACCATACTATATATATCTCCATGGTTGGTCGCAGTGTTGAGTTTACATTTTGCTGTGGAATTATTTCGTTAAAATTTTTCTGCCCTCTGGACTGCAAGCTTGAGAAGACCTGAGATCATGTCTGCTTTTGATTATCATTGTCTTCTCAGAACCAAAACCAGGACCTGGTGCATAAAATATGTTCAGTATATTTTCAATGAATGTATAAGTGTAGGTGTGCATGTGTGTGTGTGCGTGCGCACGTGCATGTGCATTCACGCATTTATATTTATAAAGAGAAACTTTGAATTATCAATGTATAGATTACTATCAATTTCAAAAAGTTATCTTTTTTAATTCAAATGTCTTGTTCTATTTTTATGCACTGCTTTCTTTCAGTACTTATGTAGTCAGATTACACCAAAAGAATTCTGCTTAAAAGAAGTCATACTGAGAAAACAAGAAAATATAGCTCTTACATTACAATGTCTTGATTGATCTGATAACTTATAGTATTGGCAGTACTTTTCTAAAGAAAGTTATTGCTGTGCATTTTCTTTAATAAGACAGAGATTTTGAGTTAAAAGGGGAATAACCAGATCCTAGAACACAGCCCCCGTACAATCCTGTATTCATCAGTGGAGGAGAGCACCATATTTGGCAATGCTGGGCAATTTGAGGATTTGGGTACTTAAAAGTGTGTGTGTGTGTGTGTGTGTGTGTGTGTGTGTGTGCTTATCCTCTAAAACATCATTTCCAAATTCACATTTTTGCTTCTCAAACTCAGAGCTATGATTTTTAGCAGGAAACATGTGAAAGTAAATCAGTTTTCAGTCTCTGACTTCATGCTGATGTAGGATAATAGCAACCAAAAAGGAAATGGTGAGGCAGGTGGAAATCTACATAAATTATTTTTAATGAAAATGAAATACTTCCATAGAAGTAAACTACCAATAGTATGTTATCCACATTCAATACATACTTTCCATATGTCAAATTACCATGTTACACTTCATATCACCCAGCATTAATTCAACAAATACTGGTTGAGCACTTACCATGCAGAAGTTATATGGTGCCGTTGACAAATAGGCTGGACATGGTCTCCACCTTTATAGAGACTACAATATTGTTGGCATCATATTATTAAAAAATGAAGATATTTTCTCTGAAAACATCTATCTGAACCTTTTCTTTTAATTTCATAGAAGAGAAACCAGAGTAGTATTCTTCTGATTTGGTCTCAAACCTCAGCCACGAAGAGATCAGTTGTGATGAAAGGATTATTAAGATAGTGAATAGATTATGAAAGTAGTTGTATCTGTGTCAATTAGTAGTTGCTGTTAATTAGTGTTTGCTTATATTCTGTTTCTCTCATTTGGGGAATGTGGAGAGGAAGATATTGAATGTAAGTGGGCTTCAAATGTTTCTGCTCATCTGGTAGTTGTCACAGTTATTCACAGGGCTATAAATTGAAATGGCATGTAAGCCCATGAACTTAAGATGTTAGGTCCTTGAAGTAATTTCTCCAACAGTCTCCCCCATATAGCAGACATTGTGAAACGAATTTTCTTTGACTTGTACATATGAAATCAGGGAATATCTGTACATATGATATCAGGGAATATCTGTCATTCCAGGATGTGCACACTCCTGCATGTGAGTCCTTTTTAGAAAAAGTAGATTTGTTTGAGGAGTGCCAAAGGGATGGTGGACAAACATGAACTTAAGAGATCATGGTTTTGGAGCGGGTGACAACTCTAGCACAGGATTCATCTTCCAATCTCTGTATCTTAGATCATCCCTCAGAAATAGGATGCATGGAGAAACCAGAGTGTTGTGTGCTGAAACAAAGGCCCCATCAGAGTGGGAGAGCCCACCCTCTCCTCTTGCTCTTGGGTCATTTCATATCAGCTCAGGTGAGGTTCAGCTCAGCCCCATTCTTACCATTCCCCCTCTGAGGCATTTTAGATGCAGTCACCCCATCAGGAACATTTCTTGACTCATGTATTTCAGGATGCCACATACACTATTTAGATCAGACCCAAGTGCTTAACAGCTTCTTATATACATGTTTTTGGTTTTAAGTACAATGACCTGAGAATTGCACCCCTAGTGAACAGTGGCTACATTGAAATTTGATTAACAAAGTTTAGTAAATTTAGCTGATTTATAGCCTACCTACCAGGAAAAGAGGACTTAGTTTTTGAGAAGATTACTTAGGTTGCTTTTGCAGGAGTCAAAATCTAAAGTGTGTTACATGAACATTATTGCTAAAGTGAGTAAATCTGAAAAATTAAAAATCATTGATAGTAAGAACACAAGTGTTCGTTATATTACCCTTCGTACTTTTTTTGTCTTTTTTTTTTTTGGAAAGAAAACATAGTTCTAAGAATCTTAGAGGCTTCTAGGACAGCATGTATGAAATTAAGAAGACTTAAATATTCCATCAATAGGAAGAGCCTCAAAAAAATAAATAAATAAAAGAGAGATTGTCCATATTCTAAACTTAACATTTGTTTTATGTTATAGCCAGTTTACTTGATTTTGTTTATCTGAGATTTCTCTCATTCAAAAATGATTTCTTAAGACTCACTAGCATCTTGGGTCATTATGGAAGGCTTAATTTTGTTAATTCATTCTGTTTTCTAAATGCATTGCCCTTATTCTTGCCACTCTCCTACAGTCCTTATCCTTGTCACTCTCCTATAGTCCTCCAATAGATTTTTCCATTTCCTTAGAATAAAATCAAGGATCTTAGTGGGACTTTCATGGCCCTACATGATTGGCCTCTATCCAAGTCATCTCCTGACTCTCCATTGCTCACTAAACTTCAACCACCTTGGCTCCATCACTTCCTAAAATATATCAAGTTTTTACCTGTCTCAGGGTCTTGCTACTTTCTATATATTTCCTAGATTATACTGCGTAATTGATTCCTTCTCTTTCTGGTAAAGCTGAAGCATATCCCCTCCTCAGAGTGGCCTTGTCCCACCCATCCAAATTTGATATCCCTTGTTATTCTTCTCACAGTATCTGTTTATTGTCTTTATTGCATTTAACACAGTCTGTGGTTTTTTAAAAATGCATCAACCTTCCATTAGGTTATGAGCTTCGTGACAACATGAACCTTATCTCCTAGTTAATAATTGTATCCTTGGTATTCATAATTTTCT
Organism: Phoca vitulina; assembly: GCF_004348235.1. Taxonomy (NCBI): domain Eukaryota; kingdom Metazoa; phylum Chordata; class Mammalia; order Carnivora; family Phocidae; genus Phoca; species Phoca vitulina. Next base: position 26,691,633 of record NW_022589725.1, read on the forward strand.
TGGCCTAGTAGGTGATCATAAATATTAGAACGGATTCATTTTAGCTATATATTGGAAGCCTGTCAATCCCCTTCAGTTACTGACTGACCTGTATCCCCAATCTTGATCTGATGAGGCTTTAGCCCACATGCTCCCAGCTTAATAAAAACATTTCTAACAAATGTAACAAGAACAGAAAGACACTGTTTAAAATCTGAATCTTGACAATATTATACTGTTTTATAAATTTATTGTAAAAGATGACATTTTAAAGTTAAATACCTGAAATAAAAAGAAAGTTCTCTTTTATAGTATGGTTTACTTCATTTATTATCCTTATCATAATGGAGATAAAGAAGTAATACAAAGTTTTAGGACAATTTAGCAAATGAGTAATGCAGTCAGGATTTTAAAAGGAATTCACTTTCAGTGACAGAATACATTAAAAGCTTAACTTATTATATTTCATTTCTGTGGAGCAAATTGATAAAAAATAAAACAAAAAAGCACTGTTAGATAAATTTGAGATTGAAAGCCATAATACTCTGAAATGTACCTAGGGAATTTAGAAGAGTAAACTTCATTTAGTTTCAAGAGATTACAAAGTACCAATTTGTACAATAATGTTATTTTTTGGGTAGACATCTTATTAAAGAAAATAGATACAATATGGCTCTTTTAAAAAGCTGTATATAAACTTAGCCAATTTCATATTTACTAGAAGAGAAAATAAACATAGAAATTTCAATTTTCTAGTGCCTTGTTTTTGTGTATGTTTTTGTTTAACCAGTAGGTCACTTGTGCCACTGAATTTATATAGCATTAAATGTTACTCACTTCAGTAAGTATTTATAATATCATTTTCCATTTTAGGATAATATCAACACTTGTTTATTTTGGAAAGCAGAAGTAATTTGCTTAGATTGTTCAATGGCAATTTCATACCCAGAACGCTTCCCTAAGCTTCACTGCTTATTAAAGCATGAAGTCCTATATTTCCCCAGCCATATTAAGTAGCTGGATCCAGGCATGGGAATTGGTGATGTTCAGTACATTTCAAAACATGGACTGGGAATGAATATTTAGGTAAGATTTACTGAAAGATAATTAGTCCATATATTCTTATAGATGATCTAACAGTTCAGGAATAAGTCCATTGGAGGACCCTTTTCCTAGATAGCACTTTAATAGCTCCCATGGAGCTGGTTTTATCCAACTAAGCTTTGAAGTGCTTCCATCTACTTGTACGGAGGATATCTACTCCCAGCACTACAGATTCTATCATTGGGATTAGTCTAAGAATATCATTGAAGACACTGATCTTTTTAGGATTTTAGTATACTTAGACAAGTACCATTAGGCTAGTTTTTACTTTGTAAACACTGTGGATCTTGTAATTGATCATTTTCTTTTTTCTCTCTTAAATTAGCTTCTAGAACTCTAAGAACCCAATCTAGAGGCCCACTTATAGTCCAAATATTTCATGGCATGTATCTGTGTATGAATTTACCTGTTCTCCCCATCTTACTTTCCTTCTCCTTTACTCCTTTTTCTTGCTCATACTTAATTCATTGCATCTTGGCTAATTAAATGCTTTCTGCTAAGCTGACTTGAATCCCTTTTTAAAATTAGGTGGGTTATTAATTTATTATTTATTGTATAGATTGCTTGCCTGCCTCAGTGTAATTTTCAAGTCATTAGAACAACAGAATTTATAGAGAATTTTTGACATGCTACTGGGAATATCAAAACTAGGCTTTGAGAAGATCTTACATTCTTAATATATTTTTATATATTAGAGTTAATTTTCTTAAACATTTCAACTGCAAAGGAAACTGATAAGAATTTTATGGATAAAATAAGCACATATGACAGCATAACTCTTCTAGTACAAAAATTAATGGTTTTAGAAAAGCATCTATAATGTTTAGTTATATATTCCATGGCATCATTTCCATAACAATATCATAATATGCTTTATCTTCATATTCAGTTTCCAGCATACAAAGAGATTGCATTAAAACAGTGTGTTTATAAATTATTTAGAGCACAGAATTCATTTTGGTGAACAATTGATTTCTAAGTGGGTTAGGATCTTAGATTAGCCCATAAAATTGTTTCACTCATAGTGTAAAGGAAATAATATTAATTTATAGGAGATATTGCAGAAAATACTATTTTATATTTTAAAATAGAAAAAAAAAGACCAAGAATTAGCTTATTTCAGTTATGAAGCCTAGGACAAAAGTGGTATAATTAGAAGATCAGGATGTGGATACAAAATTTCATGTAGATTCTAGAGAGAAATTCTGGTTATACTTAAAAGGAGTAGGATTCATTGTACTGGGCAATTTTGCTTCACAATATATGAGTTTTCCCTTCTTTCTGTCAATATAACATTAGTGGTAGATACTCTTCCATTTATCAAAATGATTAAGCTCATTTTTGCTTTGAAAATGGAATGAGTAACAGAAAAGAAGAAGAACAAATGATAGAAAAGTGGATTGATATTCCTGAGGTAATAGGATAAGAGCTGGAAACAGAAAAAAGCATCTAATAAAGGGAAAGTTTATGGATATGAGGGAAATTTTCTGAGGTAGCACCAAATGAGCCATAAAGTACTGAAGTCATGAGGGGTGTAGAGGGTTCATGAATTGCACAGAACTCTTAAGGGGAAAAATAAGAACTGCTGAGAAAGGGATATTGGATCACTCAGATCCCCATATTGCCAGGAGAGTTGTGGGCAGGGAAGAATGAGGGCAGGGAGGGATCCTGAGCAGATGGCAATTTCTTTATTTCAAGGTATTGGCAAGTTGAGTGTTTACAATCTTGGAAGTGCTTATACTTTTAAAATTTCATCTCTAACATACTGTGCAGGTATTTGATACCTTCAGTATACAGAAATTATTCAAAATTGTATTTCAAGTATAAAGTACAGAACCTAGAGCCAAGGGCATACTAAAGAATTAATGTTAGTTCTTATTATTTTCTGGCATTTAATACAATTGTCCATGGAAATTCTTCATATTCACTATTTATTATTACAGACATGGTTCTCTAAATCGTGACTTACATTTTAAAACAAAATACAGAGAGGTGGTTCAAAATGACATTGTAAGGATGCCTGGGTGGCTCCGTTGGCTAAGTGTTCAACTCTTGATTTTGGCTCAGGTCATGATCTCAGGGTCGTGAGATCAAGCTCCACATTGGGCTCCATGTTCAACAAAGTCTGCTTGAGGTTCTCTCTTCCTCTACCTATGCCTCTTCCCCCACTCTGTGTGCTTTCTCTCTCTCTCTAAAATAAATAAATAAATCTTTAAAAAATTAAAAAAAAAAAAAGGTGACATTGTAGGAAGATCCTGAACTTACCTCCTCCCACAGACACAACAAATATACAGCTCTATATGGAACTATTCCCTCTGGGAAAACAACAACAACAACAACAACAAAAAACAAAACAAAACCCTGAGAACTAGTTGGATACCTACTCCACAGCAAAGGATAAAAGTGCCACACCAAGAAGGGTGGGAGAGGCTGAGATGGTACACTCACCACTGCCCCCTACAGTGACCCATAATCAGGAGGGATTTCAAACAACCACAACAAAAATATGAATAGAACTTCTCCCTAAGGAGCAAGTATCCCACATGGCACCCTTAGCCTTGGGTCCTGCACCAGAGGGACAAGTCCTCAAAACATCTGGCTTTGAAAACCAATGGAAATTATATTCAGGGGAAACATAGGGCTGTAGGGAACAGTTTTCATTCTTTTTGTTTGTTTTTAAAGATTTTATTTATTTATTTGACACAGAGTGAGAGAGCACAAGCAGGGGGAGCAGCAGAGGGAGAGGGAGAAGCAGGCTCCCTGAACACGGGGCTTGATCCCAGGACCCTGGGATCATGACTGGAGCCAAAGGCAGATGCTTAACTGACTGAGCCACCCAGGTGACCCAGGGAACAGTTTTCATTCTAAAAGGGGTTGTGCACAGACCCACTGTCCCCAGGACTCAGCACAAAAAGCAGCACTTTGAAAAGAGCCTAGATAGGTGAAGGAAATTGCTAAACTTAAAGCTTCTGCCAAAGGAGTAGAAGTCTGTTGAGATTCTCTCTGGGAATGAAATGCTGGCAGATGACATTATTATGGGCTCTGTCTACCTTGCTGGTGCTTTTGAGTGCCATTTTGTGCCCTCACTCTAACCATCTAACAGCAGCAGGTGAGCAGTCCCAGTCCCAGCTGCTTGAATCACACTGCAGGATGTAGTGGATGAGCAGCCCCACTTCCCCCTGTGCAACTTATGTGATACTGCTAGATGCAGCATGCAAGTAGACCTCCCCCTTCCCCGGCCCTGTAGCTTGCGCTGCATGGTCATGCCCCACATGCCCCTGCCCCATGCTGATCACATGGTACCTTCATACTTGGTGGGCAAGCACCCCTGCCCCTCTCCAGCAGCATCACTCACGTGACCAGCCAGAGCCAATGGGTGCACACAACCCACACAGGGCACACCTCTTGAGTGCCAGCATCAGGTAATTAGGGGGGATTACATTTCTGGACCCCAGTGGTCTGAAACAATCAAAGAGATAGCTTGAGAGATAACAAAGAACTAGAGGAAGGTTAAACAAAAAGGTTCATCTCCTACATAGAGTCACTCCTTTAAGACAGAGATAGATAGCCAATTTGCATAATAGGCAGAAACAGAGAGTTGGGACTCTTTCTCCCTCTGCCCTTCCCATGGATGTGTGCGCTCTCTCTCTCTCTCTCTAAAATAAATCTTAGGTTTATTTATTTATTTTAGAGAGCTTTATAAAATATTTATTTATTTATTTATTTATTTATTTATTTATTTTAGAGAGAGAGTACACATGCAGCAGGGAGGGGCCGAGGGAAAGGGAGAGAGAGAATCTCAGGCAGACTCCCTGCTGAGCATGGAGCCCAATGTGGGGCTCAGTCTCCAGATCCTGAGATCATGACCTGAGCCAAAATCAAGAGTTGGACGTTCAACTAACTGAGCTATCCATGTGGCCCATGACTTCAGTCTTCTTAAATTTATCGAGACTAACAAAATACCAATGGTATTATTCACAGAAATAGAACAAATAATCTTAAAATTTCTATGGAACCACAAAAGACTCCAAATAGTCAAAGCAATCTTGAAAAGGAATAGAGTTGGAGGTTTCATACTCCCAGATTTCAAACAATGCTACAAGACAATAGTAATCAAAACAGTATGGTACTGGCACAAAAAGAGACATAGATCAATGGAACAGAATAGAGAGCTCATATAAACCCCCACATATATTATTAATTAATCTATGACAAAGGAGACGTATACAATGGGACATTTTCTTCAGTCTCTTCAATAAATGTTGGGAAAACTGGATAGCTACATGCAAAGAATGAAACTGAACCACTGTCTTGTACCGTATTTAAAAAATAACTCAAAATGGATTAAAGACTTGAACGTAAGATTTCAAACCATAAAACTCCTAGAAGAAAATATAGCTCCTTGACAGTATTAGTGATATATTTTTGGACCTGATTCCATAGGCAGGGGCAACAAAAGCAGAAATAAACAAATGGAACTACATCAAACTAAAAAGCTTTTCATGGTGAGGGAAACCATCGATGAAACAAAACAGCAATCTACTGAATGGGTGAAAATATTTGCAAGTCCTATATCTGATGAGGGGCTAATATCCAAAATATATAAAGAAGTCATACAACTCAATAGCAAAAAAACCCCAATTTTATTTAAAAATGGTCAATCTTATTATAATATTAAAAATATTCATGAAAAGGATGAGATATTGCCATTTGCCACAACATAGTTGGATCTTGAAGATATTATGCTAAGTGAAAGAATTCAGATAGAGAAGTCAAATACTATATGATTTCACTTATATGCAGAATTAAGAAAAACAAAACAAAACAAAACCAACTCATAGATACAAAGAACAGAATGATGGTTGCCAGAGAAGGGGGTGAAGGGTGGGCAAAATGGGTGACCTAAAAACAGGAAATTGTCTTCTATAACTGTGAAAACCATTTAGAAAATTCCCAACAAATGTTTGCTGAGGGTTGACTTTCTTTTTGGATGCAATCTATTGAAACATTTCCATCACTGCATGTTACTAACAGTCTAGTCATGATATCTATTTCTGAGGCAAAAGGAATGACAAATTCCTCATAAAATTCCCAGCATAACACTCAGGCTCCATTTTTGTTGAACACTCAGAATTTTATACATTTATTTCGGTAAGCTTACTGCCCCTTCATCCAAAGTAGTTCCTATATAAACTTGTTTTTTATTCCCAAGATCCTCATTAGGAGATAGCTGCTTCAGCTCATTGACATGCTAGTGCTGATGTTAAGAGTGCTGACTCCTGACACTAGCTCTGTGTTCCTTAGGTTCCTCTCCTGGAGTGCATTTTCTCTGACTGCTTTTTAAGGCCACAAATCTGAAATACTATTTACACTTGATAGAGCTGTAGATGAGCTTATTTTGAAAATACACTGGGTTGCTCTTGGGTCTTAGGTACCCCTCTGTAGTCCCTACACACTAGCCTACTTTACAAACTTGGAAGCATTTGGGCTACTATGTATGGGAAGAAAATTTTGCCCAGAGTGAAGGCAAATCAGCAAGTACCTAGGCATCTTCTTCACTGGTAAATTTTCACAGCCTGAATCACAACCATATTCTTCCAAACCTCTTCCCATTCATAGTAGGTTGATCTATGTGACATCCCTGAATATGGTCTGTACAGGTAGATGTGACTCTAGGTCTGTTCTTTTACCTTTCAGGGCCTCAGGTACTTCACATTGCCTCCTGCTGATAAGGCTGTTCGCTTCATTGCCTGAGAACTCTCTTAGTTCTGCAAGGAATTTATAGGTTTCCCCAAGAGAGATAAATAGTCCCTTCCATGCCTGTCAAGGACTATGTAGCACATTCGGCACTATCTTTCCCTTGCACCATCATGTAGCACATCAGGGGTTCTCTCCTCTTGAGCTTATCTCCTCTCAAGTACCTCTATGAACTTGGCAGATTCACCCAGGAGTGGGGTCATGATGTCTCTTCACAGTAACAGATTCTTTGTTTCTTTTTTTTTTTTTTTCCTGGCTCCTTTGGAATAGAGAAAAGCTAGTGGCATTGACTCAATTTATAGGATGACAAAAACAAAACCAAAACTACACACACAACAAAACCCACCTACCCTGATGTCTTTTTTTTAATTTCTTGATCATAAGAGTTTGTATTCACTCACTTACTCAGCGCATATTTCTTTGGTACTATGCTGCAGGTAAGCTCTGCACTGGTCCCTGGTGATGCATTGCCCATGTTGTTATGGAACTTGGCCTATTAAGTGACATGAAGACAGATAAACAAAGCACAGAATGGTATAGAAAGTGCAATCACAATAAAGAGGGAAGAAAAAAAGAACAACTCACAGAAGAGGAGGAAATGAACTTCACAGGATGGGGTTAGGACCATAGAAGGTACTCCTGGGAATGGATATTAACTAATGAATGAATGAAAGTGCTAGGAAAGGATATATAGGAGATCTTTGTGTTATTCCTACAACCTCTCTGTAATTTAAAAATTAGTTCTAAATAAAAAGTCAACAAAAACTCACTGGGCAAATGATGGTGAAGCTGAGAGAAAGGCATTTAAAACATATGCAAAAAAACAAAACAAAACAAAACAAAAAAACCTTACTCATTTGGTATTGTTCAGGGATTCTGAAGGAACAGTGGAGACAGAGCTCCCATGCAGTTGACTCTGGATGGATTTGAACTGCTATAAGTAAAAGGGTGAGACTGAAAGGTTTTCATTAAGGGAATGGCATGATGGGATTTTCTTTTTAGAAAAGTCACTCTATGATTTTGTGGAGAACAGACTGATGGGAAGAAGTAAGAAGAAGGGAAAGCATGTGAAGGGACAGTGGTCCAGGCCAGAGGTGATGGAGTTCTTGATCAAGGAAGTGGTAACATGATTGGCAGTGAGAGTATACATTCCCAAGACACTCAGAGGTGGCATTAACAGGATTTAGTCACTACTGGGATTTCAAAATGAAGGAAAAAATGGAGTGAGAGATTTGCACTGTCTGGCCAGATTGATTCAAGTTAATAGAAAAGGTAATCTGTGAGAAGGAACACATTTTTTTTTAAAGATTTTATTTATTTATTTGACAGAGACACAGAGAGAGAGAGGGAACACAGCAGGGGGAGTGGGAGAGGGGGAAGCAGGCTTCCCGTGGAGCAGGGAGCCCAATGCAGGGCTCCATCCCAGGACCCTGGGATCATGACCCAAGCCTAAGGCAGATGCTTAACCAACTGAGCCACCCAGGTGCCTTTGCCATGGTCTTTCTGTCTTTATATGGTCCTCATGTTCCTGCTCTGTTGTACAGCTTTGACTATTATGGACTGAAAAAAAGGATCCAAGTGATAGTACCAGGAGTACTGACAAACTGAACACTAGGTGGTCAAAGGCAAATTTTATGGCAGCTCCAGAAAGGAAAAGAGGGTGAAGTTGCGAAAGCAATTAGGGGTTGGTGGGGAAGTCCTTTGATAGAGAGGAGTATTGTAAACCTCACTGCAGCCTAGGATAATTGGCCAACAATTGTGTAGACAATAGTTAGGGGAAAAAAAAAACTATTGCTGAGGCATATCTCAACTTCAGCAAATATGGAGAGAAAAGAAAAGTGATTTTTTATGTTTGGATGTTGGGGAGACATATTCGTAAAGACTGTGCTCCAAGGATACCACATAAGATAGATTAGTTCTATCATTTCAAGGAACTTCAAACTAAATGGTGTGTTCATTCATCAGTCCAGATAAAGATACAATAATCAATGCAAAGGAAAGATCTTTTACCCTTTGGGTTGTCATATATTCAGAACAATTTTCAGCTCTATTATAAGCAAGGGCTTAAATTTAAATAATACTGATCATATCAACTTAACTGGACTGTAAATGATACTTGAGTATTTCCACTGAGTCATTGGCATACATAGCCTCTAACTCATCACAAATACAGCGGGCACGGTCAAGAATTATCCAGAATCAGACTTAGCATAAAAGGATTTTTTTTTAAGGAAAAACACTAGCTGTAATCAATTATGTATAATTTAAAGGTAATGAAATATTGGGAGGAACTTCAGAAACACAATAAAGAAGTAATGCTCCTTAGTTAGAAATCTTGGATAATGAAAGATACTAAATTTAACTTTTCCTGAATATAACACATATAAAAGGAAAAGTAGATTGGACTCCTGATTCCACCACTTAGTGCTATGCCCTTTCAGAATCCACTCAATCTTACCGCAACTCAGTTTCCTCTCTCATTACATTGGGGTAACCTTAATCTGTCACACCTACCTCCTAGGGTTGTTATAAATACCCAATAGGATAATGTATGTGAATGTTTCCTATGAACTTAGGAATTCATAATAGTTTGATTTCCCTGTTCTCAGATGGACCATATGGAATCCTAAAGACTTAGCTAGATGTGAACCTTTTCTTCTAAGAGAGCATTTGATTGTGTGTCTTACTGGATGAATAACCATCAAAACCAGAGAATGCCAGTAACAGTAATTTTTTTAACCAACATCCCCTAAGGAGTATCTTGAATTTACTTCTCAAAAAAAGAGGAAGTGAGGGTGTCACTCCGCTTTAGGTTTTGAAATTCAAGAAAAGAATAAAGAGATGTTTGAGTTTGATTGAGGCCAGGAGACAGAATTTAAGCTAGTCTATTATTAATAGTAAGGCTTTAGACCTTGTTTTAGAAATGACCTCCTTGTAGACTATGAAGTGGTACCCTTAAGACCTAACCACTGATGAGCTTACCAAAAGCAATATGTTTCCCCCATCAGAAACCTTCCCTCTCAATGTGGTTAGAAAAGGAAAAATCTGCTGCAGGGTGGTCATCCTTCATGTAGCATAAATATTAAATGGAACTGGTTCGTTGTCTGCTGAAGGTTTTCTTTGAGTTTTTAAATGCAAAGAGGTCATTCTTGTAGAATATTTTCTGGTAGTACATCGTATTTCCTAACCCAGCTGTGGTGTAGAACCTTTTCTGTCTCAGCAGGAAGAGAAATTTACACTCCAGTTATTTACTTTTGGTAAAACATTTCCTATTTTAACACCTATTTGAAAGTGTAAAAACATTTTTTTTGTTGTTGTTGGGGGGAGGGATGAATTATTCATACAATTTTCTTGCTTTAAACCAGAACAATGATACATCATTCTTTAAATATCTGTCAGACAGGCTTTCAGTTTTAACTCCTTTATTTCCTGGTCCTATGTTACACATGATCAAGACAGTGGGTTTACAACAGAAGCAAAATGCTTCAAGTTATTCTGGGTTCTGTTTAACTTCTTAGCTGTTTAAAAAAAGGAAAATCACCGTTTTGGAGTAATCTTACACCCACACCGGTTGGTGGTCACTTTCCTGATGCCTGTAGAAACCCATTGGAAGCACCCAAAACCTAGCAGCTGCTGTATAGCATTTTTGGAGTACAGCTATGTTGTGTGTCAAAAGCCTAAAACCTTTTACCTTTAGCAACTGATCTCAAGCATATGCAAAACTATTAGCATTGTTTACAGTCAGCATTGTTTATAAGAGAGAAAACCCAGAAACTAATTAAATATCTAACATTAGTTATAAGGAAATTTTGAAAAATTTGTAAGAACTAGCCATTGAAAGTAATACTTTAAAAGCTGTTTTTCTTGACATGAAAATCATTTTGTATGATTATAAATAAAAGAATCATTATAAATAGCATGAATAGTGTTATCTAGTTTTGTATAAAATATACATTAATTATTTACATTGTTAAAAATTCATAAAATATGATCTGAAAGGGCACACACCAAATTGGCAGTGTTGATCTCTGGTAATGAATATGTAGGTAATGTGTATTTTTTTCTTTTTGTCTATTTAGTGCTATTTTGTATCTTAGTTCATAGTGGACATGTATTATTTGTATCATAAAAAAGTAAGAAGAACTATTTAAAATAATATACACATCTTCAAAGAGGAGACTACAGGAAGGAAAGTGGTGAAATTGGCTGTGGTTTATCCTGATTTTAGGACTTTTCAATTCTGTCAAAAAAAAAAGTTAAGCTTTAAAATATAAGTCTGAAAACTGGTTGATTGCATGTGTTTGATCCTGAGGTTCACATATCTTTTATGGATTCACACTTTGTGATTAATTCCTACATTTTCACTCTAACTTTTCTACTTAGTTGACAAAAAATTATAGGGGATATTCACTTCTAGATATTTCATTATTAGGTCTATAGTCACAAAGGAATAGATAAATGCACTGATTGCTGACCATGTTCCATACTTTACATGGATTACTTATTACCTACTTTTCACAATACCCCATAAGGTAGGTATTATTCTTTCCCCCATTTACACGGGAAGAAACCAAAGCCCAGGGAAGGCAGGTCTTTGCTGGAAGTGATATAACCTTGTAGTAGATCTGGGACTCAAGGAAAAAAGGGTGACTCTAGAGCCATACAATATTTTAATATTTACCAAAGTTGAAATTAATAAAAATACCCACTTAAAATGAAATGAAACTTTAAACAACGTATCAGTCTGTTTTTCCTGGAAGTATAAAGTTGGTAATTTTTTTTAACAGGAAAATATTCCAAAGGATATTATTTTCACTGGTGGCCTATAAAGAGCTTTAGAAATTTTGATTTGTAATTTTCTTCTCTTTTTGATAATATGTGTGCAATATATTTTATACGAATGTAAAAAAAAAACAAAACTTTATGCCATCCATTAACTCAGATTTTTTTCTTTTTTTGGAATATTTATCCCATCTCCATTCGATCTCTGTAGAGTAAGTAATTGCTTTTTTTTTTTTTTTTTTTGTCTGTAACCCATAAAATAACCAGAACCTGCAAACTCACTCTGTTTTCAAAGGTTCAATTCATTATCACCTCATATCTTGTTTTCAGGAAAGACAGTTATCAAAAGCATCTAAAGTTTAGGCTTTCATTGCTTCATGTCAAAGTTCAAACACTAGGAAAAAAATTAATCCTTGTAAAAATCTCATTGCACATGATATTTAAAAACTACTTGACATCTGGAAGGGGACAACAACTGTTTTTACACTTTAATGTTTAAGTTCTTTTAACTATCTTCACACCAATTTCTTTCCACAGGTTTATTTTTCCCCTTTATCATTTTCTCTTTACCAGATCTATATATCTTTTTGTCTTGTCTGCCTTCTTTTTCCCTTTTTCCCTTCTTTTTTCATTCCTTTTATCACTTACATTTTTCTCCTTCTGATAGTTCTTTTTTATTTATACTAATAATATGGATGGGAAAAATATATGCAAAATATCTGGTTTTAAATATGTTTAAAATTAAGTTAGTAATATCTTTCATGACAGTGAATGAATAATATTTTCTGAGAATAAAAACAGAAAAGCTATGGCCAGAACTCCCAAAATGACATAAGATAGAGAAGTCGCTTTTATCAGGAAAGATTGTATTTCAGTTATTGGTCACAGAAAAACTGACTTAAAAATGACTTTTTTCCTTCATATAACAAGTCCAAAAGCAGGTACTTCTGGTGTTACCTTATTGACATGAGGGCCAAGCTCAATATGATTTTCTTGACCTTTCTCTATTGGTGGTAAGGTGGTCGTTGTAGCTCTAGCCATCACACCAACATTCAAGATGGGATGAAAGAAAGCATATTTACCTGGAGGGCAAAACATTCCTAGACATTCTCTGCAAGTTTCTGTTTGCAGTTTGTTGCCACAATTGTGCTCAGAGGGTCAATTCTACTTGCACAGAGCTGGGGAGTGTGTTTTAGCCACTAAAGATTGCCACCTGAATAATAAGTAAGATTTCTCTCAATAGAAAGGGAAAATGAATATCAGATAGATGTATTAGTTATATATTTCTGTTCAATGTATTAACTCCAAATCTAGTGATTTGAAATAATGAACATTTACTATTTCACAGTTTCTGTAGATCAGGAATTTAGGATCGACTAAATGATGGCTCACTCACTGTTAGCAGGAGGCCCTGTACCTTATCTCCTGGACCTCTCCATCAGCTGCATTTATCGGTGGCAGTATGGCACAATAGACGGTCCCATAATAAAGTTTCAATTCAAGCAAAAATAAATCTTTGGCCTCAAGTGAATGTGGTTTTGTAGGGCAGCTCACCAGTGATAGACTCAAATTGTAACACCTCTGATGTATAGTTGAATTTACATGTAATAAGTCTGAAATTAAGCATGGTGCCTGTTTTAATTTGCTAGGGTTGCGATAATAAAGTACCCTAAACTGGGTGGCTTAAACAACAGAAATTTATTGTGTCTCTCATATTAACATGTATACCAATTGCAGTGTGCCTATGTGATTATAGGTATACTTACTTCTTCTGTGTCTTTTCCTAATACGCATCAGTGAAAAACCGAACTGCCAACTGATAAAGGAGCATATTTAGTTTCTTTTCTAAGTGAATCTCATTGGATTTAACAAATAGCACTTTTATAGACTGTATATGTTATCTTCACAACATAAAGTTACTTGATTGCTGGTGTTTTTAACCTAAGGTTGTAGTTTTGTTTATTATAATTAACATTATCATGGAAGAAGAACCTTTCCAGACCTTGGCAGTATAGTATTAGTGCATGACTTAAAGGAAATATGGCAGCATTAAAAAGCACCAGCTCTTATATTTGTATGCTTTGTGGGGACCTGAACTTAGAACATCTAAACTCGGAGGTCATACTTGCCAATGAAGGAGTTTTTTTTCCTCAACAGTGCTCTATAACCTTTTAGAAATTTTCCAACAGGGTAAATATACTCTCCTTAACAGTCTGCTGGTCTGCTGCAAGTGTCAGAGCTCAGGATATCTGCTTTTTAATTGCCATGTTCAAGGTCTAATTATTTTCTCTCTATTGGGGCAAGAGAACTGTAATGAGGAAGTAAAATCATTAAACACCAGTGAGTAAGGGAACAGAGTCTTCTTGAATTCTGTGAATTAGCTTCCTGAGCACAGCTGTGGCTGTGGCTAATTTCTATCTGAACATACCCTTCTCAGTTCTTTGAGAGGTCATATGAAATATAAAGGAAGACTGCAGAACTCTTGTAGTCTTTAAAGAGTGGGGAAGACAATGGATTAAAAGGCCATTATTACATGTAGACTTACAGACTGTTAATGGTTAAGAGTTTATTAACCTCAAAGTGTCAACATGTTCTATAAATGAGTAAGATAGTGTGCAAGTCAGGCTACGCATATGGTGAGCACTGACATTTGAGTAAGTGGCCTGGAAATATGTGGTGCTGGACAGATTTCACACTTCCTGAATCCTCAGAATTTAGACCTTCAGATTTCTATAAAACCTATTTTACTGCCTCACGGATTATTTATTATACTAGTCTTCATGATTCTGTATTTTTCTGCCATTCTCAGCTATTTGAGTAAACTACCACTCTCTCAAAAGCAGAGTTTGCTATCATAATTATACCAAGACTAAGAAATCACCAATCTTTGGTTCTGTGAGAGTATGTGTGTGTACATGTATTTGTACATAATGCAGCATGTTAAATAAATTATATGTGTATGTGTTTATTTGTGATTATTTACCACTTAGGAAATAGCAATACACATGGCAGAGATTGAACTAAGTGCTTTTCCCACATCATCTCATTTATTTTTATAATAATTCTCTGATGAAGGTATTTTCTGCATTTATTAGATAAAGAAACTGGGACTTACTAAGTGGCTTAGCTGGGAATTGAACAGAGGTTTGTCTATCTCCAGAGACTATTAATGTAAGCACATAGTGACCATATTTTGCCTTTTCACTACAAAAAAATCTCCACTAATTTGCTGATGCTGAGTACAACTAATTTTATATGGGTCCATGAGGGGGAAAAAAAATTTTGGATTTCTCTGTGAATTCTAAAAACACTTGCCCTCATATCAACCTTTGAAAATTCTAATAGCAAGCAGGAAATTGGGTTACTTCTGTGATCACATTGATAATTCCAATAGGCAAATTGTAGTCACAATGAGTCCCTGGAGTCCAGCCAGTCTGGCAGCCTTGATGTTGGGCTCAGTGGAACTGAACCACATGCGTGTGGGAGGGAGGAGAGCTGTAGTGCCATGGCTGCTTACTCATATCTCACAGACTGACTGAAGAACACCGGCTGAATAAACCTGAACCCATGAAGGAAAATGAATGTCAGAAGAACCAGCCATGGCCATCTCACATAGCAATGGGGAGGGAATTTGCTGGAGCCAAAGAGTGGGGCCACATAAGCCCACAGGCTGGACTCGGGGTTTCACGGGTTACTGTTATGAGTGATCATTCACATCTTGGGTCTTCTGACAACTTGAGATGAGTGGTTGAACATGTTTGAGCTTCAGTTTCCATACCTGCAAAATGGAAACTTGAGTGTTTATTTCTAATAGAGTCTT
The DNA here is from genome assembly GCF_004348235.1 of Phoca vitulina. NCBI lineage: Eukaryota > Metazoa > Chordata > Mammalia > Carnivora > Phocidae > Phoca > Phoca vitulina. The sequence continues at coordinate 26,707,075 of NW_022589725.1, forward strand.
TGGTGAAGATGAATGAGGTCATGTTTTCAAAAGGAACCACAACACAGCACCTGATCCATAAAGGGATAATAGTTGTTGTAGTAGTAATGATAAAAATAGTAGTGCCCCCTTTTAGCCATATATGTCAGGGATATTGGCCCAGTTGTCCTCAAATGTACTGTGTCAGGTTTGTCACTGGAGTCTGTCTTAGTTTGGGCTGTTATAACAAAATGCCATAGACTGGGTGGCATATAAAGTATACAGATTTATTTCTCACAGTTGTGGAAGCTAGGAAGTCTGAGATCAAGGTGCTGGCAAATTTGGTGTGTGCAAGGGCCTGCTTCCGGGTTCATAGACAGCCATCTTCCTGCTGTGTCTTTATATGGTGGAAGGGGAAAGAGAATTCTATGGGGTCTCTTTTATAAGGACATTAATCTAATTTATGAGGTTTCTACCCTCATGACTTCATCACCGTCAAGGGCCCCACCTCAAAATACCAGAACATTGGGGATTAGGTTTCAACATACGAATTCTTGGGGGACACAAGTATCCAGGCAATGGCAGAATCTCTGCTTGAACTTGTAATCATGCTGTTTTGATGAACCCATTAGATCTCTCCCTATCATTTGGACATCTTTTTTCTTGTTTTTTTCCAAGATCATTTTAGAGATGAACATAAATTTGTATAATCGTTTGCAATTTTTAAAACTTTTGAGTATAACGCATATGTGGGTATTGTACACATATTAGGGATAGAGCTAGATGAAATTTTACACACTGAACAGTTTTGTAACCAACACCCAGTTGAGAAATAGAACACTTCCTCCAGTTACTACCTGCTTCCCCACAACCACCCCGGGGGAGTGTATCCTGAACAGTAATAGATGAGTTTTGCCTGTTTTTGAGATTTATAAAAATAGAGCCATGTAGTTTGTATATACTTATGTCCCAGTTCTTTCACCCAACATTAAGTCTGTGAGTTTTATTCATATTTTGCAGGTAGCAATGCTTTGCTCTTTTTTTTTTTTAATTGCTCTATTGTGTGAATATACCATAATTGATCCATTTTCTTTTTGAAGAACATTTGGGTAGTTTCCAGTTTGGGGATATTCTGAATAGAGATTCTATATTCTTGTGCATGTCTTTCAGGGTACAAATGAATATACTCCTGCTGGGTATTTACCTAGAATTGAGACTGGTAGGTCATAAGGTATGCATTGTTTATAATCCTTTGGAAAGTACATGTATCAATTTACATTCCCACCAGCAGTGAACTGGGTTGTTTTGAATGATTATTGTTTACTAAGGATTATTCTGCCTGCATTGTGATTACTCTTAAAGCATTTGGCTGAGCAGAATGCAGCTGTATTAAGGGCTGGTCCACGTGGGCCCTAGATCTCATAAGGATGGCTGAGAACAGGGCATGCCCTGTGATCTGTGTGCGAGGCTACAGAGCCATCAGAACCATGCACCTCTACCTCTGTTTTATGGCTTGATATATTTTGATAGCAGTTTTTAACAGCTGTGGATTTCTTTTCCTAATGTTTTCTTGGAAACTGAAACGAGTTTGAAAGCAGCCCGATTCATATAGACCACACAAGTTAGAAGAGGCATATTGGATAACACAAATACTGGCTAGAGTGGCGCCAGAGAACAAAAAAGATAAAACTTACTTATTGGGTAACTAGTAGATCCAGGCATGAAATTTAGTAATATGCTGTTTAAACATAAAAGGTTAAGAAGAAAAACTTGTTTGAAATTGTAGAAGTGTCTGACTGCTAGTGTAAGGAATGTGTGAGTTTTCACGCTGACATCCATCCCCCCATATCAAGGGCAGTTTCAACTTATCAGGTGGCCTCCAATTTTAGTAACGAGGAGAAAAATGGGTTATAAATATGATATCTCGCGTTAATTCAGACCATTCGTAATCCTCTGTATTTTGGAAAAAGTCAAGCTAAAACCACAAGACAGCAGGAACAAGGAAAAATTTCAGTAATAGATTGAGCATTTGCTGTGCTTGAGCTCTTACACACTTTTTCCCCACTTTAATCCTCAAGCCCTGGCAGTTGTATATTTTTGCCATCCTTTTCCCCACAGATCAGTCCCAGAGATGTTAAGTAATTTGTCCAAGTTCCCAAAGTTCGCCAATGACAGAGTCATTTTCAGATCCAGGTTTATCTGTTTCTTCACTGCCTCATATTGCCATAGAAACATGAAGGAGAAGTAGTATATTTTGGCGGAAAATAGCAGAAAAACTACTTTAAAAAAATCTGATAGACTTTACAAATGCTCCTTAAATCTCTCTTGTTCCATTCTCTCTGGAAGGAGTAGCCAAATACCACTTGGTTATTTCACTTTCTGCTGTCTTAGAAAGGCCAGCCTGGCCTGGACGGCTGTCTTTGTTGTCCTCCCTCCTCCGTCTGTGTCCATCTCTGTTCCCTAATATTTTAGTTTTCTACCTCTCTCCTCTTCCACCTAGTGGTCTTATCAGTAAAATCGGCCCTTAAACTGTTCAGAAGTCTTCGCTATGACAAGCTACCCAGCCCATTTCCAAAATGAATTCAGGAAGCATTCGATAGGGTGGCAAAGCCTGGAATTCATGGCGGTTTGGGGGAGTGATATTCATGCAGACGGGTCTTCCCGGGCCATGCTCGGAAACACATCAGAACCATCAAATCATGTTGCTTTTGAAGATATAGGTAATATGAGCTAAAGTGACTTTGGGGTGTTTTTTTCCTGGCTATCTCACTTAGAGGGCTTTATTATGAAGCTTGAGCTTAAGACATGAACTGGTAGCCCAGATGAGGAAAGTGTTTCAACTCCTTGCACTATCTAGAATTGGTGCTTGAATGACAGAGTTGTATGATAGAAAGCACCTTCACGATGATACAATCCAAGCACCTCATTTAATGACTGAAGCTCTCAAAAAGGTCAAATCCAAGAATGCCAAGTACGGGAGAAGTTAGGCCTAGAATGAAAATCTCCCAATTCATACTATAGTCCTCTTTTCATATGTAATTTGATTTTTTTTTTCCGGTTTTGTGATTATAATCTTACAGATGACTAAAATTAAGCAAAATAAAGCTAGCTGATTAAATCATTCAGGGCAGGCTCCCTTTCCAGCATCACCTGGAAATACATAAGAGTCAACATTGGATTGGACAAGATTATGGGTGGAGAAAAAAAATGGTCAGACTTGTTCTACAAAAAATGATTATCAGATGTCTTCCTTCTAAACTCAGAGTGTACATAAAACAATCTGCTGCTCACGGCATGACCATGACAGTTTATTTCTCTTCCTAAAGCAGGATTGAAGTCATCTAATGTCCCCATCTCAATACTAGCTCATGCTTATTCTATGTATAAAAATTTGGATTATTTTCTCACTTCATAGACACATTGCACCTTTTATCTTTCAGAAGGTAATTGCAATGATTGTATTGGCCTTTGTGTGATTACACACTCATGTGACAAGATCACAAGTGCATTTTTCCCATTTCCACTGAAAAGCTGTGAAGGAGTCTAGAGTCTTTGGATTTGTGTTATCATCTCCATTTCCTCCTCTATCCCATCATTTACAGAAAGCTGACAACACAAGGCATTTAGTCAGCAGGTCACAGTGGCCTTTACAGCTCTGTGTTTTTCAAATTAGAATTTAACTAGGAACTTTACATTGTACCATGTACCATAACCCAGTTTTCTTAGTCATGATTGGTTTATATTGTTAAGCAATATGGTAAAAATAAAATTCTAGTCACCAAATTCTTCTTAATAGAAAGAATGTTCAAGAGGTTGACAAATAATAGCTTTTCAAATAACTAACTAATCTATATATTCTTTGTATCCTCCTTATTCTTATCTACTCTAGGCCTTTTATTTTAAAACTTTATAATATCTTAATCACCAGTCAATATTTATTAGATCATTATATCCTGTATGTAGATTCATTTCTTATATTTTAACAAACACAATAAAAGTAGTAGCATAGGCAGTTTGATTGTTTGCTGTGGGCCAGGTCTTGGGTTAAGCAATTAGATTAACCCCTTTAGGGGTGCCTGGGTGGCTCAGTTGATTGAGAGGCCAGCTCTTGGTTTCGGCTCAGGTAGTGATCTCATGGGTCCTAGGATAGAGCCCATGTCGGGCTCCCAATTCTCTCTCTCCCTCTCCTCTCTTTCTCTCTCTCAAAAATAAATAAATCTTTAAAAAAAAGATTAACCTCTTTATTCCTCACCTCAATCCCATGAGATAGGTACTATTGCCCCCTTTTCACAGATGAAGAAACTGAGGCTCAGAGAGTTTGAGTCATCCCAATGTTATACGTAAGAGAGGTCAAATAAGGATTCATGATCAGTACCTTCTGATACCAAGTTACTGTCAAGAGTGAGAGCACATTATTCTGCTTTTGAAGTGGGTGACCTTTCTTTTTTATTGCATATTCACATTGATTGTTTTATCTAGAGGGAAAAAAGAAAAGGAAATTCAAAACACCCTGATTCATGTAATTGCCAGTGAATTGATAGCAGTGAGACAAATGTATAAGTACACAGAGAAGCATAGGGGTGGTATTAGTCAAAATCTATTTAGACAATAGCAATCGGCTATTTTCACAAAATCTAGCATCCCTACAAAAACACTTTGTTCAGATAACTGAGTTTTATTGATTTGAGTACCAAAACTTGTAAAAGGTAACTTTTAATGGAAATCTTTTCAAAATATTCTATAGACATACCTGTATATTTAGACAGACAGCCCAAGGGGCATCACTTGAAAAATCCAAAATTTTACTATGTGGTAGAATATCCCTAGGTCTCCTTTTATTTGTTTTCAACTTTCCTCTTTTGATGTTATTTTTCTTATGTTTGAATCTACTCAATTCTTCCCTCAGTTACTTTTCCTTCTAATGTGCTGTGAACTGCAAAACCACGTAACACAGCGTAGCAAAAAATCTGTATGGAGTGATTGGAATTCTTAGGGAAAGCTTTAGAGTCAAGTAGAACTTCAGTTATATCTTTTGGGGGCACCAGAGAAGTTTTACAGTTTTGCAGTGCTGATTTATTTATTTATACGTGGCTTTGTTCACACATGAATGCACATGAAATAAAATAATTGTAAATATACATAATGATAAAAAATATGAGGAATGGAAATGTATGAAAAAGAATCAATTTGAAGGGGCTTTTTGGCAGCCACACCAAAAAGGCAGACTTGGTTAAAATTTTTGTTACCATAGAAGATAATACCTAACAGAGATAGCAGTATTTTTTTTGTCCTAAGTGCTAGAAGAAAATTTTCTAGGAAGCTTATTATATATCTTTAAAAAAATTCCTATATTTAGGATTGTGATGTAGTGGATTAAAAGATGTTACTTCCTAGCGTTGCTTTCAATAAAATCACGATCATCATCAATAAACAATAATTGAACAATTAGTATGCTAAAAATACTTTGAACTAAAGAATGAAACACAGAGGTTTTCTCCCTAAAGCCTTAACCATCTTGCTAGGAAACATAGACAGAACTCATATAGCTAGGCAACAGAAGTCAGCATATGTTGTCATTACTGCATTCATGTTAATCATAGATATAATATTCTCAACATAGTTCTTCAGTTTCTTTTTTTTTTTTTAATTTTTATTTATTTGACAGAGAGAGAGACAGCGAGAGAGGGAACACAAGCAGGGGGAGTGGGAGGGGGAGAAGCAGGCTTCCCACGGAGCAGGGAACCTGATGCGGGACTCCATCCCAGGACCTTGGGATCATGACCTGAGCCAAAGGCAGACGCTTAATGACTGAGCCACCCAGGCGCCCCAGTTCTTCAGTTTCATGACTAAAATAAATTATTGAGGTTTCCCCAAATGCTTATAGGACATTAACCTCACCCAAATCAGAAAAAAATATATCATCTATCATTTTTGTGGATGCCTGCATCCAGTGACTAGTTAATGCAAGTGTATAAAAGGCCAGTTCCATCACCCCAGTTTGTGACAACTCTAAAGGTAGTCCCAGTTTCAGAGCTCCCCATGGGATCAGCTGTGGCATTGTGGGGACTGCATCACAGCCCAGGTTTCTTCTCCACTCAGTCTTGCTTCCTTTATTTCCACCATAGCTGTTCATCTTGAGAACGCTCCCTGATAAATTTCCCATAGTCCAGTCTCCATCCCAGAGTCTGCTCTCCTGGAAAACCAACATGCCAGTCACTTTGTGCAGGCCACTAAGACTTCTGTTCAAGAAGAATTACAGTCTGGTTTCAAAGACAGTACACAGCGGTGCATAGTACTTATGGCCTAGAAATGGGCTGAGGGCCAAATGAACTGTTGAGATTCTGAATGATTTTCCATCTCAGAAGCCAGGGAGATTGCTGAGAGCCAACATGGCCAAGGAAGGTTTCTCAGAGGATGCTTCTCCTACGTTTCTTTCTTGCACCCAAAGGACCCATCTCCTATGTTTCTTTCTTGCACCCAAAGGACCCATTCATACTGCTACTTTCCCATGCATGCTTATTTATAGCTGTGCATAACAACTTGAGAGATCATATTCCTATACTGTTACCTTCCTGGGGTCTCTTCCTAAATCTTAATGATCTGTATGAATACCATTTAAGTAGAAACAGTGAACAAAAGCAAGCAAGAAGGCACTTGTGTTTATAACAGTAGAACCCTGTTCAGTTGCTGCCTTTCTCTCGGGTTTGTCATGTAGCTTTGACTTCCGAGAAGCGGCTGTGCCATCCTGTCACTCAATAATATTTTTGCCCTAAATACTGGTGGTAAACACCTCTTGTTCTGTTGTGTCTCATGTTTTGCCATCTCCACTCAGCATAACTTGCTCTGCTCAGAGTTCTGCTCTTTTTTCTGCTGACACAGTTTCAAAGGAAAGCCTTAGAAAATGCTGATGATAATAATACTTCAGTGAGGTGCAACATTAAATTGCCATCACCCATATGGGTGGTCTTCAAGTCGAGTTTCCCCAGAAGCAGACTGAGGCTCAAAGATGTGAGGGTAGGTAGTGCATTGGCAAGGTGCCTCAAGGTAGGAGAGTAGGAAAGTGAGCAAGGGAAGAGGAGGCAGCCAGTCAAGGAGTATCATCAAGTAGCTGAGCTTAATCCCACTAGGGACCTCTGGAAGCCCATGTCGATATGTACCTCGCCTTTACCCACCCAGTGGCAAAGGAGCATGGCCACTAATACACCAACTCCTGTCAGCCCTCTCTTAGGAACAGCTCCGCTTGGACGTGAATTCCTCGGCACCTCCCAGCTCCCGTGTGCCAGAGGAAACCAAGCTTTGGAAACCAAAGAAAGCCCTTTGGCAAAATAAATACATAAAGTGCAGGTACCAGCAGTCAGGCCTGGTGGACACTGATATAAATGGTTAGGGCAAGGGGATGTGAGGGTGGATCCTCAGGCTAATGAACGGAAAACACAGATATTGCAGTCATACTGTACAGTTTGGGTGTTTCGTCCTCACTCCTACATCTAATTAGTCCCCGATTTCTACTGACATTGTCTGCCTGCTAACTCGGAGCTTCTCCTTTTTTTGCTATTTTTGCTGTTTTCTGGTCACCTCTTTTCTAGTCTTTGCTTTTTTGCTGTGTTCTTATTTCTCTTGCACACCTCAAGTGTTCTCACCTCTGAGCCTTTTGGCTTAGTGGGAGGTTGGGTCCCTTTGCTGGAATGTATATGTTATATTCCTATTGAAGTTCTTCTCCAAGTCCCCCTTCTCCACGATGCTTCCACATATCCCTCTCCTGCAGTTTGTGGCACTTCATTGTGGCCTCGTTTGAGCACTTCTCAATGTCTGCCTTTGATTAAAGTTATGTTAATAGGCATCTCTTTTTCTCACTAGATTGTGAACTCATGAAAGGAAGGTGTTCCTGTTCAATCACTGTGGCACCCGCAGCAATGCTGCACATATAATGGGTATTTGATAAATGCTTGTTGAATGAAATTGAATCATTTAAATCCAAAGTAGGTTGGAAAAGGATGCGTTTCGAGGGGGCCACCTGATTCGGTTACCTGCATGGGGAAAACATGCACTCGATTTTTCTAACAGCTTGCATTCAAGCTGTCATTAAAATTAAAGTCCTTTATTATACACTTTCATTGTTGCCGAAATAATACTCCCCATGCCTTGGAGCAGTAAATGTAACAGCCTCTCTTAGTTATAATTTTGTGACATCAGGCATCAAGCAGTTGGGAAATTGCAACTGCCGGTATTATAACTTTACGTATAGTATATCATTACAAATGAGAAAAACAGGGCCTGGAGGCAGGGATGCTCTGTAACATAGTACTTTTCTGAGAAGAAATAAAACTCAGTGGAATGACAGTAAATTTCTGTAAAAGCATTTTCTCCTAAAAAAAAAAAAAAAAACAGTCCCCATTTAATTACCCTTTAATAATTTCTGTTAACTTCTGTGTGGCAGCATGCTAAAAGAAACAGTTTTTTTTCCCTTCTCTCTTACACACACACACACAATTCTGAGAGGGATCATTTTAGGAGTCTGGGCAGATATACTGGTCTAGGAGTTAAGGGCCTGGGCTGGGAAAATCACTCTGCTTTCCTTGAAATGTCCACTGTCTCCCCACCTCCCTGCCCTCCCCCACACATTTAGATGTTCTGCATACTTCTGTAAGCTAAATCTAATTTCAGTGAGCAGGAGAAAGAGTCTTTAAGGAGATATGAACAAAAAGACGCATACTGTGTTCAAATGAGATCATAGTTCGAGGGAAGGGAAGAGGGACAATGCCCAACTGGAACTTGGAGTCAAGGCGAGAACTATGGATGAGCTCTACTGACCGTCTGACCCCTTCAAACTGTCTCATCACATGCCCCCACCATGCCTACCCCAAACAAGATGCTCCCATACAGACTATATCAGTAGGCTATAGTAACCCCAGAAACCCCAAATTACTGTGACATAAACTACATGTAGCTTTAGTTGTTGTTGCTGTTGTTGTTGTTGTTGTTGATGTGTTTTTTGATTTTTTATTTAAAATTTTTTTTTAGGCAAAAAAAGCTGAGAAGGAGGCAGACCAAGAGTGATATGGGAGATCCACAATCATTAGGAACTTAGGTTCCTTTTATCATCTTTCTCTGTTAATGTCTGTTTTCCATCTTCAGTATTTTCTTGTGGTCCTAGATGACTTGCTGGAGTTCCATCATTCACTTCTGTATTCCAGGCAGGAAGAGGGAGCAAGAAAAAGAGAGTGAAGATCAAAAACAATGCTCTCTGAGTTCATTAGCATCCTTTGAAGAGCTTTCCTGGAAACCCCACTTGACTACTTTCTCTTAAATCTCATTGGCCACCTCTATTTGAAAGGTAGAATAGGAAATGGATTTTAGTATCTATGCTCCTTGCTCAGTTTTTTGTTTGTTTGTTTTTTGTTTTGTTTTGTTTTTTATTTCTTAGGAAAGGAGAGTGGATGTTAGGTAGGCAGAACACAGACACACACAGTACTGTTTCTGTTTAGATGCTTGTGTAGGTGGGACTGCAGAAGGGTAGTGACAGTATGCTTTACATGCATAAAGTCTGAATTGCCAGTTCTCTTGTCAATACTGTTTTGTTCACTCAGAGTCAGAGAAAGGAGAGAGAGAGAGAGGGAGAGAGACCTAAGGAAGAGGCTTGAAATTGAAGTACAGAAATCTCTTATTGAGATAGCTTGCATTTTTCTCATCTGGAATGCTAAGCACTGGATCTTTGTGCCGGACTCTAAGACAGGACAGCTCAAACCCTTTATTAACATGATTTCAATCCTCGCTTCTTAATAGCCTTGACAATTTCTTCCCTTGGGGAGAGGTTGCTCTGGAAGGAAGCAAGTATTATTATTCTCTTTTTACTGGCCAAAGTCATCTCTTTGTTCATTCTCAGCTTTCAAAAGAAGTTGAGTTGAATCCACTTTTAAACTCTTAGAGTTTCATTATTAGAGGAAGAAAAAAGAGATTTGAGTGGACTTTAATGGGAATGGAGACCAGGAGGCCCAGGGTTGAACTTTGTGCTTTTAAAGACAAAAAGTGGAGTAGATCCTGGGGTTTGCGGTAGGCTCAGTGCACCAGCATCTGCAGCATTTGTTAGAGGGGGATGTCCACAGCTTTTTGTTGAAATGATCACCTACCTCTTTAGAATTTCAAATTTGGAATTTCCCATTTCACTTTTCAGTAAGAACAGTAAAGTTGGATGCTGGGCTCTCAGGTTTCTAATTCTGCTCTCTTTATCCTCTCAGAGCCCAAAATAGGCATTAAAAAAGAGGAAATGGAGGCCAGCAATAGCTAAAATAGGAAAAGTAATGTACCTGCAGGACCCTCAGGACAGCCATCATTGAGTTCAATTGATTATTGGCAATGTTCAAGGAGGTAGAGGTTGCAAATTTAAGTCATACAAGGATCATTTAGCTCTAATATCTTCCCCAGCTATGCACATAGTGGTGATCATAGCTACCAGATATTTATTGATCTTCATATTTGATCTGCCATATCCAATATGATCTAAATGGGATAGACCATTTGATTCCATATTAAATGTCTATTAAAGAGATGGTTAGTTGTTAAGTTCTAATAATTAATTTGAAACACCTTCATGAATGTTTTCTCAATTACCTTTTACATTTTAAATGATCATTTTTGAGGGGTGCCTGGGTGGCTCAGTCATTAAAAGCCTGCCTTCTGCTCAGGTCGTGATCTCGGGGTCCTGGGATCGAGCCCCGCATTGGGCTCCCTGCTCTGCAGGGAACCTGCTTCTCCCTCTCCCACTCCCCCTGCTTGTGTTCCCTCTCTCGCTGTGTCTCTCTCTGTCAAATAAATAAATAAAATCTTTAAAAAATAAATAAATGATCATTTTTGAAAGCCTTTCTAAAAGGAAATCATTGAATATATTGTAAAGAGTGAAATAAAAGTACATTTGCACTAAATTCTGACTTATCCTCAAAGGTCATAAAAAAGAACACTTGCCATTGTTAAGGAGCATGTAGCTTTTTTTCCCTGCCTGGGGAAAGTTCAAAGTTGACAGTAAGTTCACTTGAAGAGATGTAATATGAAGTCAAAGCAAAGGTGGGTTGACAGGACAAGCAGGATAAGGTTTACCAAGGAGTCTTGGCCCCTATCATCTGTTCCATGATCTCACCTGAAACAAAATCCTTGTTCTGCTTATCTTCCTCAGTATCCAGGAGATTTAAGTAGTAATTGATGCTGTCTACAGAGTGCGTACTATAGACATAACACTACATCCCATTTTTTCATGCCAGGGAGGCCGCGTTGCCCTGTTCAGACAACCTCAAGGGGACTCCCTACTCTTTTCTAGAGCATGGTTTATGGGAGAACAAAATTATTATTCTTTATTGTGCTTTTAGAGGATTTAGGGGCTGGTCTTTCTCAGATAATACCATTTTCTAAATATTTCCTAAAGAAATGCTGCAGAGTCATTTGTGGACCACATAAATGCAGATAGTTGATAGGGAGCAACAGAGCAATTTTATGAGATCTCTTTACTATAACTTGGCTTTTAAACTCTATAAAATATTTACCTGGAAGGGTTTTTCATTAAGTTTGGTCTAGCCCATTCTCTGACAGTCAAATCCAAGAATCAAAAAGTATATATTCTCTAAATATTGAAATACTATGCAATCTATAAATACTATGCAATATATAAAAAAATAAGGCAAATTTGTACCAATGCAGAAAATGTTCCAGGATATATTAAGCACCAAGGGATGGGCTAGATTGCATAGCGTTTATAATATTATCCCTCCTTTTAGAGGATGGGTAGGTAGATGGATAGATGGGTGGATGGATGGATGACACATAATGTGCAGACACATTAGGGTAACTGGCTGCAACACCTGAGGATAAGTACTTAAAAGTATTTTTAATAGTGGTTTTCTTTATAAAGAAAGACTGTTAGGAAAGAGAAGACTCTGATTATCTACTTTTAAGTACTGTTTGATTTAAAAAAATGTATTAGTAGGGTTACTCTGAGTGGTGAGATAGTGGGCCATTCTCATTTTCTTATATTTTCGATATTAAAAAATCAAATTAGTGTTATTTTTTGAATGTATCCCTATTTTCATTTTTTAAAATTAAACATGCTACTGTTTTAAAATCTGTACAAACTGTTTCAATTCATCCATTAAAAATTGAGGCTTGTATCATAAAGCACATGGCATTAAGGTCTCTTATATAATTACTCAGAAAAAAAAGAGAAAGAAAAAAATTAAGTGCAATTAAATTTTGCTATGTGTCTATGATACGCCTAAATTGTAATAAAAGCATAGTTTACACTGATTAAATATAGATGTTCTCAGGGCTAAAAGAAAAAGAAATCATATCATTTTGCAGCTTCTCCTTGAATCCAGAACAGCCCCCCCCAAAAGACCAAAAACATGACTTCTGGGAGAATATCACACTTTATCTTGCAGATTAATCATGCATTGCAAATTCTAATGCAAAGTTATAAGCCATCCAACCTCATTTCCATTAGAAATATAGGTATATTTGCCTTTCTGACATTGCATAAATAGGATGATGAAATATAAAAATTAAAGTACTCAAAATTAGAAAAGAAAAGAAGTGATTTGAAATTAAAAAAAAACATTTAAAAATGAAACTTAGACTGCATTTTTTATTGGAAAAAAATAGAATATTTAAGTGACCACTAAGAATGCTACAGGTGCTTTTATCCACTTTCACATATATTTAAACAAACCTAAGCAGCATATCAAATATGTAAATTTAAAAAGCCATCATTTTCTCCTTTATTTCAATAGGCAACTATTTTTCTCTTTAAGTACATATTTTACATGTACACTAATTTGTGTAGAAATAAAAACTGCATGTAAAAATATTTTACTGATTTTCAAGACTGCAAATATGCCATAGCTATCAATGTGCTCAATAAATATCTGGTGATAATTTGGTTCATAAAAAACAAACTTTTCTCCACCCTTGTCAGATTTTATTGCTTTGGGCCAAAGGCCATTCCAAGGCTCAGGGCAGAATACAGGTAGTGTGTTTTCTGAGTAGATATAAGTTGGAAGGAGTTGCTGAGAAGGATCATATGTAACATTTTAGAGGTACTCTCATAAAAAAGATTATAACCAAGCTGGCCTTATAAGCCACAACTGTAGTTGTTCTGTTTGAGAAAGTAACACCATTTCACTCAGTAGGACTAGTCGAATGACCTTCACCAAGGCAGAGACAGGTTGCACTGTGACACTTAAGGGATTCATTAAATTTTTGTGAATGGTGTAGGTCAGACATAATTGTAATCGTCAGAGTTGCATGTGTTTATATATTTGCCAGTTATTCATTGCTTTGCCTTGCTCACATAATTAAAAGTAGACCCTGAAGACCCAAATTGAAAGCAGCCACAATTAACTAATTACCCCTCAGAGTTTTGCAGAGATTAGTTCCGTTTTCAGAATGAATTTGCAAGTGAAGTTTAGATACAGACCCTCAAAATAATGCTTCCACCACCCCCACTCCCTGCCCCTCCACGCTGGTTGAGAGCTGCTTCCAGGCAGGGGTGTTAAGTCTCCTCAGTGCATTTCTTCATTTGACTTCCAGGTTGCACTTCTGTGTGAGCTCTGGGAGAAAGGTGGAGAAGAGAGAAAGGTGGAGAAGAGAGACCTAAGTGTTGGAGGTGGGAAATTGTCAGTAACAGGAAGTATGCTCAGCTGCAGGTTTACTCAGCTGATCCAAGGGGCTATGAAGCAAGGCATCAACCATGTCTGTGCAGACAGTGTTTTCCCTTTTGGAAAAAAAAAAAAATCTCTGTAAAACTTCAGATATGGTTTATAATGCATTTTTTTCTTTTGCCCAGAGTATGCTAAAACCTAATTAGTTCTACATTGTATAAATAAGTCAATTTAATAAATGCGAGAAGGCATTTCTGTTTAAATACAGTACGTTGAATTATGCATGCAAATATTTGGGCTTAAATTTTGAGCCTGGGTATGTACTGCAAGACTAAAGAAATGCATGACGTCTGTGCTTCAACAGTCCCTATGTCTGTAGAGTGCTTCATGGTTTGGGAAGTGCTTTCATGAGCACATCATCTTTGGAGCTGTATAAAAGATGTGAAATTTACAAAAGAGTCATTATTTCCGTTTTCTAGTTGAGCAAACCTAAGACCCAGAATTGAACAGGGGGATACAAACACAAATATTGATATCAGGGGAACTGGTTGTTGCCCCTAGTTTTGCTATAGTCTCGCCTGGATATATAATCTCTCTCTCTGCCTTGGTTTCTTTATGTGGAACATGAAATAATTTACAAAATGACTGTAAATCTTTGAATATTCTGAAATTATGAGCTAGGACGTGAATCAAAGACTTTTGAAACTCATCAGCTATTTCCATCATCCGCTCAGATGCCACCAAACCCTCTTTAGCACTCATAAACTCAGTATACTATGTATTATTTATATATATGACTATAAACTAAAGTTGGTATATTATAATCAAAGCCCTTCCAAAAGCATATAATGTATAAATATGAATTATATTTTGTTTATATATACATGCATTTTTATTTTTTTGGTAAATATTTCATATTAGAATATACTCTAATGTTGAAATCTTAATGGTAATCAATTTATGGTACTCTGTTGATACCATTAAAATTTTTGCAAAATCTTTTGGTATTCCCAAGAAAAAACCCTTATCCTCTCCAACATTAAGAATATTTCTTTATCCTACATTTAAATAATGTTTAGAATTAATGTTTCTACTTTATAACTCTTGAGGGATTTTTTTTCCCCATGGCAAATGCATCATAAAGCTTGTATCATATCATGTATCATGTACTTCAGGATTTAATTTGGGGGAATTTTTTATTATAGAATGACAGTCACTGTTTCCCTCTGCATATAATCCATGAGAATATTAGATTAGCACTGAACTGTTTTGTATTAATTGTGAATATAAGACTAATTAGCACAGAATTGCTCTGTATTAATTGTGGATACACCCTCATACTTTAATGCAGAACACGTTATTTATCTCCTACATACATTTATTTTTCCTACTTGATCATAATAAATGTACCCCTACACTCCAGGGCCAGTGTCAGATTATTTCTGTTCTTAAGATTTTAATTGTGCTCATTATTTTGGGCTGAATACTGGTTAGGAATAACCTTCAAAGATTAAAGCTGTTTATCTGGGTATGAGTGATCATTTGGTGAGATGCCAAAACCCTCTCATTCAAAAGTGAAGCTTTTCTATCAAAAGAAAGAATCAGATATATAAAGCAGTTTTTCTGAGCTAATATCACAGCTCTATGGAGTCATTAGGGCAAAACACCTGCACCTCAATACACTTTGATTACCCAGGATGCAGTGAGAACCTGGGTTGTCACCTTGAACACTGGTATTCCCATCTTCTAGTTAGATTAACATCTTGGATTTATTACTATATTGGAAAGTCCATTTACTAAATTGATTCAGTTTCTTTTTCCTACTCATTGTTGTCCTAGTCAGCTGATGGGTCCCTTATTTATTAGAATGCTGTGATCACTGAATTGTAGCCACAAAGCTATGTTAACTTTGAGACAGAAATGTTAAATCAGGTTTATTTATGAATACCAGCATCATAAAGATACCAAATCAAAGTTATTTTAATTGTGAAAAAAGCATTCAGTCATCTACTCAACAAACATTTATTGAACATCTATTTTGTACAGCGTTCTATCTTGTTTGTGGCAAAGAATATAATGGTAAGTGAGTGAAAACAGTCTGGTCTCATGGAGAATGAAGGCACTAGTTCTAAAGACATTGGTTGCAATTTTCGCTTAGTCAGTTATTAGCTGTGTGACATTGGGCTTTATCTTCTTTTTACGTGTGTGTGTGTATGTTTAAAATGGGAATAATACCTACTCCATTAGGTTATAGTGTGGATTGAAAATTAAACATTTTATGTAACTCGTACAATACTCAATAAAAGTGTAGTGACAGAGTAAGTAATAGTTCTCAGCATTGTGGTAGTATAAGACCCAGCCTTTGTCCTCAAAGAAGTTTACATTTTGTTGATATAATTTATGAGGTGTCTAATATAAAAAAACAACAAACACCTCCAACTTATTCATTAAATTTACTGATACTTCATTTTATTCTCTATAGGATATTTTCTGATTCATTCCTCCTTTTAGTTCACCACAGGCCACCCTTCTTGTCTTGCTTTGAGTCATCTAGAGTCTAGTCAGGAAGTGAGCCTTCCTAGTTGTTATTGCAATTGAGAAAATTTAACATGGGGAATCGATTGTACAGTTACTGTAGGGCTACAAAGGTAAAAAGAGAATCATGAACTAATAGCAATCCTATGAACAGGGGAACACATGAAAGAGGTTAGGTTTCTCGGATGCTAGGAGCTCAAAGAAAGTACCCCCATAAAACTTAGGCCTTGGGCTCTGAGGAGAGTTGTTCCCTGGCTGGTGCTGATACTGCACCGGCTGGAGGAGGGCTTCTGTAGAGCTGTCTTCCTCAAGCTGGTACCTCTGAAAGGTGCAACAAAACTTATCCTGGGAGTACCAGAAACCAGAAAATAGAGGCTGAGGCCAACTGCTACTGCTGCTAGGGCGAAGAGTTATGGCAGGGACTCCACTGACACTCATGATGAGTGAAAATGGAAGGAGCTGGTCTCCCCTTCCCCTGCCTGCCAATTTCCTTCTATTGCCCCTGTTGGTAGAACCTAAGAGGAAGCCGGCTGATAAGATATGGAGCTTCACAGTCCCAACTCCAGCATCACAGAGCAGGGGAATAGAAGGATGGCACTGGGGCTTCGAGACAAGAGCTTACTGACTGGCACAGGTCTGCATTAGCAGAGTGGCAGCATACATTTGTGATGAAATCTGCTCCCGAAGGACTTGAGACCCCACTCGTTCCTTTGGTTTACTTTAATGTGCTATGTTCACTTTTGAAGAGACTCAAATTTACATTAATGTTGAAAGTAGATAATTGTAGTTATATTTGGGGGCTTAAAATTCCTTTGACTATTAAAAAAAGTCCTTTGAGAAGAATAGATAATATGACTTCCTCTAATTAGTACACTATCATTCAAAAATACCTTGTTGGTAGAGGACTTTTGTTATTCCTTTAACATTCCTAAAAGGCAAATATTGATATAAATCTGTTGGTATCAATGAAAGATACTTAAATGTGGGAAATATTTTTTCACTTAGTCAAATGGAAATAAATATGATCTTGTCATATTTCTGCAGTTTGTGTTAGAAAGATGACCATTACCATTAGGAAATTTTATATAAACTTAAACATTTATTATATGCTAAAATATATCTAAGAAATCTAAAATAAGAGAACTTGATTGGTTTATTTGCTTTCAAATGAAATAATCAGAAAATAATATAACCTCTAAAGGAACATATAGAAGGCAAATTTTGGTTAAGTGTGTACCCATTTGTATTTTGTTGAATGCAAGTTTATGTTAGGTTTTATAACTTCTTTCTCATGTTAAAAAATATGTTTGTGGAATTTTTGAATTCACTTAACAAATATTTACTGGGGTTTCATAAGTCCCGAAGGCTGAGGAATCAGAATGAACAAGACCTGCAAGGTTCAGGCATGCAGGGAGCACATTTTGTAGTGGAGACAAGAAGAAAGGTAATGAGCTAGTGAATACAGATACGATGTGAAAAATGCTATAAAGGAAAACAAATACTGGGTTGTTTTTGAAATTGCATTTGTATATATAGTCATAAAGATATTTTTGAAGGGATACTATTTGAGATGAGACCTGGAGATGAAAAGGAAGGAGGTGGCCCTGTGAAAAGCATCCTAAGGAGAGGTAACCACAAGGACAACATCCCTTAAGTAGGAAAGAACTTGGCATTTTTAAGTTACTACCATAGAGAGAGGCCACTGTAGGTAACACACAGTGAGAAGAGAATGAGTTAGTAGGTAGGAGGGGCCAGATCAAGAAGGACTTAGTATAGGGCACAGTAAGCAGTTTGGGAATAAAAGTGGGAAACCATAGAATGTTTCAAATGTGGGAGAGATTTAAGACAATTTATGGTTTTAAGGGTCACTCTGGTGACTGTAAAGAATGCATTCTAGGGGTGAGAGTAGATATAGAGAGAGGAGTAGGAGAAGAAAGCCAGAATCTAGACGAGGGCTGATGGTGCTGGTGGTGGTGGTGGTGGTGATGATGATGATGATAATGATGATGATTCAGGAAGGGTCCTGAAGAGAACCCTGGAGGACTAGCTGATAAAAATTGGGTACGAGGGTTGGTAGGGGAGGCGGGTGGAGAGAGGAAGTAAGAACACTTCCCATGGATTGGATTAAGCAACTAGATGGATGTTGATGTCATTATGGGTCTGGTAAAAACAAAGAGAGGAATGAACACTTGAAAGAGTGGAGGAAAAGTGAATCCCATTTTAGACTCATAGGATGTTTGAGGCACCAAAAGATACTAAAAGATAGATACCAAACAGGCAGTTGAATATCCAGTTTGGAAATTAGAGCAATAGTCAAGGCCAGTAATAAAAATTAGTAGCTTGTTTTTTTGTGCTTATATTTTTGAAATCATCATGTGGAATGTAAAGCCCTGTGCCTGGATATGGTCATGTTGGGAAATAATGTGCATAGTAAAGAGAACATCTAGCATTTTGAAAACGGGATAGTAAAATGATCAAATGAAGGCAGCCTGGGAGGTAGTAAGAAAAGTAGTGGAACTTTATGAAATTCAAGAGAGAAAAATGTTGTATGAATGAAGGAGCCAAGTATATCCTGCAGAAGCCAAGTGTAGGGAAGTCCAAGTAGAAGAAGAGAGTGAAGGGTCCATTGTATTTGGCCACATAGAGGTTTACATTGACCTTGACATGAAGAGTTTCATATTATATGAAGTTTTATGAGCTTATATATATATTTAGGTTTTTATGAGCCTCAGGTGGTTGATAGGAAGGAATAATAATCACCACAATTTTTGTCAAGTCTGAGAAAGAATTTGTCTGCTGACTTACCACATTTTCGGTTAGGGGATAATGTTTGATGTAAGTGGCTCTGAAAGGTTTTCTGCCTCCTCTGTGATTGGAATCTATAACTGGAAATTGATCCAGTGTGGTAACAAGAATGCTATCCTCCTGTTTAATCTCTTAGGCTTTTTCTCCGTAGGGGATTCACTGATAAATGATGACCAAGAATTGTTTTCATGCGGCCAGCCTGGGAAAACTAGTAGTAACCAATGTAGGAAAAATAAGAGCTGTTTCATCTGAATAACTAGATTCTTTTAAGAATGTTACAGTAATATTTTTATATGACTAGTTTCATCTTCATTCAGTGTCAGTATAAATTACTTGAACAAAAAGTGAAATAAAGTTTACTTAGTCGGGGATACTCTAAAGCAGATAATATCAAGTTATTTCCCTATTGGAAGGCAATCTGAATTTGTCTTCTGTTAGTTTAGTTTAGTTTAGTCTAGATGAATATAGCATTTGTCTTTTCTTAACTGTGCTCTATTTTTTTTTTCTTTCTGGAAGGCAAAAAGCATTGCCATCCTACTGTATGCTGGGTCAGAAGTACAGAAATGAGACCTTCATATTCTCACATACATAATTTTGCTTTACCACAGGGAGCCCTGATGTATGCACCTATCTTTAATATATATTTTTGTGTAAAAGCTCTACTGTATTTATGAACTTCAATTTACTTTAACTCCAGTTTTAATTTTTTGAAGGGACATCCTGTCGTTGCCTTATTCCAACAAACCCCAGGCTGATGCCTTATAAATTTATGTGTCAAATTCTGTGTAGGCCACACTTTTCTTGAAATCTTCTCTTAGATATCTCAGGTCCCAGATAATCTGGAACAAACTCAAGATCTTTCTCCATAATTCTCCTCTTCCATTGTTCTTTATTACAGTGCGTGGTATTATTGAGGACATCAAGACACAATCCTCCCTCTCCCTTACAGCAATGGCCAATTCATCTGCATGATCTGTCCATTTTACCTCCTAAATATCTTGATTTTGCATCTACTTTTCTCTCTTTTCACTGTCCTGTCACTCAGCCAGACTACCATCACCACTCACCTAGACTATTGCAATATGCTTCTAAATGGTCTCTGTACAGTTACTTCAGACCACAGGCAGAATGCTGTTTTCAAAACCCAAATCTGAACATGTCATTCCCCTGCTTATAACCTTTCAATAACCTGCCAGTTGTCTTTGGGATAGTGGTTAAAAATCCTTAATCCAGTCCACCAAGCTTGCATGATCTGGCCCTGAAGTTATTTGCTGCCTCACCCTCCTAACACTTTACCCCCCACACTCTCTGTGTGTGCCTTTATTTCTTTCTTTGTGCCTGCTGTGCCCACCCTGCTGAGGCTCTTTTCCCTCCCCTTCTTTCTCACCTACTTAATGCTTACTTGTACTTATGATTCCTATTCTAGTATTACTTCTTCATGAAGCCTTCTCCAAATCCAAAGCCCAGATTCAGTCCCATCCACTTGTGGCACTGGCTACCTTTCCTTCATAACACATTTCATAGTTATGGATGTTTATCTATTGTATGATAACTGCTATGAAGGGTATATTTGATTAATATAATTCCATGAAGACCTGGATCTTGCCTTATTTTGTTCACCTTGTATCCACAGCACTTGATGCCAGTAGCATAAGAGCACACAGTAAGCCTCTGTTGATAAATGAATGAATGGTCTTGAAAGGAATATATAAAGATAAAAAGCGGATTGGATGCATTTAATTATCAGAATTGGAAAAACAAGCTAAGGTTCATATCCTACTGAGTTAGTAGGACGTTCTTTGTATGTAAAGGTCAATACATTTTGAGATTAAAGTTGGCTGGCTATTAATTTACTATATCTAGATTGATGTGTAATTAAGAATGCCAGAATATGGGACTGTACGGGAAAGTTATTATTTTCAGATATGTTCTACAGCATTTATTACTGTTAACTGTTCACAGTTGTAACAACTAGCATTAGTGGCATGCAAAACCCACTTTTAAGCCTTATTTCATTACTTTAAATGAATTTAGCATAAAATGTAATTAGGAACAGTGACTCGGGTATAGATTTGGAGTAAAATTAACTTTACTATAATACACTGAGCAAAGGTTTAATATTTTCCTCTGTGTTCTTCAGCTTTCAATTTTTTTTATTTTTTATTTTATTTTATTTTTTTGATGACAACTTGGATTTATCTGATAACTTTGTGGCACTATTCTGATTTTAGAAGGTCATAGTTTTTCTATTTGTATCTGAAGTCTCTTCCAAAAAGGGGTGTTCGTCATTTGTATCACATGATTGACAGTCACACGATTGATCAGAGAGAGTCTTTTCTGTCTCATTACTAGCTTTTATAGATCAAACCTGCATAGTCATAGTAGTATAAGAGTAGCTACCACTGGTATTTCATTGGCATCTACTATATTATGGGGCTATAATAAATATTAATTGATTATGCTAATCCAAGTGTAATTTATAATTTAGGAAGTAAATTTACTTCAGTGTCTTTCTGATAAATCCTATCATTATTTATTTATTTATTTATTTTAAAGATTTTATTTATTTATTTGACAGAGAGAGACACAGTGAGAGAGGGAACACAAGCAGGGGGAGTGGGAGAGGGAGAAGCAGGCTTCTCGCTGAGCAGGGAGCCTGATGTGGGGCTTGATCCCAGGACCCTGGGACCATGACCTGAGCCGAAGGCAGACGCTTAACGACTGAACCACCCAGGTGCCCCTAAATCCTATCATTTTTTAAATCATTGTTTATTTTGGTTTGATGTATGGTTACAGCCAAATAAATGAGAAGAGATGTCAATGGGTCTTTATGTACTAATAACTTAGAAATAATGAGACATAAGTCTGCTGAGTTTTTATTCCAAATTACTTTTTAATTGTGATTTGAATTAAGTCATTCTGTTAAAAACTATTATTTTCAGATTTTTTATTACTCGAAAATGTAATAACATGTATGTTGGGGTGGATTTTCTACAGTAGAATTTAACAGTAAATATTGCGATCTTTCAACATGCTCCCTAACATAATTTCTCCTGTTTTAGAAATTTATTCAAAAGAAATTTTTTGAGAAGGGGCACTTTTACAATTAGGAAAAAAGTTATGAAAATATAATAACTTAATGCTATTTTATCCCTTAAAGATTTCTCACTTGTATAAGTACATTTCTGATGAGGTTTTGATTCTGAAGATATTAAGTCATTTTTTTTTCTTGTATCCCAAATCAACTTGATGAAGCCCTTACTTATTAACATTTTAATTTGGGAAATCCCAGCACAATCTCAATATTAAAATAATAAGTGATAGTAATTTTAATCATCATTGTCATCCTTTTAAACAGTAGCTAAAGCATACCAATTGGATAGTTTATACAAATTATAATGTATTTTCTTTTAGGAAATTGCTTAAAATTATGTTTCCATGTTTGTTTGTTTTACTCACTTTATTCTTAACATAGAAGATTTGAGTTCTGCATTGACAATGAAAATATCACCTTCATGATACAATAGATAAAGGCAAAAAGTAGGCATGGCAACATTTCTGGTATGTTTAAAATAACAATTGAAATGTCTTTTTGTGTTTCAAGGTGAGGTTGCTCTGAGATGAAAGTAGTTTATGCTTCCTGGCCAGCGTCCAGGGCAGGATGGCCCTTACGTTAGGTGTCTTGGGTATCAGTATGGAGCACCAGGACACGATTCCATGGAATTGCAGAGATCTTACTCCCTGGGTTAGACTCTCACATGGGGCCCTGTTTGTTGATATATGTGCAACAAAAAGCCATTACCTTACAGGGTCAAGGGGTTAATGGAAGAAATATTCTCATCTTCCTATTATCTTGCAATGTTTTGCTGGGAGCTGAAGAAAGATAACACTTTTCTCCCCCAGTTTCTCTTGGCAGTTTTAAAAATGGTGACTTCATGTTTCCGTGACTAAATAAAATATTAAATGCCAATATGGAAGGCTTTAGAAGTGTACTTAGTCAAGCTGTCAGTTCAGACAGGCTTTCTCTCATGACCACCTTTGTGGAGGTCACTGAATGGCTCCTAGTAATGAAAACTAGGAGGAAGGTGCCTTAATGATTGCTTGATTTCTGAGTCCTAGGACTTCCCCCCCGCCCTTGTTCCATCTTTAGGCAAATTAGTCATCTTGCACAAGAAGTCAAGGAAATTTCATAAAACTTTAAAGGAGAGAACCAAAACTATTTCAGTTAACTCCAAAAGGAATTCTGTGTCTAAAAAAAAGAATTCAACTACTCAGATTGGTGCCCCTCAAGTCCCAAGTATTTTAGAGAGTGGGTAAAGAGTGTAAATAAATATCCTCATGCCTGAAAAATCCTTATTAGAACTGTGTGGATGATTATAGATGGAATTACAGGAGGAATTAACTTGCCTATATTTTATAGGTGGAAATCATTGTCTCACTAAGGTTATTTCTGTCAGTTTTCTTTGAAAAACAATATGTTTCATAGCCTAGCTCTTCCAATTTAATGTATGTGATGAGATTAGGTTGCCCAATGCAATTTAAGAGTCACTAGAAGGTCTTCTTGTATGTAAGTGGGGAATTTTCTCTGGAAATCTAACCAATTAGAGAATTTTCCCGATTGATTAAAGTAAGTCCTTGCAGGATGCAATAAAAGTATTGTTGAGTACTTTAGGAAACTTGTCTACTCTTTTTTCTCTGAAAGCCAGAATACCTTTATAATTTCATCTGAAGGTTAGTCATAGTCATGGGTATACTTACTAACCCAGAGTTCTCTTAAACTGAAATAATCTCAGCCTATTTAATTGTAGTACTCTGCCAACAAACACAGGTTGTGCTGGTTTGATTTGACACAGCTTGGCTGGTGGGTTTGACTAATTTTACTAATTAAATCTGCCACAACAGTCAACGCATGTGGATGCATATGGTTACAGTCCGTTTCACCCATAATTTAGCCTGACAACACACATGTGAGTTTTCTTTTTATTCAATGTTTACATAGAGGGAATTTTTAGCACATAATTTTGCAATTCTCCTGAAATTCTAACTTCAAAATAATAGAAGGGGGAAATGTAATCACACCTCTGTTAAAACAATTTAAAAATGAAAAAGCTGGTGGAAAACTTTTTAATAATTGAGATAACTTTTGTCTTTTAGAATTAGTTGAGATCATGCTTTATGGTAGGTGAGTCAGCATTGTTGATAGGGTGTGTTAAATCACCTTTCCTGTGTCCTCCAACACTGAGAGCATGCCACTGTACACAGACTGGTGCTTTGCTCCAGGAAAAGCTACTCTGTGTGTATGCAACATGACCAGAAGCTTCAGTGCTTTTAGTGCATGGACTTAATCATTGGCCACTTTGTCCATTTAACACCCTTAGTAGTCGAAGTGTTTGTTTAGACTTTCTATACTCATAAACTTGTTAAAAATTGTACCACTAATGTATATCCCCAGGGATTTTTTTTTTTAAAGACTTCTTTCTGTAATGTTTATTTTACATATTCTTATACCAGGAATTTTTCATACAATAGCTACAGTGATAATGTATATTGGCCATCTGCTAAGGCCTATTTCTAAAAAATCTCCCATCAGAAAAACTCAGCATATTTAGGGTTCCCAGGGGGAATTTCACACATGCTCACCAATAACCCAGTCAACGTATAGACTGCTACTATATGCTGGCTTTTTCTTTTCCTTGTATCTTGCTTTGGGGACTCTTCACTATGCATTATTGAGTCTGCTAGGTCCCTGGTTTTGGGCAGCCCCACTGGCACTCCAATACCTAGATGCCAGATCTACAAAATGTCCTCTGGCAAACAAAGAGGGATTCTACCTCTCTCACCACTGTCTGGTGGGTTCTGTTGGATGGTGAGGACCCAGAGCTCTGGAGTTCATCCCACTCTGTTACAGTCAGAGGTTTACCAGTGAGTCATAGGGTTGACGGGGCAGGGGGGGGGGGGCAGAGAGGAGGAGCAAAGAGGGTGCTGTGGAGGCAGGGGAGCAGTACACTCTTGTACAGAAAGTAGTGGGATGCTTTGTTTGTAGAGAATTTAGAACCATAACAAAATTGGCTGAAATTGGTCTGCCTTTTAGTATCACTATGTGCTGATAATCAAAACAATATAGGAAAAATATATATATACTCTTCCCTGCTGGGCAAACCACTCCCACGACCCCTTCCCTTCAGTGCAGTGCTGTTTATAGATGCTTGCCCAGGACTGATTCTCCCCCAGGAGTCTCCTCAGTTCCTTACGTATATAATATATTGATAGGTCAACCTGGCCATGAGTTAGATATGACCCAGTTATAGGCCTAGATCCTCCTACACTGTAATATTGAAGGAGGGCTGAAATCTTTCCTTCTCTTTTCCTTCCCTTCCCTTTCCTTCCCTTCTCTCCTGTCCTCTCCTGTCCTCTCCCCTTCTTTCTTCCTCTCCCTATCCCACTTTCACTCTCCCTCTGTCTCCCCCTCTCTCATTGTTCCTAGGAAAAACCAATTTCTGTGAAAGACACATTATCTCCTCATACTGTAAGCTAGAGGTTAGGAGCAGCATAGTTTGTAGTGGACAGACAGCCTGACTGGATGCCAGGAAATCTGGCTCCCAATCCTGACCCCCTGACAAGTTGTGCGACCCTGATGAAATCATATGGCCTTTCTGAGGCCTCATGTGTGACGTTAAGGTGATTGTACTTGATGATCCACAGCCATTCCAACTGGGCATTTC
Source organism: Phoca vitulina (assembly GCF_004348235.1). Lineage (NCBI taxonomy): Eukaryota > Metazoa > Chordata > Mammalia > Carnivora > Phocidae > Phoca > Phoca vitulina. The sequence continues at coordinate 26,732,735 of NW_022589725.1, forward strand.
TACTATTCTACGAAGAAAGAAAGTAAAAGGCAGAAGCAGAAATGCAGATGATTGACTAACACAGAGCATCACTGTGCTTTCCTTCTGCAGCTCCCAGGCCTATTTTTCTGATTGTTTTCCTTTTGACTTGACAAAAGATGAGATCTTAGCAGCCCCTCTCTTAAGTTTCACCCATCAAGGGCACAGTTGGTCAATATCAGTGACTTCCAGGACTTCAACATAATTAAGTTCTGGAAACATCAGAGACAAAGCAGAATTAATTATATATGTCTCTACCAAATTACAGAGAGCCTGTGAGTAGTTGACAAGATGGGCATCTTGGCCCATAATCAACCATGATGTGACATACCCTGAGCTACGTGGTGTTCCTATGGAAGAAGCCTGAGACAGCATGTGCCTGACTTTCCTTTTAGTCCATGATCATATCAGCACTCAGTGTGCAAACTGTTTCTGACCAGAGAAGACAGGAATCTCGTTCACAAGTGGGAGAATTCAAAAGTAAAAAGTAAAGCAAAGAGACTTGGATAAGGTTTTAACATGCTAACAGACATCTTTACAGTAATTGAGTTTCCCATTTATAGCTAAACACTTTTATTAAAGGAAGACTTAAAGATCTGGGGCACCTTGTAGTCATTATTAAATATTCCTTTCTGCTATATAATTTCAGAAGGAAATTAAGAAGCAAGAAATGCCATTAAAATGATCACTCTCCCTAGCACACACCATTAGTACATGCACCTGCACATTCATGCATGCATGCGCAATCCTGCCTTTTAATTTGGTCTCATATCTACTACACATTCTGAGTGTTAATATAAATGGAAATTATAACAATAATTTTTCAAAAATTAAAAAATGATTTACTTCTAATAGAGTAAATAATAAGACAAGATAATAATTGTTCCGTTTGATATCCTTTTAAATTTGTGTTATAAATAAATACCTGTCTGTCTCTGTCTGTGTCTCTGTTTCTGTCTCTCTGTGTTATCTCTCTTTCTACACATGCACAAACACAAACACGTTGTGTTTTCAAAAGAAATAATGGTTTTACGGTTTGTTGGTGTCTGCACAAAGATTTGTTTGGTTAGAATTTTTCACTTTTGATAATGATAATACCAGATTTGTGTCTACCACTGTTGTTCCTATTATAATTGAAATTTTTTATTTGGCACTTTTCATCAGCTGCTTAATGTCAGTGGATCTTTCATTCCTAGACCCTGAGTTAAGAATGATTGTTACATACATTCAACCACGAGTTCCTCCTACAACAGTGCTCGCCATCACCCATATACAATTTCACTTAAGACAAAATAGCAGCTCCAGCAGAAAATAAGTGCAGTCTTCTCCTTTGTAAGTTGTAATTGAGGTTATGGCATGGCATATTGCCTGAGGCAGAATCTATTACCAGGAAATGGAGACCCTGATTTGAAGCTGGATGCAGTGTAAGCAAAATGAATTAATTATTAGCACAGAATTGAAGGAAAATACAGCGTTTCCTGAAGTGAAATATATTGGCATTTTTAAAAAGAGAATGTAGCAAGGAACTTACTGATGAATCACGTAGTCTTTCCCACTGTTCTTGCCTTTTGGAATCCTTATATGCTTAGGTTAACATGACTGTTCTTAAATTAAGTCAAACTTAGCTCAGAATGTCATAGAAGTATTTTCTAGTATATTCAGTTCTTCCCTAACTTGAAGTTAGCATATTTTAATGTATGACTCTTAGTGTCATTTGGATAAGTAAAGTTGCTAGCTAGTGGTAGGACTAAGTTACCTTTAATATTATTCTTTAAATAGAAAAAAATGACTTTTTCCCTGTCCAGTATGGCTCAAATAAGGGCAAATGGTATTTTTTTTTGGGGGGGGGGGAAGTTTATGAACAATTACCACTTAATACCACAAATTGTGAACTTGAGTGTACATAACTTTTGTAGGTAATTATTTAGCAAAATCCTGTAGAACCTCCTGTAGCATAATGGTTGCCAAACATATTGGTTACTATATACTTTTTAATTGCTTGAGGAGAAAACTGTACTTCTGTCTAGTTTTGGGCCATCATGGCATATATGAACTGAAGTTGTACTTCAGAGTTCAGTTCAAATGATCTGATAATTAAATTCCTGCTAGCTTTTGGCATTGCCTTGACTATATTGCCATGTTCAGTTTCATTTTATTTTCCTCTTTTACCCCTATTTTTTCTAGGTTTTGTATTTAGGACTAGGAAAAGACAGGCCTATGGGTTAACAACCAGGTACCATATTTAAAAGTAGTCTCTTCTCTGTACATTAAATATTGGTCACTTGAATGATTAACTACTCATTTAGAACATGATGTGAATTACGTGATTGCATGATTTTCAGAACTATAATTGAGACCCAAAACACCACATAAAACACACACACACACACACACACACACACACAACACACACACACACCAAAGTCCATAAGTGAATGGAATCTCTTCTTTGGTATATGATAGGCATGTATCGTATTGCTTCTCCTCCCTGCTAGCAGTGGTTCTTGTAAATTTTTTCAGTAACTGGCAGTTTATCCGCCAGATTAGTGGAAACAATACATAATCATCAGTTTATACCATTATATCATTTGTTGGGGGCTTGCTTTCTGCCAACCAGCTTGCTAAAAGCCTTATGTATGTTAACCAAAGCCTTGTAAAAAGCAATGAAACTCTGATAGGTTAAATAACTTACCAAAGGTGATACAGCTAGGAAGTAACAGCCAGGATTCAAACCCAGGTCTCTCTAATTTTAAAGAGCCCATGAGCTTAACCATTATGCTCTTATTCCAGCCACTGTGGGTGAAAAAAGTCCTCCAGTTTTCACATTTTTGAATGTCATGCATCTAGCAAGAGTCAACTTCTCAACATTCCCTTTTGTTCCTCTCCTAGGGTTTCAGATGCAATGGCCTAACTGGGAAAAACTGTACTGTAACAAGCTATTGTTCTTAACCCAGTTGGCAGAAGTTAGAATTGCAGGTTGTCTTCTTGTTCAGTTTTCATAGGCACCCAGGTCCTGGATCTACCGCCTTCTCTGACCTTGGGCACATAATCGGACATTTCTGCTTCATTTTCCTCATGTCTAAAGCAGGTTCATTGTGAGGATTCAATGAGTTTATACAAATAAAACATTAAAAATCTGGTACACAGTAGGCACTTGATAAAAGATAGCTGTAATTATTAATTACAACTCAAATAGAAAGTCTTATTTCCTGAGGGCATCTAATATGCCTTTGGATGGAAATGGGCATGAAAATGGCAAAGATTCATTCAAAATGATATGTGGGTCTGAATACAACCCCTCCCTTCCTTTATCTTTCCACAGTCCCCAGCTCCAGCAGCTTTGCAGCCCCTCTTCTGGTAGACTCAACTTAAATATCAGAGTGGAGAGGTTGGAAGAAGAACCCAGAAAGAGCAATGACAGAGTGCATTCCAATTTAGCACTGTTTCACACCTCTCTTCACACTGCATAACCTGAAGTTTTGTTTGAGGACTTTGCCATCTCACCACTATACACTTCTCAGCCCTGGTGGCAGCCAGGGGCTACATATGAGGAGGAATCAGAGATAGCAGCCTTATAGCTTTCCATTGCTTGGTAACGGTGAATGCTTGCAATTTTGTTACAGAATAAAATTGATCTTATACAGTTATGGAAATCAGTTATGAAGGAGAGTTAGCAGACCTTATATCTTTGTAATAAAACATTCTAATGGCTGGCGTGTGTGTGAATAATAAGTCATTTTTTGGCAGACACTAAAAAATTAAACTTTTGTAATGAGAGATATAAATAAAAACCATCAGTAGAGAGAAATGGGTGCCCTAAAAGAATGGAAAGTTTTGAGCTATAGTATCTGCTAAAGGAGGATTTATTTTTGTGATCATCATTCATTCAGCAAACAGCTGTGGATATTTACCATGTTCCAGGTACATGACTATTTGCTGGGGCAACAAAGATGACTAAATCATTGTCATCCTTGCCCTTGAAGTGCTGGCTAAAGGAGACAGATAATCGAAGAAATAATTGTAAAACATGACAATAAGTGTGATGATAAAGGTAGGGAAAGAATGCTGAGAGCACACAGGTGAGGGAGATGGCTCTAGGACTTTCAGAAGAATCATAGAAGAGGGTACATGCATTGGACATTTACTGAATGAATGAATGAATGAATGGTTTGAAAAAAATGGTGTGTTCATAGGGGTAAGTGCTGGGCCCTGAGAAAATGACCTGGGATTTGGCAAATAAAAGGGAAGTTTCACTGGAGTAATAAGGGCAGAATCCATGGTGCAGAGCACTGTGGCCTCAAGGCAAGAGGAAATGCTTTATGGCTCTTCCATCCCCCTAAAAACTGAATGACATATATTTAAATAATATAAATTACATGCTGTTTTTTACCAGGCAGGTGTAACTTGCTGGGGAAAATGATGTCTAAGTCAAGTTTTTGCATATGATATCTTATTTCAAATTATATAACAGAGATATACATTTAAAAAAATCAGCAGCAAATCTTTTGGAAAGAAAAAAATATCCCTTAAAATCATAAGTAGATGCTTTTTGATTTAGGATTTTGCACATGTGCTTTCATAAATAGGTTTTTGCACATGTGCTTTCATAAATAGGTTTTTCACGTCTAAGTTTCTAAATGACATCAAAGTTTTGGTAGACTAAATATTTACCATAATAGAATATATTGCTACATCTGTTCCCTGAAATAATTTATATGTGTGTGTGTGTATGTGCATGTGTGTGTTTGTGTGAGCGTGTAGATCTCTCTCAACATCTAAACTCCCTCTATAGTAATTCAGAATTGTTGGTATGTCAGTCTTAGAGATGCTATTCAGTTACTAAATCTTCTAGCTAAATCCTAGTCTAATTTTTCTTTGAATAAGGTTCTTCTTCTGACATAGTGTGCATTCAATCACAAGTTAATAATAATGATAACATTAACAACACTTAACATAACATTTACTGAGTGTTTACTATGTGCCAAACAATGTTATTGACTCTTTTCATGCATGTTTTCATTTAACTCTTATGATTAACAATCTGAAATCATTTCTCAAGTGCCAAATATAGAATTCATTATTTTTCCTTAAAAGTGGGCATTTTCACATTCTACTTGACCCTTTATGTCTAATTGTTGCACTTAAAGTACATCATTTAGCTGCTGATTTTGCTCCCAAATAACTCAGTTCTTTTTAGCACCATCAGATGTTCCTTTCCATCAAATTTTTTCTGCTTTCAATTGCAGTGGTGCTCCGCCCTAATTCTTCAGTTCATGAAGGTAACCCTGCATTAAATCAGACACTATCCCCATAACCTATCCTTCCTTGATTTTTATTCTTATTTTTTCCCTTCTAAGCCAGAATCTTTTGCTTGAATGTAATCCTGTTTTAATGCTGTTGACTTAAATGTCTTTGCCAATGGATATAACCAGAATTGATTTTATTTTTAGAACAAATATCCTTATTGGGAATATATAATAAAGAAACTGCAGATTTTATAGTAATTTTAACTTTATTAAACACTTTCATATCTATTGGGAGTCCTACTGTTAATACTGTCAGGAAGGTAGGTCAGAGCAAGTACATTGAGATGAAATTATTTGCTCAACTGATAAGACCTAGCCAAGTCCAAATCCAGATTTTCTGAAGGCTAGGCCATTTTTTTCCCATTCCAAGTTTTCTTTGATTTGTTTTTGCCATAATTAAAACAATAGTATCATAACTTTTATAATGAATGTTTAATTACACAGAATGTTTCCAAATTCACCATATTATTTGATCCTCTTAATGTCATAAGAAATTGAATTGGGCAGATATTACTGATCGATGCTGTTTTATGGATGAGGACACCCAGACTCAGAAGAAGTTAAATGACTTCCCAAGGTTACATGTATAATGAGCAGCAGAGGCCAAATTTTTACCCAGGTCTGATAAAGGTTATATTAAGTAAACAGATTTAATTTGAGATTATACATATATTGGGTCAGCTTGGCTATAGAGAAAGCAAGAGATTGTTTACTGTTCACTGTTTCAGAGTTTTTTACTAGGTAACCTATTGTTTCCACTGCAACAAATGATTTATGCCCTACCTTTTTTTCAGGAAAGAGTTTCAGGAAACAGGAACTTAATTATGTCGATCTCATTATGAATCAAACCTGGAGTCTGCATGTTTCAAATTATATGTATTCATAGTTTTCTCTTTTAGTGTATTATTGATTGACAGAGAGAGAGAGATCTCTATTTCAAGTGGGACACTTGAGATTTCATGTCTGTTTGCTTGTTCTTCTCTCAGTGGTAAATTTCAAAGGAGGTAGATAAATATGAGATGTTAGTAAGAAGTAATAGATAAACCTTGGATCTGATTTATCACTCAAATATCATCTTAAAGGAAAATGGGAGTGGACCAAAGTGGCAGATAATGCACCACTCAACTAAAATTCCATTGAAAAGACACAAGGAAAAAAAAAAAGAATATATCTATAATAGCACTGGAAAATAATGGAAAAGTGTTGCCATGAGATAGGGACAAGACCAGAATGCCTGCTATGTTACTATTATTCAGCATTATACTAATTATAACAGATATTTTAGCCAATGCAATAATATATATCTTATATACACACACGCACCCACAAACACGTAAAGACAAACTTACTATTTTCAGATCATTATCTACTTATCTATAAAAATAAAACCATTACAATTTATAACACAGTTTAGTAAGGTGTCTAAGGTCAAGGCCTATTTTGATATGGGAGTGGCATGATTAGACCTTTATTTTAGTAGTAAAACTCTGGGGACTGTCATTAGGATTAATCAAAGCAAAAAAAAAAAAAAAAAAAAGACTCATGAAGAGGTTATTCAAACGGCTAAGTGAAAGACAATGAAGGCCAGAGCACAATAGGAATGAATAAATCAAGAAAACTTTCTTATCTAAACACAGTAGAGGGGCGCCTGGGTGGCTCAGTCGTTAAGCGTCTGACTTCGGCTCAGGTCATGATCCCAGGGTCCTGGGATCGAGCCCCACATCGGGCTCCCTACTCTGCGGGAGGCCTGCTTCTCCCTTTCCCACTCCCCCTGCTTGTGTTCCTTCTCTCGCTGTGTCTCTCTCTGTCAAATAAATAAATAAAATCTTTAAAAAAAATAAATAAATAAACACAGTAGAACATAACAGTGTATGGGATAAGCTATCAGAGTAGGTGGGGAAAACAAACACCAGCAATAACTTTGCCTTTGGAGAATGGAGACACTAATACTTCAGATTGGGAATTCAGGAGCAGAAATTGGTTCTATAGCAGTGATTCTTCATCTTTTGCTATAGATTGGGATTACCTGAGTAGCCTTTAAAAATACTGATGCCTGGGTCGAATTTCCAGGGATTGTAGTTTAGCTGGTTAGGGCATGAGATTATTAAAAGCTCCCCATGAAATTCTAATTTATATCTAACAATAACAATCATTATTCTAGGCAAAGCTCAGGAAAAAAAAAATTATTCTAAGCAAATTGTAATGTATAGCTAACAATAACAATCATTATTCTAGGCAAAGCTCAGAAAAAAAAAATCAATAAAGGGTCAGAGAGTAACTATTTTAAGCTTTGCAGGTCATGTGGTCTTTGCTGCAACTATTCAGCTCCACCTTTGTATTGTCAAAGCCACCATAAACTCTACATAAAAGAATGGTCATGGTTGGGCTCTTAATAAACTTTATTTTCAAAGTCTGTGGACCATAGTTTGTTGAGAGAAGGTAGCCACTACTGTGGTCCCATTGAATTTGCAGCAATAGTAAGACAACTGTGTAGAAGACATTCAACAGGCAACTGGATGTGAAGATCTGGAGTAGGGAGGAGTCTTTGTCTGCTCAGACTGCTATAGTGAAATACTACAGACAGACTGGCTTAAACAACAGGAATTTCTCTCTCACACTTATGGAGGCTGGCAAATCCAAGATCAAGGAGCCAGCCAATTTAGTTCTCCACTGAAGGTTTTCTTCCTAGTTTTCAGATGCCTGCCTTCTCTTTTTTTGTTTTGTTTTAAATTTTTTGTTGTTATGTTAATCACCATACATTACATCGTTAGTTTTTGATGTAGTGTTCCATGATTCATTGTTTGTGTATAACACTCAGTGCTCCATGCAGAACGTGCCCTCTTTAATACCCATCACCAGTCTGCCTTCTCTTTGTTTCCTCATATGGTAGACAGAGAAAGAAAGGAAAGCCAGCTCTTTGGTGTCTCTTCTTATAAATGCAATAATGTTCTTATAAGAACCCCATCCTCATGGCCTCATCTAAACCTAATTATCTTCCAAAGGCCTCACCTCCAAATACCATCCCACTAGGGGTTAGAGCTTAAGTAATTGAATTTTGGGAAGGACACAATTCAATCCATAACAGGAGACTTGCAGCTTGACATATACACTTGAGAGTCTTCCACACAGAGATGATAGTAGAAGCCTATGTGGAAGCAAGGTTGCTCTGCAAGTTAAAGAAAGGAAAAAAGCTAAGGAGTGAAGTGAGAGGAATGTCTGCATTTAAGAATTTGGTCAAAGGGAGACCTCCAAAGAAGAACCTAAAATGATCAGCCAAATAAATAAGGGGGGATTCCAGAACTGAGTAGTATTCTGGATGTCAGGGGAGACTTCATTATCCAATGGTGAGTATGAAGAGAAAGGGAAAGAGGCAGAGAGGCAGCCATTAGATTTGCGCAAGGATTGGTGACTTCTGAAAAACAAACCAAAAAAAACAACAAAACTTGGGGTTCCCTGGGTGGCTCAGTTGGTTAAGCATCCAACTCTTGGTTTCAGCTCATGTCCTGATCTCAGGATTGTGAGGTGGAGCCCCATGTCAGGCTCCATGCTCAGCATGGAGTCGGCTTGAAACTCTCTCTTCCTCTCCCACTGCCCTTCCCCCCCCCCAACTCTCTCCCTCTCTCTGTCTCTCTCTAAAATAAATAAATAAATCTTTTTAAAAAACAACAAAACAAAATAAAAACCAATATTGATAAATTACTGAGTGTTTGACCCTACCTCTTTTTTTTTTTTTTTTTTTTTTGGTAACTGTATCACAAATTTTCTTTGGGGAACCAACCTTCCATCTATTCTCAGTTCATGTGATCAACTGAATGAAGAAAACAGGGCCAAGAAATAGACAATGATAGATGTTTTGGTGACATTGAGGGCCTTAAATCTGATAGAGCCTAGGGCCGGACCTATAGTTCCACTTCTTTGTTGCATCAGCCAGTGTGTTTTCTTTTATAACCATATCGTTTGAGTTCATCTTCTTTTTTTTTTTTTTTTTTTTAAGATTTTATTTATTTGACAGACAGAGACACAGTGAGAGAGGGAACACAAGCAGGGGGAGGGGTAGAGGGAGAAGCAGGCTTCCCGCTGAGCAGGGAGCCTGATGCGGGGCTCGATCTCAGGACCCCAAGATCATGACCTGAGCCTAAGGCAGACACTTAACGACTGAGCCACCCAGGTGCCCCCTTGAGTTCATCTTCTCTTCCTTGTAGATAAAAGGTGTTAAGTGATAAGAGTTGAGAACCTACATTAAAGGGAGATGCATAGAAAATGGAAGGAGCAATAAACTGAGTCTAGGTTTACTATTCCTTCCAGAAATTTGTCAATGAATGTACAGACAGATAAGATGGTAGGTTTGTGGGGGAACAGGATAGAAGGAGGGTTTACCAAAGGGGGGAAAATAAATAGGTGAGGGATTGAAGATGAAGAAGAAAGAGGGAATGTCTGATGGGTCAAGCTACCAGATATGGAACCCAGACAACCCACAGCCCTGGTCTCCCTTTCTCTATTTTCCAAACACCTGCATTTCTCCTGTTGTTTTATAACAGTGAATATATTGCTTAAGATGTCAATAGCTTGTAACATTTTAGGGACAAATTAGAGTAGGGTATCCAGTGTGAGGCAAGGGTCCAGATCCATGAAAGTACAAAGCACTAAAGAAGTTACATTACTGAAGACCTTCAAAAGTTTTTGGAAACTTACGTATTTTTTAGTATTGTACAGATTGCTTTATAACTCTGTTTTTTTAATCTGTAAAAATATATCACATTTTTTCAACTTTTTAAAAATTCTTCTATACAGAGCCACTTTTATATTTTTCTTTTATATGCACTTATAATACACATATATAAACTTTATTTTTAAAGATGCATCTAAATATTTCTCTTTTTTACCTAACACCAGTGTTAGGAATGGAAAATTATGATGTGATTCAGCAAGGAGAGGGCTTGGAGTGCTTTTCATTATAGACTGTGTTTAGACAAAATAGTTGGGCAAATTGGGTAATGGAACTAAATTATATTATATGAGGTGCTGGCCTTAAAACTGTCATTCTGTTATATCTTCTCATGAAACACAATTGTATTTGAATTGTGTGATAAAAAATAAATAATTGCAATATGCAAGGTGAAAGATACAGCACTAGTTATATGGAATAAAAAGAAAACTACTCACCTAAATTACATTTTCTTAAACATTTAAAGCATATATACTAACATTCTATAAAAATATATGTAACTGAATGATTACCACTGAGTAATATGATTTCAAAAATGTCATTCAAAGACAACTTGGCTGTTCATAAATCTTTTAATTTTAAGCTGCTGATTTGTAGTTTCTTTTTCCCTTCCTCTTGTTTTGAAGGCTTGATATGGGAGTGCTTAATTAATGTTAGGTTTCTTAACTGATATACTTGTTGCTATGCAAATAGAACTGTCAGAGCATTTTATTTTGAAACTGCACTCTTTTTTTGAGTGATACTGCATTTGAAATCATGCTTGAAGAAACATTTTTTTGTGGCAGGAAGCCAGTTCTCTCATTAAGAACGTATTGCCCATGACCAATTCACTGGTTTATTTCCACAATGCTCATTGCTCCTGTGGCTCATACATGTCTAATGTTGAAAACTGCATGGAAGGGATGTGTACACTAAGTTGTTTTATTCATATCAGAGCATACAATTTAGCAAATTATAATACATGGAAATTAATGAAAATTGTATTTAGAACTGTACATTTTGGCAACCTAGCATAATATCTTACTGACTTCCTTGGACTATCTAAGCTAGATTACATTTTAACTTCTGTATTCTTCATGTCTGTTTTTTGTCTTAATTGGGGTTTCCCTAAGAACCAGATCTTATGTCAAGGATTCCTGTGTGAGTAGTCTATTTGAACAGCTCATAAGTTACTAGAAGAGCGGGAAATGAGACAAGAAAGGGGAAGCATTCAAGAGAATTCTTAGAATGATTTAAAACCATCTCAGAATTATCTGGGGCTTGAACTCACGACTCTGAGGTCTAGACTTGAGCTGAGATCAAGAGTCAGTCACTTACCCGACTGAGCCACCCAAGTGCCCCTCGGAGTTATCTTACCCAAAGGACAAAGGAGGTGGGGTGTTTATACACTAACCCTCATCAGGTATCAGCTGAATGCCACAAGGTTAGAAGATGTGGTTTTCTTGACTGGTCTAACCTGCCATGCGATTAGGCAGAGTAGTCTTTGAAGCTTCAGAGAAAGCCCCAAGGCCAAGAGAATACTGGCAGTGGGCGTCAATTGGAGCACATTGAAGCTGAGATAGCTGGGAGTACTAGGAAGGCCACCCAAAATATCTGCCATACTTTCTGTGTGCTTATGTCCCCTCAATGTTATTATATCTCCATGTGTAGAAAGAAGAATCATTTCTCAATTGTATATTCATTAATTTGTTAGGTTACACATATTTATTGATTTCTCCTGCTAGGGGCTACTGTTCTAGGCATAGAGGCAGACACCAGGGAAGACACTATTGAGGCATTCACAGTCAGGTTAATGAGTGAGGTGGGGATGAGCCGTGGAAAGTTTTCAGAGAGCACAGAAGTTTGAATCGTTTACTCCATCTATGGGAAAGTACAGAATCCTAGTGCCTTCCAGGGTGGCTTTGGCCGTTTTCTTTTTCTCTTTTCTTTTCTTTCTTTTCTTTTTTCTCTTCTCTTCTCTTCTCTTCTCTTCTCTTCTCTTCTCTTCTCTTCTCTTCTCTTCTTTCTCTTCCTTTCCTTTCCTTTCCTTTCCTTTCCTTTCCTTTCCTTTCCTTTCCTTTCCTTTCCTCTCTTTTCTTCTCCTTCCCCTTCCTTCCCTTCTCCTTCCCTTCTCCTCTTCCTCATCCTCCTCCTCCCCCTTCTTCTTCTCCTTCTCCTTCTCTTTCTTCTTTTTCCATCTTTGCATGGCCCTGCTTTAGCCCACTGGTCTCTGCGTATCCCTGCTGAAGGCACATGTGTAGAAAAGGAGGAGAAGCAATATGTTGTTATTCCAGTCAGGATATTTTAGTAGCTGTGTTCTCTGGCTGAAATCTTTAGATGATTTTTCATGATTTTGAAATAAGAATATTCTGAGTCCACTTAGAGAAGAAGATAGAGACTCTTTGCATGCCAAAAATCTGCTTTAACCAAAGGATGACTATAGCTATGGACCATGCACATATAGAAGGCCAGTAAACATTGTTTTTAAGATTTTATTTTATTTATTTATTTATTAGAGAGAGAACATGAGCAGGGGAGAGGGGCTGGAGGATAGGGAGAAGCAGACTCCCCACAGAGTAGGGAGCCCCATGCGGGGCTCGATCCCAGGACCCTGGGTCATGACCTGAGCTGAAGGCAAACGTTTAACTGACTGAGCCACCCAGGTGCCCCTACATTTTTTTGATGAATCCAAGTTATATTGAAAAGTATCATATTTAAGGATATATATATTTTTTAATCCAGAATGGGAGGTACAACTATTATAATGTGAATGGAAGTATGTGATTATCTAAAACAATATTGATATTTAGAGAGTTTTTTCATTTCTCTTGCTTGATTCTTCAGGGAGATGGTCGAGGTGACTGCAGACATGACAGTCATTATCGTGGTTACTATTTATGGACTGCCTGTTATGTGTCACCAGACATACCTTATCTCTAAAAGTTTGAAAACTGTTTTACAAGGCAGATTACCAACTTCTTTATATATTAATGAAACTGAAGTCCAGAGAAGTTAATTAACTTGTCTAAAATTATAAAACTAGTCCATCAGGAAATTAAAATCCTTGGTTTCTGATTTGGACAGTGGGGTGAGTGTTAGTAAACAGCTTCCAAAGACCTTGAGGAAGGTTGTCTATATGAAAGCTGATTTTAATCTTGGTCAAAAACTGGAGGAGCTCCACCCTCTAATTCTAAAAGGGGACAGAAGCAAATGCAACTGTTTGGTATTTGGAGGTGGTAGGATTAGGGCTAATTGTTCTTCCTTCTATTATCTTATTTTTCTTTGCTTTTATAATGAAAAGGGGGATTTTCTTATAAAAAAGATACAGCTACTGTGGTATCTTCAACTGAACATGTGGCTCAACTTACTTACAGGTCAGGAAAGTTGGGCCCAAATCATAACTGCTAAGCCAACGAAAAGATAATTTCATCACCAGTGTAATTAAGTGAGCTTTTCTAAAGTATCTCAAGTTAACTCCTCATCTAAGTAATAAGAATCCAGGCATAGTGGTTTTTTGGTGTTTATTTTAATCTTATCTTATCATTAACCAGCTTGTAACATGGATTACCCTTGGGTATACTATGGAAAAGGGTGTGTGTGTGTGTGTGTGTGTGTGTGTGTGTGTGTGTGTGTGTTAAGGATTTAGGGTATTATGCCTGAGTGAATTGATCTACAGGGATTTTACTTCTTCACTGTGTGTTGCTGTGTTTTTGTTCTCCAGTGGGCTAAGCTGCTGTGCCTCTCTTTTCCATATAGCATTTGCACAGTGTTCACATGATGCTTGGGTGTCAGTTTTTCATTATGCTCAGATGATGTGAGGTATGTGGAAAGCTTCCGGAACCATAAACTCTAATTTCCCAATCATGAATAGTTAGGAAACCAGAGTTCTGGGTTTTCATTAACACAAGGTCCTACATGCCAGCTCAGCTTACTACCTGCTAAGCCTCCTAGATCTATTGGAAAACGTGCATTGGCAGTTTTCCAGTCTTGCTAAAAGTCATAAATAGATGCCTTTCATATGAAATGTATTAGGTTCGGCATATTGACACTGGAATACATTATTCTTTTAGCAGTTGAACAAATTAAAATAAAATGATCGTTCCATTTTTTCAATGTAATAAAATGAACATAATTGGGCACTATCTTAATCTGGCAGTCAGGAATTAGATTGTATACCCATAGTCACACAGTTTCACTAGGGGAAATTACATGTTTCCTTTTCCTTGTTCTCTTGATGACCTTCCTAAATGCCAATAACTGAGAGAGAGCTTGGTCAGAGTGATTGGAGTCACCTGGGGAGCTTTCAAAAACAGTCCTGATGTTTGAGTTCCATCTCTCCCAAATCCTGATTTAATTGGCTTGGGCTCAGCCTGGGCATCTGGATTTTTTTAAAGGTCCCAGGTGGTTCTAATGTGCAACCAAGGTTGACAGCCAGTGTTCCCATGTGACAACATACTTCCCTAAGGTAACTCTCCCTCTTCCTCCTTTCTCTTTTGTCTTCACTAAGTTTGGCTAGTATCTCAGGGTATGGATCTGAGTTGGCAGAATAAGGGACCTGCTGAGTGGTCCAAGGAGATTCAGATGGTTTCATTTAATGCTCAGGTTGACCATATAGAAGTTTAACGAGGACATTCAAGATTGCTCTACGCTACCATGTAGGTGAATCAGTTTGTCTGAGAGCCCCTCTGTCACTTCCCAGGTCACCCAGGTACACTCATGAGTAAAGACTTACCCTTGGACACTTATATTGACAAGGACTCTGCCTAGTAAGGATGATCTCCTCTTCTACGTGCCAGACTTGGCTTTTTACTAAAAATATATTTGTTTTATTTTATGCTTTCAAATAGATGTTTAATGTTAATTTTAGGATTCACATGTTTATTCATCAGTATAAAAAGCAGGTATTTGGCATCTCATATTTTTGAACAAGATGGCACATCAAAACATATGCTGGAGGCATGAGTATTACAGTGTTTTTAGAACCCTATTTTCTACCTTCTTGTATAAGACAAGAGTCCTTATTCCTTTAAAAATTGACAGGCATTGGCTAGGAATGTGATATTACTTACCCTTGGATGATTTTATTTAAGAATTGTACATAAATTTAAAGCTTTGGTGAAAAATGGTGATAACCATTCTAGTTATTGAAAACCCTTAAGATATCTTTCCAATTAAGATAGATAACAGTTTCAAAAATGTCATCAGCTCAGAAGCTTGCCTTCCAGTTTTAAGAAAATATCTCTCATAAAAACATATAATGGAAGGACTGGGAACATTTACTCATCAAAAAATAAAGTAATTTTATGTGTGAGTAATATTTAAATCACATTATTTTAAAATAAATTTTATGATATTTGAGTCTTTTTAACAGGATAGGTATAACTTACATAGTGTTCTACCTTGTGGTAAACTCTGTCGTTCATAATATACCCTTACTCTTTCTTCCAGGTACAGTTTGGGCAATCCACTAGCTGGGCTTAAAATGTTATTAGGAGCTCTGGCTAGGCATTATAGGGTCTGGAGAAGTCAAATACCAACTCTTCTGAGTTGGTATTTTCAATGATTATTGGGAAAACAATTGGACTTTGGCCTTTTCCTAGGCAAGGAATAATATAAATGACATAATAAAGCTAGTAAGCTACTTGTTTTATTGACAGCTGTGAGGTTTTATGTAAAAAAAAAAAAAGTGGACCAGAATATAGTCAATAATATTGTAATAATGTTGTATAGCGACAGGTGGTAACTACACTTGTCTTGGTGAGCACTGAGTAATGCATAGAAATCAATCAATCAAAATCAAAACAAAACAGCAAAGAAGTGGACAATAGGTACAAAATACCAGAGCTAAATACTTACATAAAAATATCTAATGATTATATGAAAAAAAAATAAAACTTGTTTATACACCAATCACTTATTTGGCAAACTCCATTTATTCAGAACATCTCTAAGAAGGAGGTAAGGTTGTGTATTTGGTCTGGAGTTATTTAGCCAATATTCAAGGATAATCCAGAGTTTATGAACAATTATAAAATTCTCAAGGCTCCAGAAAATATAGGCTCATCCCAAGTATTAAAGACTGTAGCTTCTTTAAACATTATACAGAATTCTTGGGAGCCCATAACCAATAGCAGATCATGAAAAGGTGATAAGTGTTCTAGGTTGTCTATTACTAATAGATCACCCCAAAAGTTAGTGGCTTAAAACAGCAATTGCTTTTTCTGCCTCTGTTAATGTCCCATGGGCCAAAACTAGCCCATGACACAGATCATAGAGTCCAAGTGGAGGGACTACAAATGGTGTAAATAGCAGGAGGTGTGGTTCTTTGGGGGTCCCCAAAGGAACCACCTGCCACAGTAAGTTCTAAAAGCCACTACTTATTGTGACTTACTACCATGTGCCAGTTACCGTTTTAATCACACAATTGCCCTGCAAAGAAGGTTTGATTTGTTACATTTTTCAGATAGGATAATGCAAATATTTTGATTAACCTGTAGGAGATCACAAAGTTCTAAGTAGTGGCACCCAGTGTTTGAGGCCAGCTCTGAATGCCTCCAGAGCTTTTCCTCTTTCCTCAACCACCTTCCTACCACGAGCTGCTGCAGACACATCTGCCTTGTGTGTTTTTATTCTAAGCAAACAAAAGCCTTTGCCGCCTGATACTTTTTTTTTTTTTTTTCAATTAAGAGCAAGGGAAAGAGCCTCCTAGATATTTTAATTAACCAAGAGCAGCTGTGCCACAGAGCTGCCTAAAGGTAAAAGCTATAGAAAGAAAACACTGGCCAGGGGACTAGACAAGAGACCTGCGCCTTTGTGCTCTGGGCCATTGCAAGCTCTTTCTTCTCAGCCAACCTCACCAGTGATAACAGCCTCTCAGTTCTTTTCTAGAAAGCTCTCCAGTTGGTACCTTTCTCTTGGAATAAAGATGTGTAACAGGGACATTGTAATATGCTAATTTCCAATACTTTCTAATTGGTGTGTTCCAGATATCACAGCTTCTATTAGAACACTCTTGTTAAAATAAGCATGGATCATGCACATGACCATGAAATTCCATTCTTTATATTTTAAGTAGCATCAAGATTGTTCTTTTCCTTCACTATTTGGCAGATCAGAGTTCCCTTTTAAAATGCGAGAAGTTAGTTACTTATCAAAGTATTTGATTAATTAGTTAGACCTGTCAGGCCAAACAGAACTAGCCAAGTCTTTTAAATCTCTTAATATGAGCCAATTTTCACAATAACCTGTTTCATTCATGGCCTCGGCGTTTTAAATTCTTGCTCATTAGTGACCTGGTATTTAGGCTTGTCTGAAAGGAAAGCATCCGTCGTGTTAAAAAGGGCTCATTATGGATTATAGGTTTTCGAACGGGGATGCCTATACACAAAAGACTGCCCTCCCATTTTCCTCTGAATTGCTAATTGGACCTTTGCCTCGTTTTTTACAAGCAAAGGCTAAGCTTCAATAAGGAAGTAGGCTTTTATAATGTCACAGTTTGGGTTGTACTGAAGAGCTGGTGACCTATCATTATCAATACAGATGTGGAACTAAAGTAAAGCATGTGTTTGGTTTTGCTGGAGACAATAAAAGTAAGGGCTGCTTTTAAAACCAGTAAAACACTGAACTTGATGGAAGGAGAAATTCATTGAATATATCACCCCACAAAGCTCAGTTCCCTGAGTGATAAAATACAACCACCAAACACTCAGAAATAAACACTACGTAGTTAAAAAAGAAACGAAACACAAATCTGAACCCACGGTACCCCTCATTGACTTCTAAGGAAATAGTATTCTCATGTTCCAAATAAATACATGTACTACTATATCCCCAAGCGTTTAGCATCATCATTGTATATCATACAAATGTCCCTAACGGAAGTTCTTTTTGAATTCGCCTGGTTAAAATAATCTTCTATTTTGCTGTAGTTTCAATTTGTTTTTAAAATGCTGTTTGTATTACTTGAAGTAATTCTTTTCCTCTCTTTCTTTCTATTTTATTTTCTTACAGGATTTACTGTTTATTTCCAAATTACTCCAGACCCTAATAGTCTATTTTGCTTTTGGCACGATTCGTATATCTATTGAATTGCATTCTGTTTTGTTGAATTTCCTACAGTGAATGTCTCTGCAATGGCTTCATTTGGTGGCAAAACATTAAACTACTTCTTTAGGGCCTTCAGGTTACCATTTGTAACATGTACCCACAATCAACCCTCTTAATAAACCAAGTGTCCTAATTAATTCAGTGTACCTTCCGGTTTAAGTATCTATGGGCACGACTCCTTGAAATGCTGATACACGAGTTCCCATTGGTCTTGAAATAAATGATTTTTCCTGGCAGTGTTATCAATTTTAAGAATTCAGATTTCATATGTTTGAGGTTAGCAAATTCAGCAGACAACCTAAATGCGGCGCCATGTTAATGGAGTCCTGGAAGCTGCTGGTGTTAAAATGAGTAAATTAAGGAGTCAACACTGCTTATTTAGGCACATTAGGATAAAATAGTATGAGAGCTCGGACTTAACAAAAATCAATTCAGCACGCAGAGTGCACATCCATCAGGGCTTTGTTATGATGTCAGGGGGAGCAGCAACCCGGTTTTATTTTATGAAGAATGCTACATTAGCATCCTCACGTCCTTGGATGGCTGTGACATTTGCTGTTACAGAACTACTTCAAGGCAGCCACAGGGCCCTTGGGGACTACTCCAACTACATTAAAAAATTAAGTTGGCATCAAATGACTTATTGAACTCTTTATTGATATCCTCGGGATTTGCTTGTCAATCTACGCAGTAGTTAGTCTCCTTCCACAGAGACTACATTAAGTAGGAAGCTGTAACCGTTATGTTGAGCATTTGAGCAAATTATTTTTCTCTACCTTACCGCCCCCCCACCCCATCACAACAACAACAGTAATAACAGTAGTTTGAATGAAAAGTGTACTCCAGGCATGGCATGGACATTTTCTGTACAGCTGGGTTTATTTCACAGGAACCTCTAGGTAGATCTTATCCCCTCTCTCAGACGTTGAGTGTTATATCCATCACTGATCCAGTGTCTCAAACCAAAACCTGTGCCATTGACCACAATTATAGGAGAGAAGTTTTAAATTTCCTTTTGCCTAGGTTTTGCACCCTGATAGAATTCAGAGATTGTATTTTACAGATAGTATTACTAATTCTTGACTTCATTTTATTTTTATATACACATACTCTTCTTGCCAAAAATAAAGGTTGCCACAAAATACTCCTTGCCACAACATACTCTCTCTCCCAAACTATTAGTTTTTATCATTTAAAGTGTTGGAGGTTAGATATTTAATTTCACTGGCCTAATTATTGCTTTGATTTGAATAGACAGTTAATATTTATTAATAGTTCAAAATATGTAACTTTATTTTTTTACATAATATCTAATATAGAAGACTCAATAGGCTCTTATGAAATAGAATGGGATTATATGCAAGAAGCATTGTACCTTGTCCGTGTTATAATCCCAATCTATCATCCCGGTTTCCTTTTCTTTCAATAATTTTAATTTTTTTAATGAAAGTAATATATGCTCATTGCTAAAGTTTAGGAAAAATAGGAAAACATAATGAAGAAAATATAGTCTCACAAATTAAAGGTGAGCCGTTAATAGTTGATATTCTTTCAGAATTTTTCACATATATTTTCCTATGTATACAATTTTTCCATGTGTGCTTTATGTACACTGTTTTGCAGCTAGTCAATGCAACCAATTTTGTGCTGGCCTACTTTAAGGATATGCCATAATTGATTTAATTACCTGCTATTGGAATTTAAGTTGATTCTGAGCTATTGCAATTCTAAACAAGACTTCTTTGACCATTCCTGTATATACTGCTTCTATTTAAGAAGGTAAGAGTTCACATGTGTCTAATATTCAGACACATTACCAAAATACCCTCTAGAACTACACCTGTGTAGGAAGTTGCCTGATCCTCACTTTGCTTTCAGGATTATCTGGGGCAGCATGGTCTTTCATCCCTTGATTCAAAACCATTTGAGTGCTCACTATGCATCAGGCACTGTGCTAGGCCCAAGATACAACAGTGATATGAAACAAATGGGCCTGCTGTTGCTCACCTGGAACTTAACATGTGATAAGTAGAGACGAATCTGAGATAAATAACTGTGTAAATGCCTTCTTGATAGAACTTGTTTTGTGGAGAAAAAGTTACAGGGCATTTGATATAGTGGAATCTGATATAGTGTGGGGAGTCAGGAAAGGCTTCCCTAAAGAAATGCTATTTGACGCTTGAAAGGTGTGGCTGTGGGTGGGATATAATATACACTGTGTTACATCATGCTAACAATGATTAAACACTACATTCTTGCTGGTGAATGCTAGGCGTACTTTGGTATATTCTACATCAGGTTGTTTTTTTCCATTTTATTGTTGGACAAATTTTTAAAAAATGCTCAGCAAAGTCTCTTTTCCATTCCACTTCTCTTTATTTTGCTCACAATTACAATCATTAACTCATGACGATCTAGAACTATTTCTTAAAGGAAAAAGTAATGCCAATATTCAAAAGAGTTGCGCATCACCGAGATGGGGTTTCATCTTACCGGGGATGTATTCAGGTTACTCGATGCCATTCTTGGAGCCAAGTGAAATTCGAGTCACGGTTGTCTAATAATCATCATTAAGGGTTTAAAGCAAAAGCGAGAGTGCATTGCAGTGACATATTTAGAACGTGAACAGTAATGCCTTTGAGTCTGACCTTCCCTCTTTGGATGTATTTTACCCATCACCCTGTCTATACTTGCCAAAATCATCAGAAAGGGAACAGAAAAATGTGGACTTTGAATGTGATTTGATCTATATGATGCCAGAAACGCTTGTGACCTATATTATGTGTTGACTTAAATAAGTATTTTTGTTTCTAGTGAATCATTTTTTGTTAGTCTCAGCATTAATCTTCCATAGACAAAATATCTTTGATTCTTTGTTAAACATTTCAAAATGTACTCCTTACTATACAAAACTATGCAAATATTACTTTCTTAAAAGTTCAATAAAAGAATTAATTCTTAACATTGGTGAATTCACACAAAATACTTCATGATGTAAAATAACTTCATAGTGAATTAAGCAAACACCCTTATTTGTGAATCCCATAGAACAGTAGCTATTTGTTTTTTTAATCCAAGGGAAAAAATGACTTATAAACATTGTTGATACAAATATCACCATTTAAGAGGCAGCGGGTTCCTAGTTTTCTCTTTTCTCTGTGAAACCTATGCTTCGTTGACTAGGATTCAGTGAAACCTCTCATTAGGGCACTACGGTTCATTAGGGCTTAAAGAGGCATCACTGAAATTTGAATTGGCCATGCTTTGATGGCCAGGCCTCTCTGAGTGGTAATCAGGCAACATTATGCTGTGTGCTTTACTTCTGCAATGGTTTTTAGTCTTTTTTTTTTTTTTTAACCTTAATGGCTAAGCTTTGCATTCTATAAAACATTGGCAAGCTTCTTAGGGTTGGCATTTTTCTGCTTATGAATTGAGATTTAAAAAATCAGATTCTTATATAAACCATTTGAATACCAAATTTAAATATAATGTTGGGTTTGCTTTTCACTTATTAGTAAGAGCATGTTAGTGCACTCTTTATTTCTATTTCATTTCCTCAAACTGAATAGAATGTCTGTATGCACATATCGCACTAGAAAAATCAATAAGTAATCTAGATATTGATTTATTGAATGTCCAACAGACAGATCGAGGGAAACCATATTCAAAATGTAATAATTTAGTTTAGAATGGGCTGAAATAAGGGTGAAGTTACTAATTGGCAGGGAATTACCAGACAGATGCATAAATGATCCACCAGTTATAGAACTAGTAAAAGAAGAAAGGCCAAGGATATGAAGGGGGAAAGAATTGTAAATACATATAATTTAAGTGTTATAATTATTTTATTTCTGTCTGCATCTTGGTTAATCATGGCATTCTTTGAACTAAAGTAGGGTCAAAAATATTGGTATGCTACCTTTCTCAGCTTGGGTTCCCCACAGACCAGAGTCTGGAACAAGGATTTGGGTACTAGCAGTTTATTTAGTTGTTATCCCAAGAAGTAGAAGCAAAGAAGCAAGGAGTGAGCTAAAGAAAAGAGCAAAATTCAATAAATGATACATTCTTGATCCAGTTATACTGTGAGCAACTGAGGCTAAATCCTGCTGAGAACTCTGATGAATAATTAGAACACACAGCCTTAGAAGCATTCCTTTAGACAGCACTATCCAATAGGACTTTTTGATGATGGAAATGTTCTATATCCACATTGTCTGCTATAATAGCCACTTGGAATATGGCTAGTGTGACTGAGGAATTGAGTTTTTAATTTTATTTAATTTTAATTAATTTAAGTGTAAATAGTCATATATGTGGCTGGCTATTGACTACTCAGTTGGACAGCTCACCTCTAAAGGATCAAAGTTTCAGTCATTAATCACTCATTCCCATCCGCCATTTGTCAAGGTATATGGGGGAATGGGTATTAACTCTGTCATACTTCCAACCTAGCCTGCGTGGAAGCTAAAATATCTGCCAGGGTTGGGGAGGAATCCCTGAGGAAGAAAAGTTGAGAGGAACACTGCCTTGATATAAGGAAACTACTCCCCACAGCTGCAGAGGAAATCACAAAGGGGCTACTGGGTTAGGCTAGAGGCACAAAATGGCTATTATGTGTCTTGCAGGACATTGAAAAACAACAGTTTTGTACATTCAAATCTATTTTTGTGATTCTGTATCAAAGTTCACGTCACAAAACACTTAATTCTGGTATAAATCCTAAATTTCTAAGTTGATTTAATGCTTTGAAACTTTTAATGTTTTCTAAATAGCTGGATTTTTTTTTTCTTTTAAAACTTTAATCATTTTGATTTTACTTTAAGTTAGTCCCTAGGACGAAACCATCACCTCATTAGTATGTAGTCTTTTATTGCGTTTTCAATTATTACATTTTGAAATGCAAGTTGAAAATGCTATCAGCTTTACATTTTATTTTTGTAGAAGTGCATTTAAATCACTTCAACAATAATAAAGACTATTTCAAGTTATTTGTCACTAATGAATGCCATAGCTTTGTAAATTACATAAGCTAAATAAAAAAGTATAACAAAAACAATGTGACAACTTCTAGTGATTCAAATTAAGAAAAATGATGAGGCTTTATCTTCTTGAAGTTAAACCACCCTATGCGTATTCAATTTTTTTAAATTGAATTTTCTGAGAAAATACTGCTTATCCCAAAAGAAATCCATCAAGCTCTAAAACAGTAGTGTTTATGCAGCATAAATGAGGCTAAATAACACATTATAGTGCTTCTCTGTAGATATTAAAACACAAACTTTACTTTTACTTTCTGCATTTCTATGAAATGACTGTTTAAAGGTTAGGAATAAAGACCAAAATTTGCATTTAAATGGAGATATTTTAAGAAGAAATGCCGTTTTGTGACCTTTACCCTTGCCATTAGTGTGGTGTGGTTTTTCTTTTCTTTTCTTTTCTTTTTTTTTTTTTTTTTTAGGTACAAGAATCAAACTCCAGAAAAAAATATTAGAAATGGAGATAAACTGGTAGAAAATACTTAGCATGACTAACTTTCCAGAGTAGTATTTTCACATCCCATAGGGAGGGCAAACTGTGCTTGGCCATGGATCAGTTCAATCATAGTTGACAATGAAAGTGGGACAATGATCCCAGTTGGCATAAATGAGGGCCCGCAATCACTGTAGACTCAGTAGAAGTAAAAAGTTAAAATAAAAAGGGACCAGCTATGTTGGAGACCATAGGCTATTAAGTAATCCTATGTATTTACTACACATTTTTAAAAATTTAAAGAAGATACTTCAAAATATATTAGAAATTTTTTATATTTACAAAGTCTTTTGAATTTTTTTTTTTTTTTTTTAAGATTTTATTTATTTGCGAGGGAGAGAATGAGAGACAGAGAGCATGAGAGGAAGGAGGGTCAGAGGGAGAAGCAGACTCCCTGCTGAGCAGGGAGCCCGATGTGGGACTCGATCCCGGGACTCCAGGATCATGACCTGAGCCGAAGGCAGTCGCTTAACCAACTGAGCCACCCAGGCGCCCAATACAAAGTCTTTTGTATTATGATACACCTACCCATGAACAACCAGAATCATTGGTTGAAATAACTTTATTCTACTCTCTTCCATATTATACTGGCCATGGTTAAAACTAAATGGGATTAGGGAAATAGACATTAGGGAGGCATAAATTTGAAATATGTTTTAAATTATTCCTCTCTGTGCATTAACCAGTTGTTTGTCTATGAGAATATGTATTTATTTGCATGGGTGAATGATAGAGAAAGATTGATTTGTTAAACCCTACTCTCCCCTTAGTATGGCAAAAGAGAACTAAATAGAACATTTGTTGAATTTAGTTTTGCTTTGTGTCTGTGTGTGTAAACTCCTCTATAGCAACTATTTTATTTAAACTAAATCAGTTCCTTGGTACTGGTGGTTCTCCCACTGTCACTTTTTATTTATTACTTGGGCTTTGGACACATGAGGAAAGAGACAGCCTTAGAATGCCAGACCATTCTACCTGGTTCAGGAATCAGAGCATAAGGTAAGGTGGACACATGAAAACCATGTATTTGAGGCAGGAGTTCTGCTTATAAATGAAAGAATGCATGAAATACGAGTTAACACCCTGTCCATAACTAGTCCAGGATTTCATTCTGGGCAGACAGATGGTAAGATCTAAGGCCACTAAAGTACTTTTTTTAAAGAAAGAAGTTTGGTAGTCATCACTGGGGCACAGCCATTGGGAAACAGGTATGTATTAGGCCATTCAGTTCTTGGCCCGCTAGAGAACAAGATCTAGAAATTCAGGCATTAAAAGTCCAAGTGAAGGTGAGGGAATGACAGAGGGAATAACACAGGAACATAGTTCCTGTGGAACTGACTCAGGTGAACCAACCTGGGATGCAGGTGTCTAGGGTCAATGTATCACTAAGAGGTAATTGTCACCTGCTCAGATCCTGGACCAGAGTAATTTCTATTGCTATTGCTCTGAGAGGGGTCGTTATGCCGTCCTCTTAGAAACTGGAAATTAAGAAGCCACTGGCTATTCTAATTCCATTTTTATTTTTACCTATTTCTTAGTAGATGGTCGACACTGTACTAGACCCCTTCACACATAATATCTTGGTACTACTTGGAACTACTTTCTTTATTCTTGGCTATCCTCTCCTATACATTGTTTCTTTAGAAAAAGACAGGTTAATGTGTTACATAGTTAAAAATGTTAATATGTCAAATAACAACCTGCAATGCAAGATTTTACCATGGGCTTTTCTATTCCTATATTTGCTAAATGACACTAAATCCTCAAATGAATATATTTACAGCAGAATTCTGAAAAGGGTTGATTGCTCGTAGTTGTTAAACAAAAACAATCAATCAAACAAACAAAAATTGCCCCAAACCAATAAACATACAAAAGACCGAGGGCTCTCTACTCAAAAATATTTAGGGAATGGTGGGTTAAACAGAGTTAAACAGATTATTTTACTTTTACTTCAGTGCATATCAGAGTCTTTAAATTTGTTAATATGCAGCATAATATCCCAGAGGGAATAGTGTATGCAGTTTCCTCAAGTCATTTGATTTGGGACTAGTTTATATGGAAGCATCTTGAGGGATTAGTCTCCTACAGCACAATTTGTTAAAATCCCAATGTCCTAGTTTCATTAATCACTAAGACTAGCTATCCTCAGGAAAATTCAGGGAGAGATGTAGGGTATGGGACTAGTGGTAGGACTTCAAAATAAGGGAAAGACAAGGAGGGATTCATATCGAGGCCTCAAAGAGGATCAATGTTACTGAAGGAACATGAGGGCTGTGTGTGATGCTGGGATCTTTGATCGACAATGGCAGTGACTCTGAAGGGATATAAGTGAAGTGTATAAAATTGTAAATGCTATCCACAGGTTGCCCATACTACTTAATCAAATTCCAAAAGACAGAACTACCTACCTGCATCTTGAGGACTAATTTACGGGAAAGATGTCCATAGAGGGCTGTTAATAGGAAATGAAGCTTTGAGAACTATGTCCTAACTTCTAGTGATGATGGACAGTGAAACAATACCAAACTGAATGAATCAGTTTGGCAGAAATATGCCTGAGTCAAAATTTTTCCTTCTCCAGAAACATGTCTGTACATAAGCCAACTGATAACAAATATTAGATAATCAACAAATATTTGATGAAAGAATGAATGGAAATAGATTGTAAAGAAAGCAGTTGTGCTTTAAAGAGTTCAGAAAAGTTTTTTAAAAAGATATTATAAGAAGAAATTCTGTGATAATTAGAAGGGTGTGATAGATTGGTTCATAAATTAAAGATAGATGAAGGTTTCCTTTTTGCTCATCAGCCTATTTCTCTTCACAAGCAAATTTTGATTCCTAAAGATGAAAGTGGAAAGTGTTTCTTATGTATGCATAATATGTAGAAAACACAATTCAATTTTCAGAATGGACTTTGTCTTCCCAAGGACCAGAGGATAGGCTATGAGTGAATTTCTTCAGAAAGACACACACTTACCACTAAAATATTGTTGATTGTCTAATAGACAAGAAATTGTTAAATTAATAAACAAAAAAGTAAGCTTGCCACAGCAGTGGAAAAATTCAGATGTGCTAAGAAGCTCCCAGTGAGGAGAATCATCTGAGTATATTCTTGAAAACAAGTACAACTCAACTTTTTAATATTCTTGTTATTTAACCAATTGGAGTAAAAGTGGGTATATAACAAAGCCTTGGCAACGTGTTTCCTCCCGATAATTGCATTTCTTTGTAAATTTCTGACCTTAAAACTAACTGGCATTGAAAGCCCCTGTTTTCATAATTCCCAAGATCAAATGTCTGATATGCCACTACAGAAGGGTACTGGAAATAAGAGAGACCACTTTTTATGGAATTGATCGGCCAACTCAATAAAATAATCATTTTAATCAGTTTTTCCCACTAACTAGCAAAACCATATTTTAGTATGACAAATTCTTACGTCTTACATAGGAAATATGATACCAATGCATTTACCTATATCATGTTCAACCAGGGAATTTAATTTCATTAGTGTCTTGCATATACTTAAATAATATTTCTATCTAGACACATTCAGGACCTCAGGGGGAGGTGTCATGGTGTGTTTTTGTTTTTGTTTTTCCATGAAACATCCCAAAATTACCACAAACAGTGGAATGCCCACTGAAGGAAAAATAGACTATAGAGCACAGCCAAAACAAACCAATGAGAAGGACAGACTGAAGAAGTGCTAATTCCATACTGTGGACAAAAATAAGTAAAAAAAAAATAAAATTGGGAATATTGCTCAAAGCTTTCTTTTCTACTTGGTAGGATTTCACTGTAAAGCAAATGGCTTAGTTGGATTATTTGCTTCTATTTGTGAAAATATTTCTGTGTGTGTATAATCTTTTGCCCATCTCTTTCGTCAGGAACCATTAAATTCTGTGCCTAGAGAGATGTTGTAAATCAGCTACTATAAAATTAGGATATGCTAGAAACTCATAATTAATTGTATAAAATCTTTTACAAGACCAGACAATGATTCTACATTTTATGTTATATTAAAAACTGAGAAAACGTCATTTGTGAAATGTAATAAGGCAGAACATTATTACATTCATATTGAAAGTCTGACTAATCTGAATGGATTAAAGGTGCCTTGTGGAATATCTTGTATTAGTTGACTAATTCTTGTCCTCATTATTAATATTCTGAGGCAACTGTAATACTTACAAGTAAATATCTATTCAAAATAATTTCATAAACATTTAATCATCATAGACACAATACTGTTTGCTGTGTTAATGGAGATTAAATAGCATAAATTTACTTTTATCTCCCTTTAAAAAAAAACAAGTTTTGAAAAGCAGGTTAGTGAATGGCTGTCACCCTTGATAAAGCTGTTTCACATCTTTGGAGAGCTTAAACATGATACAGTGAAGTGTGTTCACTGTCCCTTGTGAGCATTAAGTGGTTTGTAAGATAAAAGAGAGAAACCAGAAGTGAGAAGGTTTCTATTACAAACCTAGTCATTTCATATAAAGGGATGGCATGGATTAAATCCCTACGGCCACGCTTCCCCCTTCCCCCCATCCACCAGAACTTCAACTGTCCTCTATGACATACAACTGAGCAGGAGACATAGAATCACATTTTTCACAGGGATTTGAAATGTCTTTGTGGTCATGGTCTGGCAGTAATAGAAACCATATGCTGGGTCAGGAGGAAAGCTATCTTGAAACAGAAGAACCCATCTCTTGGCCTAATGACCTTGGGAAAGGTTAGTCATTTCAATGCATTTTTCCTTGAAGCAATGTAAGAGTTGTTTGGGCTACTTTTCCCTCTCTGTGACTCTAAGTTGTGAGGGGTTTAACCACATATTATCCATTAAGAGGATAATTTTGGTGATAAGCAAATGGTTAATGTCAGTAGCAATAAAATTCTCTTCCAGAGCACCTGTTAGGTGATTTGTTGTAGATTGATTTGCATTTCCCTTTGTGATTTTAAACTCCTTTGGTTTCCTAATACTTTAAAACACAAGTCTGATGGAATGAGAGAGTGTGAAAAAATTTGATTTAAGCTGAGTACTTTGTAGACATTTGAAAACCAGCTTTGTCTTAAGTTACATGCCTTTGGAACGCCAGCATGTAAGACAAAGAAGCAACATGATCTTTGTAATGGCTGTTGGCCCCTCTCCAGTTGACACACACACGTAAATTATATGGATTGGGTCACTTGAGGTTTCCCATTTCCCATAAAATAATGTTTATCATGGCCTAATGGGGCTCAGAATTGGTCCCTAAGTAATTTTTGCTCTAGGGTCTTGTAGTGATCTGTGAGTGTGTCCCCAAATTTGACAGTGACTTAGAGACATTAGCCATTTAAAATGCTGGTGGAAGGGAAAAATGAAGGGGGGGAAATCAGATGGGGAGACGAACCATGAGAGACTATGGACTCTGAGAAACAAACTGAGGGTTCTACAGGGGAAGGGGGTGGAGGGGATGGGTTAGCCTGGTGATGGGTATTAAAGAGTGCATGTTCTGCATGGAGCACTGGGTGTTATGCACAAACAATGAATCATGGAACACTACATCAAAAACTAATGATGTAATGTATGGTGATTAATAAAATAAAAAAATACGTATCTAAATAAAAAAAATGTAAAAAAATAAAATAAAATGCTGCTGGTGGACAGTCATCAGATGGCCAGTATTTTGATGTAACCCACACTTAAAGGAAGGAAACTGTATGTATGTATGTGTGTATGTATGTATGTATGTATGTATGTATGTATTGGTATTAGGAAAGAGAATTTTTCTTCCACTGCTGAATTTTGATTATAAATATAAGCAGGTGTTTTCTAAAATTTAAATAAGGGTTTATCAGAAATTCTCAATATCCTTCTGATGGATCTCCAAACTATCACTCATCCTTTGCTCTCTGTTTTCTCAGATTGAAGAGGATAGTGAAAGTGGTGAAAATGTTTCTTCCCTACACCTTTCTTCTTGGGGATATCTGTTGCTCATGGCTCTACCTGCTTCTATAGAGCTCATGATTTGAGATAAATGGGATATAAAATGTCTCCTAATTTTTCCATTTCAAACTAGCTTCCTGAAGTGGTAAAATGATCAAATCTTAACCTTACCCCTGCTGTTTTTTGGGCGGGTTTCCTCTGTGTGTACTTGTTCATTTGTGTCTAAGGGACTGGGGAGGACTGTAATCAGTTCTCTTATCAGCCAGGACTACATACATTAAAACTAAAAGAGAGAAAGGAAGATTGAGTTAAACCAGCCCTAAAAATATTGATGTTCCATCACTGGAAAGGTTGACAGGTTCTTTCAAAGGAAGGTCATTTTGGAAGCTTAAGAAACCTTTTTCACTTAACTGTATTTTTTGCTCTTATCTGAAAGCTCATCACAGGTTCTCCTATAATATTTTATCATGATTCTGATAGGTTTCAGAATGAAGAATGGAAATGTCTTAAAGAATACAGGGCTCATGCAATGACACTGCACTTTGAAATAAGCCAAAGTGATTTGTCTTCATCAGATGTTCCATAATGATGTTTCACTTCTTTTACTGCATGAAATAAAATCTTGTGATATTATTTCAAAACATCCATTTGTAAGTTTTAGGACAAAACCATGAATGACATTAAATGTTTTCAAATGTACTTAACAAATATTATTTTAATGTTGTTTGTTCCACTGATGATTTTCTAAATATTTTCCTTTAACCAATATTACAATTATTTCCATTGAAATTTCTGTACATTGAAACAATTGTGAAAATAGAGAATTTGATTATAGTTAAATTACTAATGTTCTATAGGATAACTTTATCATTCAGATAAAATAATGAAGAAGAGAAATTAAATAGGCATTCCTCTGAGACTTCCTCTGACAATCAAATCAGAGGTTTAGATTGAGTAATTCCCTTATTAATGTAGATTGAGTGAGTGAACTAATTTCTTTGTAATTTGTTTTAGTAGGAACTTTCCACTGATGTAAGGGGGCAAAGGGAATCCCGCTATCTTCACTGTCATGAAAAAAGACAAAAAAAATAATGAGTTTTTGAAGTCTTTCTCCAAGCTTTCAATACCTTAGCTTAAAATATTAGAGACCACCTGAGATTTACCTTTCCAGTAGATATCTTCAGGAAAAAAAAAAAAAAAAAAAGAGAGAGAGAGAGAAGGAAAGCAAGGGGGAAAGCCTGCCATTACCACATATAATATATTTGAGTGACACTATAATGCAGCTTTCTTAGGTGATCAGATAGAAGTGTCTTGATGTTCAATTGAATTTCAGCTTTAACATCCTTCATCAAGGCAGTTACTACATTACAATGTTATAAATGAAAGTTAAAAATGACATAATTATAAGTAAACTTGAGTTTGTCTTATTACCTGCCATTTGTAACATAGTAAAGCACCATAAAAGAAATTACATATTCTAGGTGATAAAGAAATATTCCATACTCTTGTCATTACTTACACCAAGGTTGGTTTTAAGACTTTTCCTTTGGGTGGAGTTTTATAGAATAGAGACCATGTCTCTTTTTCCCCCTAGACACTAGGACATTGTATTGACTTTTTTTTTTTTTTTTTAAGTACCTTTCATATAATCTCCCCAGGGCAGTAATCACTAGCTCTAGGTATTTCACTGAAACACTCACATTTAGAGGTATTTTCTCAAAATTGAGACCTGTGTTTATTAAAAAAAAAAGAAAAAAAATTATAATGGTATTCTTCTCTGCTCTGTTTATAATACATGTAGGAAAGTAAAAATGTATACTGTTATTCTTTGTAATACTTTATTACTAAGGCAGATATAATAACTTTCAAGAGGGCGCTGATAGATTTCTAGTCAGAGCAGATATTTGTGGGCAATTAAAGTAAGAAATGACATCCTACAATTGTTGAGACATTTTTGAAGTTCTTTGGCTCTCCAAATTGATCTTTTCTATCTCTAGAATTATTTCATTTTTGGATTAATGGTTTCACTAAGATATAAGAAAGCATTATCACTTAAAATACCATCCATACTATGTTGAAATCTCTTCAGAGAAGCAGTGGAGTCCAATATTCAATCAGAACAGAAGATGAAAGGAGATGAACCCCAGGAGTCATCTTTAGGAGGCATGTCTGCGCCAAACTTGCGCTCCATTCCCCATCTTCACTGGAGTGCACCTATATGGTTGTTTCCTGTAAAGTTTAACTGTCAGAGAGTATGTTCCCCTCCAGCTACCCCCCGCCCCTCCAGCTGTACCGTCAACACCTAAATCCAGGCCTTTATCATTTCATACCATGACTGTCAATGTGGCCTTCTCTCTGGCTTCTGGTCTACAGTCTTAGCTCCCCTTTTACCATCCCTTATTCTGATCCCTACTTAATTTTCTAAAACAACCATCTGATCATCTCATTTCATGTTAATAAACTTTTCTTGTTTCTTTATTGCCTACAGAATATAAAAATCTAAGCTCTTTGCATTATGATTGGGGCCAGGAGATAAAGCAATTATCCAACTTAATGGCCTTTGAAAGAAGTATTAGAACTTCTCTTTAAATTTATTTTTCTCATCCTCCTCAATTCATATGTTTGTGTATATTTTATAACATATATACTTTACCAACATAGTAGTGTAAGTGTACAGATATAATTGATGGGTATATATATATATATATA
Source organism: Phoca vitulina (assembly GCF_004348235.1). NCBI lineage: Eukaryota > Metazoa > Chordata > Mammalia > Carnivora > Phocidae > Phoca > Phoca vitulina. The sequence continues at coordinate 26,765,046 of NW_022589725.1, forward strand.
TATATATAGAGAGAGAGAGAGAGAGAGAGAGAGAGAGGGAGCATACCCTAATATATGTATGTATATACGTATGCTCAAAATGCATTTTATTAAAAGAATACACAAACACACACACACACAAATTGTAGATCATTGATGTGACTTCCTTCTTTCCTCTTTCCTTTTCCACTAGGTTGGCAAGGCAGGTAAATTAAATCTGTTCTGTTGGCAGATACAGAACTAACCTAGAGACATCCTCTAAATCTGCTACAGGAGTTTAGATTTGCTTACCATTCTCTTCACACAAAAGCAGTTGGTATATATTGTGGAGTCATTTTTTACTTTTTTCCTTTCTGACTACTCTTGTACTCTTGGACATATTTCAAAGGTATTACCAACCCATTTCTTATATTTGGCCTGGAGTGGCTCTTATTTGCTTATTCTTGTTAACTCCTTTACTGTTTTACTGTGTTCTTTATGCACGTTCTTGTCTGGACATGTTCTCTTTCATTCTGTCATTGTCTCCCTTGCAGTCTTAACCTATAACACTATGTTGAGATTCTTTCAGGCACTCCATGATCATCTGGTGCTATTGGCTACTGCCACGGCCACCATGGCCACCATCACCAAGTTGTCCTGCCCCCATCCATTCACTTTACCTCTCTTATACTTCCTCCATCATAGAGATCTCAGTACTAACTCTGAGACTTCCCTGGATTTCTATTTCATGGTTCATTTACATTGCTTATGAGTTGTTCTTGCATTAGGAGCTAAAAATGGTGTTCTTGCTGTGGTCTGAGGCTAAAATGCTTCCCCAGTCACAACCTACCTGTTGAAATCCTATATCCGTCTTTACATATCTAGCTCACATAATGGTGATGATCATCAAACAGCTTCTATTAATCACCCTCACGAAAAGTAACCTCTTTCTTTCTAATCAGATGCCCAGTGGCATTTATTTTGTGGCATTCTTGTTATAGCCTTATAATATCCTGACTTTATGGTTATTTTTGTTTTCAAAGAATATATTTTTATAATATCTAATCTGCTAGTTTGTAAGTTCTTTGAGGCAGGTTCTATGTCATGTTCTTCTTTTATATTCCTGATTGCCTAGTTATAATGATATTAATATATGAGAGGCACAATTGTATTTCTAGAGGGGATTACACAACTGAAGGAAATCTTTCACAATGATGTATTCTTCTCATGGAATTTTTTAACCTAACACTGCTGAGAATTCCTCAGTCAGCAAAGAGATAGTAGTGCATCATTCTGACACTCCTTTGAGGCACATGTTTATTCAGTGCCCACCCTCTTACAAGACGATATTTAATAAAGAAAGAAAATATGTAGCTTGATTATATGCTTAGCCAAGAAATTTCTTTTGCAGTTCTAAGGAAAAATCTCCAGCAAACCCAATTACTCTCCCAGCAATGCACTTCAAAGGAGGGAAGAATGCATTTCTTGTACAGAATTCCTGGATATGTTTGATCATTAGTCAGGGCAAGTAGTTTGACTTGAGGCTATTTACTCAGCAGGAATAAAAAGTATAGCATTGCTTCAACCAAGAGGAGTGTCCCATACCTTCCCCAAGCAGAATTTAATTTGATCTGTCAGAGAAGTTATAGAGGTTTGCTATAGAAATGAGTCACGATCAGTAAGATGTGTTTGACTTTGGCTATTAAAGAGGCTCCTTCCCTCCAGATGGCCTTTTTTTCAGGAATAATTATAATGGAGACACTTGGCACCAAGTAACTGACCAAGAACCTGAGAATTTCACAGCAATGGTTATCACTGGAATAATTTTTGTTTTTCTCATACTTGGAGCATGAAAGCCTTTTTTTTTTTTTTAAATTCATGTAAGCATTCTATGGCCAATATTTATTTCATCTGGGAAGTGCCACAGCATATTTTTTTAAAGATTTATTTATTTATTTATTTATTTATTTATTTATTGGGGGGTGGAGTTGAGGGGGGGCAGAGGGAGAAGGAGAGTCTTAAGCAGACTTCTTGCTGAGTGCAGAGCCAGCCAGGCTCCATCTCACAACCCTGAGATCAGGACCTGAGCCTAAACCCAGAGTTGGCCACTTAACCGAATGTACTGCCCAGGAGCCCCTGAGAATATTTTTGATGTAGTCAAAATATAACATAATGTCATTAGACTTCTACTTACAAATATATGAATATTTTGTAGAGAAAATCAATGAAAGGAATAAAAGGCCTTAAAAATGTAAACATTTAAAAAATACATATTTTATTATATGAGGTAGAATTTACCCTTTCTCGAAAAAAATTACACATTATTTTTCAACGTGATTTTTCAGCGCTTAAATTTTTAATTAAATTTAATTTCAGTTATAAGATGTTTGTTACTATTTGGCATATCCTTCAACTAAAATAACTAATAATAATAATTAGAGTTTTCCATGTTTGAATTTCTTATCTCAATTTTCAGGAAAATAATGCTTTAAAATTTATAGAAAATAAACTGGTTTATAACCACAGATGCTTCAGATAATATCTATTTGTAATTTTTCAACATGAACATCGCCGAAAGAAATAATTATTTTTTTAATCTTTAGACAAAGGAAGAAAACCCAAAGCACCAGTGAATCTTTTCATTGTTATTGGTTAATTTTAAAAAAGAGTAAAACTACTTCTGTAACATTAATTTTAAAAAGTTAATTCCCATGTTCTAATGGGAGTGTAATGAGTTTTTCTCACAGTGAACTCTAATGAGTTTATAAACGTGCTGCCATATTTATGGTAGAGGCGCTATGCAAATTTGACTGATGTTTATTTATGCATGCATTCCACTTGGGAATATATTTAGGACCATAAGCTTGCTGGAGAATTTGTTATAGGAAAGAAAACTTATGAAGAAGACTTCTTATCCCAGGAGTGGAATTAAGGTAAAATTAACAAGGAATTGAAGTTATCTTTGATCATGATTTTTTATTCCATTTTTATTCACTTTGAGGAAGTGTTGCCTTTTCTTTCTTTCTTTTTTTTTTTTTTTGATGTTCAGCAGAGCAGTACAATGCAATACACAGAAGCATAATGTTGAATTTTCATAATAATGCTTGTGATGCAAATGAGGAACACTTCAAAAAGCAGGTTGATTAGCATTTCTTGGTAAGATGACAGTCCCCTCTTTTTTTAAATTTTTGTTCATTAGTTTTATCGGTAGATTACATATCCAGATTTCAAATTTGAAGTGCATAGTTTTTGCTTATAATTATAATGTGAATTTAAATAGTTTTAGATTGTGCATTTAAAACAATTCTTCTGTCACTAAATTACATTCTGAATTAATGAGCTGTTTGCCACCTCTGAGCCCTTTGCTTTGAAATTCAGTCCAGTTTAAAGTGAACTCCAACCATTTCAGGCCAGCAGCTCACAGAAGGTTGTAGGATTAATGAGCTCCAGGGTGTCCATGGCTCTCTTAGAAGCATATATCACTAAATTCTATTCTCAGGGAACATTATTCTTATGTAAGAAGAAGATGGGGAGCTGAATGCAGAGAAATGGTATTTAAACAAATGATTTGATAATTACTGATGAGGGGTATACTTTCATCCCACTAGGCACAGAGGAGACCAGAGCTTTTGCCTTCTCTAACTGCAGTGAAATTAAAATTGATGGATATTTTAATAAGGCTACTAAGGTTGTTAAAACAATGCTCCTTTATGGTTTATTATTCAACTCTTTGTTTTTATTCCACTTAATGGACTTTCTAGGGCTTGAATGAAGAATTTACACACATACACTCTTAAGTACCTTACATATAATCTTGGATAAGGTAGCCTATTTGTAAAGCTTTATCTTTCTCCCTAGTTACCCTATGGCAGTTACTAGCATTTTCCTCCTCTTAGATCTCCTTGAGGCATCTTCTGAATTCATACAATGGAGGGAGTATAGAGGGAGAAAAAGTTGTTCCTTTATCTTTAGAGTAGCATTTCTTGGTAGATTGAAAATCCCCTTTTTAAAATAATGTTTTTTGTTTTTTTTTTAGTTCTATGAGTAGATTATATAGCCAGAGTTTCAGACTGAAGGCAAATCAAACTCTTTACTCTGGGGAGAATTATCCAGCTGAAGTTGAACCATTTAATTATGACAGCCTGAGCTAAGGATGGCAAATTCATGGTAATCCTATAGATACCCCTCATTCTCAGGTAGACATCATCAGTTTCATCAGTTACAATCTTTTTCTTCACAGAACCAGCACTCTATATACTAAGACACAGCCTCATAATTCTCGACACTGTGATCCAGGCAGCCCCTACCTGTTGACCAGAGTTAGCAAGTGAAATAAACACACCTGTCAACTTTGGCCTGGTCAGCCCTCTGCTCCAAAGTTAGGTGATCTGTCTGACCACTTGGGCAGATCTGCGAGATCCCAACCAATCTTTAGCCTCTGATTACAGAGATGTGAAGATGTGATGATATTGGCATTTTTGAGTTGATAAACTACAATATTCTCTTTACTTTTCCTAATGCCCTTTTTACCTGGATTCAGCCTCTTCCTGACTATTCCTTACCAGCTAATCATTCTTGTCATCTACATTTCATTCCTCCAACTGTATTCAGGTATTTCTCCTGAACTCACCATTGTTTTGCCACATGAGTATGAGAATATTTTCTAATGAATAAATTGGCATCCTCAAATTGAAGATGTGTTGATGTTGCAACTCTAACTTTGGCATGCTGGGGCTGTCCCGCAGCAGTGGGGAGCAAAGTGTAGGCCCACCAGGCATTATTTGATGTCCTTGCTCAAGCTCTCTCTTGACAGATAGTAACTCTCATCTGAAAGCAAGAGGAGATGGCAGCAGCTAGACATCCCAGTGCCAATAAAAATAGGCTACTGGCCCCCATTCTGGCATTTGTGTTTCATCATAGCGTATCTGATGCAAGAAAATCAAAGGACCTACTTTTCTTACTCCTGAAGTGTTCAATCACCTGAAGTGAAGTGACCTATCACTTCAAAACCCTAACCCCAAATCTACCAATAATTAGGTGTGCTTCTATGTTGTATTCTCAAAATTTAGATTTCTTACAGATCACAATCACTGAATGAAATATCACTAACATATGGTCAAAAAGATATAAGAAGGAGAGCCATAGTTTAAAAGTGCAGAGCATTTGTAGTCATGTAGGACATTGCAATTCTATTTGCAGTTTGTTATGTGAGAAAACAAAGGAGCCCAAAGTTGGGAAGATGGACATCTCATGCCTCTATTATGTAGATGACTTAAAGCTCAATGACAATTCTAAACCCCAGCCTAATAAAGTATGAAACATTCTAAGGAATGTTCCTGAAAATATGCAAATAGAGTTTGGAATAGTAATATGCAAATCAGTTGGGCTGGCACAGGGCCAATTTACCCATTCACTCTCAGAGAATTTTAGAACTTCATGAGTTTCACTCAAGGGGAAGAGTATACAAATAGACTTCTTCTAGATGAAAAAGATTCAGCATGCAGCCAACATTAAATATTTGAGTTTTGTTTGCCACTGTTTTAGCAGCGATGTAACTAGAGTATCTAATCTGCACCCTAATGCCATTTTAGGAGCTAATTAGTCCCCTTCCTGATGAAGGAGAGATGAGTTAATCCAGGACCCTTCAAGCTGATGGGTGGGTTTTAGAAAAGTTTGGTCTTATATGTAGCTAGAATCTCTAAGTAATTTAAAATACTGAAGAGATTACTACATACAGCACAGTGTGTCTTAGTTAGAATTAGGTCTATATACACATAGAGGTATCTTAGAATGGAAGACATTGGACTAGTAGGTATTAAAATGTGAAGATGTTACCATGTAAGGGACCGCAACATAGGAAGAGAGATGATAAAGCAAAGATGATTCATAGAAAGATAATAATGTTTTAGAAAGGGAGGAATAGTAGGGGAGAGGAAAAGAGTTTAGCCCAAATTTTGCAATTTCTAACATTTTTCACAATAGCAATGATATTCGAGCCTTGAGTGAAGGACTGTGTTATGACATGCAGTGCCTTATGCTATTGGAAAATGAGGTCTCACATTAATTAAAAAAAAAAAAAAAGCTTTCTGCTAGGAAAAGGAGTGAAGTGACTGTATCTATGAGAGCAACAGAAATGCATGAAGAACTAAGTTGTCATTCAGAGAAAGAGTTAAAAAGAATGGCTTTTTTTTTTTTTTTAATGAAATTTAAGACTATTCAGGTAACTTTTTTAGTTTTGGAACTTCTTGGACATTTTGATTTCATTCTCCCTGGAGAGCCACCTAAACTGGAGGTTGGACACCAAATAAGGGTTTTACCTTTCTCTTGAGTTTTTAGCCCCTGGAGAGATGTGATTACTTGAGTTGCTAATGAACTTAGGTCCCCAGGATAGAATAATTACCGTGGAATATAAGGATAGTTTCAAGAATGTAAGGGAATTTTACCAAATTCTGTTTAATCTCCCCTCGTCCCATTTACAGATCCCATTTACAGATTAAAGTTGAGAGTTCTGGGAGATTGTTTCCAGGGAGGGACAAAATTATATCTTTGGATAAATTGTTCTAGGGTTAATTTGAGTCAACAGACATTTGTTCATGGTTCACATGTGAAAAATAAGGTTGTGCTAGGAGTTATAGGGTACTAAGATGAATGTTAAAAAAATAATTGTCCTTAATTAAGGTGGCTTGAGGGTCACAGGTACAAAGATGAAAAGTTAAAAGGTAAACTGTGGTAAATGTTATCAGGTAAGCATAAATAAAGTATGTAGTCAGCTTCAGAGAGAAACAGATATGTGGGAACTAAAAAGACCCCAGTAGCCCCTTTGATTTTGGGCTCAGTGGTAACTGTAGAAAGAACAACTGAGTAGGGCTGAGGCATAGAGTGGGGGACAAAAAAATCACATTGTGTACAGGAGGGAGTAAAAGGTGGGAACAGAGACCTGAAAGTAGATACTCTCCCAAGAAATTTGATAAGGGATGGAAGGAAACCATGTGGCTTTGTCAACTTTGTACATTTGTATGCCCAGGTAGCATCCTCATCTTGGAGAACCTATGGTAACATTTGATATGGGAGTGTGCCCTGACATGGCTCTGTGGCAGGCCTCACATTCTGTGGATGCCAGCTTGAGGTCACATCGCAGTACCATGTCACAGAACCCCTGAACCCCCATGTGTCAGCCTGATTGGGGCATAAGACTAGGAAACTGATGAGAAATCACATGTCCACCTGGAGACAAATTTTTTGCAGAAATTTTATTTCATTGCTTAGCATTTATAATGCCCTAGGTTAGGAAGCCACCATGTCCTTACATGGGCTAAGTTTAATTCTTTTTTTTTTTTTTTTAAAGATTTTATTTATTTGACAGAGAGAGACCGCAAGAGCAGGAACACAAGCACGGGGAGTGGGAGAGGGAGAAGTAGGCTTCTTGGCGAGCAGGGAGCCCGATGCGGGGCTCGATCCCAGGACCCTGGGATCACGACCTGGCAGACGTTTAACTACTGAGCCACCCAGGTGTCTCAGGCCAAGTTTAATTCTATTCTGTTCAATTCAACAAACTTACCCCTAAGTATTCTGGGCGAGGCCTTGCTTTGGCTCAAGGTCTACAACATAGTTAAAAGAGGTCCCAGCTTTCAAGAAACACAGTCTCTTTGGGGAAGCCAGAAACTTAAATAGCATTTCATTATAATCTGATGAATGTTGGTACAGCAGAGGAGTGGTTGATGGGTTATGAGAGTACAGATGACAGGCAGCTAATCCAACTTGGGGCATCTCAGAGGCTTCTGGAGAAGGTGACAGTTGGATTAAGTCTTGGAAGATGGATATGAATTATCTAGGCAGCTGTGAAAAACTTAAGAAAAGACTTCCAAGTATGAACCAGCAAGTGTGATTTTAACCATATGAGGATAAGACTAATGTGAGAGTACTGTGGATGGTGAAATGTGGCTGGAAAGGGAGCAAGGGCCTAGTCATGGAAGGACATGTCATGTCAGGATTCCTGGGTTTTATTCTATGGATAATGGGGAGTTACCATAGTGTTTTAAGAAGGAAGGAACCTGACTTTTTAGTCTTTTACAGAGATTATTCTGACTAAGGGTTTTATGTGTGTATGTGTGTGTGTGTGTGTGTGTGTGTGTGTATGTGTGTGTGTAGGTTGGGCAGAGAGACCAGTTTGGGATATAAAGCAACAGTTCTGGGTAAGAAATTATGGCCTGAATTTGGCCAGAGGAAATGGGGTTGGAGATGGGGGGTAAAACTGGCTTTTGTTAGTGAACAAATTCTGGGGTGGAGAAGACCTGGGTGCTTAGGTGCCTTTCACGTTCTGGCCTAGTTGACTGGAAGTGCTTTTCTGGCTCAGTGAGAACCATCTGCCTGTCTAAATTGTGATTTTTCATAGACATTTTAAAAATAGGGTGGAGTTTGGAGACCAAAGACAGAGCTGTATAGAGAGTCAGAGCAAGGAGGTGGGGGACCATGAAGGAAAGCAATAAAGAGAAGTGGAGAGGCAAGTAATTATATGCTGTTGTGACCCGTGTCTTAGGTCACTTTTTGGTTTCAGTTTTCCAGCAATACTTCTTTCTTTTTCTTTTCTTTTCTTTTTTTCTTTTCTTTTCTTCTCCTTTTTCTTCTCTTTTCTTCTCTTTCCTTTCCTTTCCTTTTCCTTTTCCTTCCCTTTCCCTCTTCCTTCCTTCCTTCCTTCCTCTCCTTCTTCTCCTTCTAATCACTAAATGCCTTCAGAAATGAGCATGGTCTATTCATGGAATTTCCATGGCTTGCATGAGGAGAGCATCTGAGAAGTGGGTTTTTGAAAGCACTATGGTGGTGGCCAAGTATGTGCTTTAACATCTTATTAGACATCTCTAAGGAGCAAGGTAGACAAATGATCTTGTGTGTGTGTGTGTGTGTGTGTGTGTGATAGAAGTGTGAGAAATGACAAGGACTTAATAAGAGAAGAATGTAGAAGGAACCATTAAGCATAACTACAACTTACTTAGCCCTCAGAGTGTATTTCAGTTGTGTTTCTTGTGCCAGGTGAGCAGTTTGTTCATTTGGTTGGAATTCTGTAGTAATGAGGTCAGAATTAGGGGCTTAATACTTCTGCAGGGCATTTGGTTTTAATCTACTCCATGACCCCAGAAGGACATTTTAACCCTCATCATCACCCTGACTTTTGTCTTTGAGTGCAGAGAGGCACCAATGAGAGAATGTAGAAGGCTTTTCAGGAAATCTGTCTTCACTAGGAGAAAGCTGTGGTCTGATAAGTAGGATTACCCTTTACATAAAAAGAACAGCCTGTTCCATAATTAGAAAAATAAGAAATTGCTGTGAGAAAGGCAATAATGGGTTGCTACTGAATACCAATTCTTGAATTTGGTTTATAAAAAAAAATGGGGATCTGGGAGCCTTGTTAATTATATAGCCTGTGATAATAGTTAATATCATTGCATTGTTGCTCTTAATCTATGACTTACTGAATATTGGTAGACCTGGATTTAACAATGGAATGTCTTACTATGTGTGGCTGGATTGACTACCTACATTTATTTTAAAACATCTTAAGTTTAATTATTAAGCCACAATTTGGGCTGATACTCTCTCTTGATACAATGGAGATGAAATAGATTATATTTTCTACTACAAAGGTTATTTTAAAAACTTAAGTTTGTTACTCAACAGGAAACATCTGTATCTAATGCAGGGATAAATCCAGGATTTGTGGGGACTGAAACTTACACAACATCAGGGGTAAGCCCTCTTTGAGAGAAAGAAAACTTACAAATATAAAAATCAGTATGAAATTGGTATTTAAATTCATTCTAAGTTGATGGAATTTAAAAAAATATTAATAGTTGAGAAAAGCTCTCCTCCATTTTAACTCTTCACTGATAATATCATGCACATTGTTAGAACTGTGGTCAAACTTGGGAAAACTTCTTCAGGCCTCTTTTATAGATAGCTGCAAGATTTTACGGCATATCTAATTGTCTTGTGCAGGGACTAATCTTAAACACCTTTGAAACTGACTATCCTTATTATCTACCTTCTTACCATCACTGTTTCTCATTTTTGCTAATTAAAAAAAAAAAATATATATATATATATATGATCATGTGAAGACATTGCTAAGACCCCATCCAAGGCCTTAATGGGGGCTGTGCAAATGAGGCTCTCGAAGCTTAAGCTCCATTGTTTCATGGTAAATTCATCTTGGATCAAATAGCATCATAATTTTCACTGACTCTTTCCAAACAGCATTATATTCAATTGTCCAATGGAACACTATAACCCTTCGTACTTGATACAATGAGTCAGTTGAGGAAGAATTCAGATTTTTATTGATCTTAATGAGATTTCTAAGTAAGGTCCTATAACTCAAATCTTATCTCTTGATTTGAGTGGCATACAGTGGCTTATTGTAAGACTATTATGTTAATATCTTTGTATCTATTACAAGCTTTAATTTATCCTTGTTAGTTTGAAAGGAGACTAAATTCCTATGTAAGAACATGAAAACATTTTTTAAGATGTTATCTTTTATGGTATGTCCTTTCTAGTCGCTGACTAGATTAGCTGTGGTCATCTAAAATATTAAGTAATCTTGACAGAGCCTATATAAATAAAAAATATAGTGTGTCCAAGTAAGAGCCTTGTACAGTGCATCTTTAACATTTTAAAATGTTATTTCTAAGCCTTAAAATGAAATTTGTTATTTAAGAAAGATTTCATAATAGGTATAAAGATCTCATTGTACCTTATATGGTTTTGTGTTAAATTTACCAAGATCTGTTTTATTGCATTAAACATACTTAGTTTCATCAGAGGTGCTTAGGCTTCCCTCCTTTTCAATGCCCCTTACCCCCTCTATATACACAAATCCAGCAACCTAATCAAGTTGCCTTTGATCAAATTTAATTTGGATTTTTCCCTAGTAAGGCTGTCTGGTGGCAGTTAAATAGAATTTAATTAAAATAAATATGCACAAGATTCAATAGAGCTTAATTATCTGATTTGATGTGGTAAGATTTGGCAGAAAGTCTAGACATTGTAAGATATACCTATACTTGACTTGGATAAAGGTTTAGTAAAACAGAGGCCAGCATTCAGAAAAAGAGGGAGGAGGAGGGAAACACAGTTGTAAAAAGCTGTCTATACTATTAGGTAGAATTCTCAATAAACAAAACATTTCCTGTTGAATTTGAACCTACAGTAAAAAATTGGGTTGTTTTATATCTTTCTATTTTATTAAAATCATAAAATGAAAGTGCGAAAAACTAGGCACTCTACTTGTTAAATAGCAATTTAGATGGACAAGCTATTTTCCCAAATTTGATTTCTGGCTCCATTAAACCAGTGCTTCTCAACCTTTAATGTGGACATGAATAACCCAGTGATTTTGTGAAAATACAGGTTTTGATTCAGTAGGTCTGGGGCAAAGCCTGAGATTCTGCATCTAAAAAGCTTCTAGTGATGTCCAGGCTGTTGTCTGAGGAACTCACTTGAAGTACAAGGTCCCAGACAGTAAGATAAAGACAACTGACTTGGGACAGTTGCCACCACCATCCCCACCATAACTGTACTGATAATGATATTTAAATAACATCATCTCTTAACTGTGGTGTGTTTTTATATCATTTCCTTTATCTCAGCTTAGTTTTCCCTGTAAAGACAGTTAATAAAATATTTATTTCAGAGTCTTACCCTCTGGTCTGGCATGAACAAAATGTAGACAGATTTCTCCTGCAGGGTATGTTCTCCAGATCTCATCACTTCTCTTAAGGTTCATTCAGGTGAGCATCTATGCTCATTCTGACATTTTTCTCACCAGTAATAGGTCTGTGTCTTTATTCTGCAAGGCTGATTACCTCACTGTCCTCCACAGAGGCTAGTTTCATTCCTGATTCCAAATTCTGCACATTCAGCCTCTTGACTAAAATGCACATATTTATATCTCCTGTCCCTCATGAAGCCTCCCAGAAAGCTCCTTCCGGCGCTCACAGGCTCATCTCACAGAGCTGAGCAGGGTGAAGCTCCATAGTTGCCTGTTGGAATTGGATTGATATATACAGGGATATGATCTTCATTTTAAAGCAACTCAACACTGGTGCCCATCAACTCCTAAAGCATGTTTTTGTTTGTTTGTTTGTTTGTTTTTGGCAATGTATCAGTAAATTTCTATAATGGAATATGTACTGAGGTGTGGCAGTGGAAGACTGCCTTAGCACACATGCCCAGATGTAATACCAGAAGTTATAAATAGTCCTCATTTAGAAAACTCTGAATTAAAAGCCAAAGTTAATAGGTAATTAATGTATAAAGTGAAAATTTTGATTTAGAGAGAAGGAAGCGGTTAGACAATTAAATACTAATTTCAAGGAATTTTCACATAAGGTCAATAAAATTTAAATATTAATAAGTAACAATCAGTACTTCTGTGCAGTTATTTAGTCAATAGGGAAATGTTTTATATAATAGCCTCACTTGGTGGGCGTTTGTTAGAAAGATATTTGTTAGAAATGATACATTTTTATTACTTTTACGTGTTACTTAGAGATTTGGCACATGCAACAAGGTAATAAGTGTGCCCAAAGGGTACAGCTGGGAAACGTGGTTAACCTAGAGCAGGGATCTGAGTGAAATTCTGACCAAGGGTGGGACAAGATGACTGTGACCTACTGGGCCTTGGCCAGCAGAATTTCTTGGGAAATTCAGAATTTTCCCTATCACCCGAGGAGGACCTTGAGATGATGCAAAAGTTTCAATACTCTGTGGTAGTAAAAAAAAAGAGGAAGAAAAATGTAATCTGGATCCAAATTATATTTGGATATTCATCTAAGTGAATATTGCGGAAGATAAATGCAGTAAATACTTGAATTAATTTTATATTTTAGGGCAACTATTAACCCATTGGAGTGGCAATTTTCTGAGAGATTCTTCTTTTCTAAATCTTGGGTAGTTTTATTTCTGATGTTGATAGTATTTTTTTCATGGCCTACAATTTTTCTTTCATTTATAATTCCATTTGGAAAATGCCAGTGTCTTCTATTTTTCCAATTCATCATCTCAACTTACTTATTTGTTAGCTCTCTAAATATTATCTATTGCACTGATCTACATTACACCTTGAGGACAGGCTGAGGTTTACAATAAAAGTCATTCTCAGTTTTCTAAAGTACTAAAGAGGAAAAAAAAAATTGGTAGAATGTTAAATTAAGAAAAGAGTCTTTAGAGGTGACTCTCCAGCATCCTCATTTTATAGATAAGGAGATGCGGCTTGTCCAATGTCAGCCAGCAGGCCAGAGACAAACCCAGAGCAATAGTTCTACAGACCATATACTAAAATGTATGTTGCATAAATGCACAATAAGTATATATATATAAATATAAATATAAATATATATAAATATATATATATGAATATATATATATAAATTTCATATATATATATATATATATATATATAAATTTCAGATTGTTGAAGAGTAAAAATTAAAGCTATATAAGGTTCCTGAAAACATGGCAGTAGGGAGAACATGTGATAGAACCCTAAAAAAATCTAATATATTGGCTGATTGCCTCCTAAATTGTACAGATTACTGGTCCATTTCTGAACATGCCCTCAGATAAATTGAAAAGGACATCTCTTCAATCCTTGTCAAATGCAGGACCTGGTGTCATAAGTGCTTTTAACTTTTAGGAGGAAATTCATGCAAGAGACTACATCAGGGCTTTTTTTTTTTTTTTTTTTTTTTTTAAAACCCCAAATTCCTTGTGTAATTTTTTTTTTTTTTTTTTTCATCATCTTGGTTTTTTTTTTTTTTTTTTTTTTTTTTAATAAGCCACATAGTCCCTGGAGTAATTCTATCCTTATCTTCACTCCTCATCTCTCTCTTTTTTTTTTTTTTTTTTGTGGAGCAAGGTGGGAGGATTAGCAAAAAGCATGGTGAGAGAGAACTTTTTCTGGGCCTGAGTGCAGAAAGCAGTGCAGCACTCCATCCATGTTTCCCTGTTGGAATCCTGCTCTCTGTGATCTGGGACCGCTCTGTGGCTCTGCCTAATTGCAGCTTGTGCTTCTGCCCTCCAGTTCTCACTGGCCCCTTTGATGCTTTTCAGCAAGTCTTCTCAAAGCAGCGAGACACAATGGGAAGGTAAGCAATCGTTTCACATGAAAAGAGGGCAGCGGAATGCAGGTGGGGGTCCCCGCTGAGATGCTCTCTTCCAGGGCTGTGACCACACGGCCTAAACCGCTGTTGTGACTAGTGCCAGTGATGAATTTACAGCCCCTGGTTAACTTGCAAGCCACAACATCCACTCCACCACCCTCCACAGTGAATGTATCTTGGCTTTTTTTTTTTTTTTTTTTTTTTTAGTCTTTCCTCGGGCTTCTCTTTTGGATATCTGAAGGCTGGATTAGATGGTCTCCATCTCTAACTATGGCCCCAATCTAGATATATTGTTCTGTTTTGTTTTGAGCTTATTTGCTTATCTCATGCTTATCAGTTCACCAAGTCACTCTTTCCATTCTCTTAGGCGACAAAGGACAAAAGAGCTTAACAAAGGGTGGTGGGAGGAAGTATAATTTACCCACATGGTTTAAAGAAAGAGAATTTGTCTAGAAGGGTAAAGATGTGTAGGCAGCGTTGAGGAAAAGGACGCCAGAAGGGGAGTCACTCAGAGCCTAACAGCTGGTGGAGGCTGTAGCCCCCCCCCCCCCCCGGGCCTAACCAGGAGGGAGAAGGCAGTGTTACTAGAATCCAATGAGAGCTAGAGCCCTGGGAGACAGGACACCTAGCAGAGCTTTGTCCCAGAACATCAACTCCTGTCTACCCATTGGAATTACTAGGGGAAATTGAAACGCTCCTGGAGATTCTGATTGAATCTTCGGTGTGGGCCTCAGGATTTTTAAAAGCCGCCCAAGTAATTGTAAGGAACAGTCAAGTTAGAGAAACACAGTCATAGAAGGACACAGAGACTGATTAAGTTAGAATACAAACTACCCACGGGTTCTTTACCAATTTCTTTCACCATAAGCTTCACATTGCTTCAGACGTTCTTAGGAAGGAAAGCAGGATCCCTGAAGGGAGGCAGCATTTCGTAAGTGGCGCCTGGGGTTTTGCCAGTGCACATATCTGTGGGCACATTTCACACTGTTGGAGGCCCTGGCTCTTCCCATTTCCTCCCAGTCATGCTAACGAAGGCTATATAATGTCTCTATAAAGTTCCAGGGGGTGCAGAAGGCTAAGGATGAGCAATAACGAAAAGATCCTTACAGGTGTTATGAACATGACTATTTTATACCAAATGCATCTCCTGAAAATTTTAATTTTAACATATGCATTGCAGATACAATATGACCAATTATAACAATGTAAAAAGCATATTGGACAGGAGGCGAGAGGCTAGGGGTGGGAGTAGAGATTCCTGGGAAAAATGTCAAATAGGTAAATTAAGTTTCTAGATTGAGAAGAAGGAAAAACACGTCTATCTTAATATTATAACATTAATAACATTTATGTAGCATATAACATTTCCCAGACACTATTGCTAAAAGCTGTGTATCCATTTTATCCTCACAACAACCTTATTATTATTATTATTATTATTATTATTATTTGAGAGAGAGAGTGTGTGCATGCACGTGCAAGCGGGGGCTGGCGGGGAACAGAGGGAGAGGAGAGAGAGGATCCAGAGCAGGATCTACGCTCAGTGCAGAACCCAATGTGGGGCTCCATGTCCTGATCGTGACCTCAGCTGAAATCAAGAGTCAGATGCCTAATGGACTGAGCCACCCAGGCACCCCACAACAACCCTATTAAATAGGAACTATTGTTAGCTCCGAGAATTGAAGAAACTTGCCTAAGTTTGCATAGCTAAAAGTGGCAGAGCCACGATTGAGACCCTGGTTAACCCGCCTTCAAACCCCAAGCTCATCTTTCCACTGGTAAACTCGCCTGGGGCATTGATTTAAAGTGCAATTTGCCATATTCTCTCAGGAATCTATATTTTTTAAGTCCCTAGGTGACTTTTATGGTCAGGAGAATTTGGTCCATACCACATTATCTACATTATGCTATTCTGTTTTCTGAGTATATGTAATTTCTTTCTTTTTTTTTTGGCTCCCATTTTCTAAAATATGGTTGAGAACACTCTCTTCCAGGTATTCTGCAAAAACAAACAAACGAAAAAGTGCATTGTTAAATATGTCTTATGAATACTAAATACCATGACCTTTTCTTGGTGATTAAGATGTGATTATCCATTTATCAAATGTTACAGCAAAGATAATTTTTGTCCAGAAAATCCTTTTCCCAAATAACAGACACACGTGTATCCCTTAGTGCATCCTTTGGGGCAGATGGTCTTGGATAAATGTAGTCACAGCCCTATAATAGTGTTATATGGATTTATAAAATAGTTATTTATTTTTATACCATAAAACTTTAATTTTAAGATTTTAATGTTTTTAACTCATTTTGAACATATAGGGAATTCTATCTCCTAACACTAGACTAATTCACTATTAAGTTTTGCTTTCTGTAACAAGATGTTAGAAAGTTTTAGATAACTAATACTTTGTGAGCAGACTTCTCTTCCCTACAAACAGTGGGTGTAGAACACAGGGACCTTGTCTTTAGAATAAAAAGACCTAGCTAAACACTGGAGAATGTGCCAGGACCTTGAGAACGTGTCAGCTGGAGCAATTTCAATGCTACTAAAGATACCTGAGAAAACAATGGCTTTAAAAGTTACCCTCTTCTGCTAATGCATATTTGGACATAAAAATCCCAAATTGCTTTTCAAAAATAATATGTGAAGAAGGTTTTCTCACCCTGTGCTCCAAGAGTCAACTGAAGTCTTGCAATTTTCCTATGAGAATGTTAAATCAAAAGGAATTTATGGTACATCGGAGTTAACTGATGCTTTGGGTTGATGTTGAATTTCATGGTGATTCCAGAGTCAACAGAATGTGAGAGCTTCTGACCCTGACAAATACCTCAGTATAGATCTAGGCACCCGTGGTGGTTCTGGACCTGTTGGACTGGCATTGCTCTTGTTCTTCCCAGGCTGTGCCCTGTGTCACAGGGGAGCAGCCCCTGCAGAATGCCTTTCCCATCCTCCCGTGTCTGCCTGCCACCTGGGTTTGGATGATGGAAGGCGCTGCCAAGAGATTAAAGACAGGAGGAAGGAGAAGCCAGAGGATTTCCTTCTTCTTCCCTCTCTGCTTTGGCAGCATCTCTGTAATACTATCTCCTGCCAGAGAAGCCTGCCGAGGGCACAACTGTTTCCACGTAACTTTGGTCATCGGGCTGTGGTGACACTACCTTTTCTCTGTGGCCTTTTGTTGTTTTTTAGCCTTTGGTAATTCCTAGGTTGCCTCACTGTTTTCTTACTTGGCTTTTTGACTTTCCTAACACCTGTGAAGCCAATTCTGTGAGTTAAATTCCCGTCACTTATGTTACTCATTGGCTTTTGTGCTCCTGGTTGGACCTTAACTGATAAAAGTTGCCATTTAAATACCAAAAGTTTGCTGGAGTTAGTTCTATGGAAAAATAGTCACAACTCCCTCTACAAGTTCCCAGCTTTGCAGAATGTATTGTTTCCACAAATAACTTGTTTCAAATCTTATCTTTTAATATAATTTATTATTTTATAATTTAATTACTACTACTAAAGCTAATAAATGCATCTTCAAATATATTATATATCAAATTTGGCCAAATTGGAAGTGATTAATAACATTACCATGTGTTCTCAGCTCAACTTTTTCTTTTTTAATCGTCACCTGAAATAAAGCTTCTTTTGCCAACTCTATTTAATTAAAGATTGTCTTGTGATGATAAAGCAAGCTCAGTTCCAACCTCGATTTATATGGCATTGCTTTTTCTTAAAACTCTAAGTGATTTGTAGCAGGTTCTCAAAAAGATGTACTTGCAACTTTCATTTTCTAAGGATCTGGAAAGCAGCTACAATTTTTTTTTTTTTTTTTAAGTTTGACCCTTCATGGGGTATGTATGGAGGTCAGCTTCCAAAAATAACTCCACGATGTCTGCTTCTCCTTTGATGCAATTTGATTAATCAGTGTGTAGAATTCCTGGCAAATAATAGGCACAAAATTAAATATATTGTGAGAATGACTGACTGACTAAATGAACAGAAGCACTTATCAAACTAGTTCTTTCTCATAGCAATACATGCTATTAGCTATTAGCTATTTGTAAATGGACTCACAATTAACCAGGAAAAGCTTAAGTTATCGGGCGCCTGGGTGGCTCAGTTGGTTAAGCGACTGCCTTCGGCTCAGGTCATGATCCTGGAGTCCCTGGATCGAGTCCCGCATCGGGCTCCCTGCTCGGCAGGGAGCCTGCTTCTCCCTCTGACCCTCCCCCCTTCATGTGCTCTCTCTCTCTCATTCTCTCTGTCTCAAATAAATAAATAAAATCTTTAAAAAAAAAAAAAAAAAAGCTTAAGTTATCCTTCCACAAGGTGAATTTAGCTGGATGGGTCTTGGTTTATAATATAAGCAACCAACTGCATACCATAGATCCGAGCAGAATTCAGGCATTGACAGTAAAGATTAATGAACCGCCTTTTCTTAATTGATAGCATCCAAAGTGCACTCCCCTCAGCCTTTTGTCTGTCACTTGGCAGAGGATCTAGCAGGTAGATACACTCCATTGCTTGCTGAAATTAAAAAACAGGTAATTTAATCCTTTCAATGCTATAGTTGATGATTTTTTTAAAGTTACGGTTGAAACAACAATTTCTGGGTGAGTAGGTCTTCTTGGTGATTCATAATTTAGTAGATGACATGCTCAAATTTATTAAATTGACCTGAGCATAAAATAATCCAGGAGAGCAACAATTAATCTGTAATTCTGCAGATGTATTCTTTCAAGAACAATACAGTCCCCATTATTATTGTATATTTGACTATTTTTTTCTGATTGTAGGTAAAGAGTGAGATTTTCAGCATTTGTGAGATACACTTGCATGGATTACAAGTCTAGTTTGTGAATGTGGGTGGGAAAGTGTGCCTGAATGTTTATCCAGAGAGTAAGCAATTTTTCACACAGAATGTATGTTGGATAAATATGAATTTGCTTTAGGTTAAGGTGTTAATGCAAACTTGTCAAGAAGAACAAATCTGAAAAGTAGTTAAATCAAAGATATTTGATTTTAAGGAATAAATGTACCGTCTCTCAAACTATATTATCTTTGTCTAAGAATATTTTTTCTCATGTCTGTAATTTTAGAGCACTGTGATAGGGAAGCTGTCGATGTACGTAACTGAGGGCACTCTGACTTTTGTTATTGTGTGCACTTTTCAAGTGTGGTGTTTAGGTGGCCCTGCTTGATGCTTTTCTAAGAAGCTCCATTATGCTCATAAATAAATCCTGAGTTCCTAGAGAAACCTGGTGAATTGAGGCCCAGTTTTGATAGCTGCCTTGTAAATGACATGATTATTATTTTCTTGGGAAGGCCAGACCTTTTTATTTGGGTCTGTTATATAAAGGATATACTCACTGTAGATTTTAAGTCTTAATGCTGGAAAGGTAGATTGGCTTATAAACTGATACTTTTGTTTCTGGCTAAGGAACTGGAAACATGCCAGGTGACATTCTCTTTGAAGTGTAAATGATGCTTCCATTGAACCTGTTTTTTTTTTTTTTTTTCCTAGTACGTTTGGAAAGTGAGTTTTATGTCTATGGAAGAACCTGGATTCTAATAAATGGGATTCTTAGCCACAGGAAAGTTGCTATAGGTGGTAGGATTCCTATGTCTACTTGGATCTCTATTCAGTAGGTTACCTCACAGCTTAACCCTGAACCAGCCTTCTATCTACATCATTCATGTCGATTTCCTTTATGTGTTTATTTCCCATTACTTCCAAAGGTAATTCCATTTCTAGGAAATATTGGTATACTATGTTGTCTCCAAGTCCTCTTGGATTTTGAGATGACCGTTGTCCTTCCCAGCATAATAAAATGACTTGTCTCCACTCAGTACACTTCGAGAGGTCCAGTGTTGGACTTAACATTTCCAGGTGTCCAAAAAGCCTGATGTTGTGGTTGCACGTCTCACTCCAAATCCCTACTCATGGGCTCACCCTTCATGGCTACTGCCATTTTCTGTCTTGTCTTGCCCCATCAACTTTTTAAGACACCAATAAGGTCACTGACAATTGATTTTTCCTTAAAGTTAGGCAAAAGAAAGAAAGGTGGTGGCAATTGAGAGAAAGAGAGAAGGATTTCGTTGTTGCCATCTAAACACAGAACAAGAAACATATTAAATTTTAATGTAAATAGCATTATTCCTAGAAATGCACTGGCCATTCTCTGCCACAAGGACACTCTCACTGACATTAGCTTTTTTAAGGCCCCCAAACTCTGCCATGTTGAACAGTTCCCCCCTCTCTCTCATATCTCCTATTCCAGAGTTCCAATTCCCTACAATTAACTACTACAATAGCAAAATCTGCATTATTTTACTATGCAGAAAACTTGAACTCTCAAACCCTATTCCAGCCTAGAGTCTGGGGCTCGAGTTTACATATCCAAGGAGGATCATTAAGGTGACTTGACTCCCATACATGAAAAGAACCATCAGGAAATTTGAAATTACTGTGTTTTCTTTTCAACCTATCATGGATCCCATTCTCACAATTCCTCTTGTACTAGGCAATAGAACCATAGTAACCATACCCACCCTAGTTAGAGGTAGTGTGTTGTTGGTGTTGGGATGTCAAGGTTAGATGCAAGGCTGTACTTTATGTGTTGCTAAAATGTGAGGGAAATGTTTTTTCTTCATTTGTAATGTTTCTTTCATATGAGGGAGAGCTTAATTAGTATTACACTCTTGGCTTTTCTCTGTTCCCTCACCTATCATTATTGGTGAGTGGGATTAGGAGAAACTGAGTGTGTTTTTTAGTCCAGTTCCTTCCTTGGGAATTAGACAGCCCCAGAGAGCATGTACTCTGGGCAGCCTCTATGTGCCACAACAAGTCTTACAGGAGTGGGCCCCTGGGCGGGGGTTGTAAAGGTTGCACTTTCTTAGCTGTAGAAGCAAAAGAAATTAGGGCACCTGGATTTCTTTCTTTTCACATGTCCCTCTGATTCTTGGGCAAATACTATCATTGATAAAAACCACAAACACAAACAAAAAAACCCAGCTTTGTAATTTGTAGCACTCAGGGCAAAATGCAAATGTGGGCCTCTTGTTCAAAAATTACCAAGAACTTCAAGAAGGCTACAGCTGAGCATTAAACCACATGTGGGCCCTTCTATGGATGGAGTCCTGTGCAACTACACAGGTGTCATACCATGGAAGTCTCTCCTATATTGATGGTTGATGTTGATAGAAAGATTTTAATAGTAATGGATTTTTGTATCCTGATATTCATTTTCTTCCAGATTTGGAAGAGATACATGCTAGGGCAGGCAAAATAATTTGAATGACAATAACCGATGATCAGTTGCCTTGAGAAGAAGAGATTGTATTGTATCTCTCAGAGTCTCACTAAAGAAACAGAAACTCCTCTAGGTAGTGTAGCTGGATATCATACTTCAAATTAGGTGTTTCTAAAACTGCTTGGAAGGGTTGGAAGATCAAAGCTCAGGGAAAGGTACATTAGCTTTCAGAGACTCCAGAAGGGTATAGGAATCCTACAAAATCAGTTAGTGATGGCCAAGCTACCTTCAGCACTATGGTGGGTGATTTTCACCAAAGCCATGCCTGATTATTGCTGCAGAGGAACAATAAGCTACCATCAAGCTTCTTCTTCCTTCAGTACCTTGCATAAGTCTTCTTGTTGATGAAATTGAAAATGGTAAAAAGGCATTCAGTGGTGTCTGCCATTGTATAGACACCAAACTCTTTGTCAATAAGAGAGCATTTGAAGAAATTGGATTCTGAATTGGTGGTGAAGTAGTACTGGATATTTATCATATACATATCTAAAAGTAGGGAGCAGCCATTATTAAAGTAAATACTAGATGCTATAATAGATAAACACTAAAATCTCAAGAACTTAGTACAATAGAATTTTATGTCTTGTTTACATCAAACTAAGTAGCAGTTAGGGAGAGGCTAATAACTTCATCATAAAGCCGTTAAAGAACCAAGACTGACGGAGGCTCTGCTATCTTCAACACAAGGTTTCCGTAGTTGTGGACATTCATGTCTATCTCACAGAAAGGAGAAGAGAAAGAATGGAGGACTGCATGGTAGGTTTTTATGGGCCAGGCCTGAGAATGGCACTTAGCCCGTCCATTGGCCAGATCTTCGCCACATGACCACTCCTAACTACAGAGGATGCTGGCAAAACTAGTTGTGTGCTCAGGAAGAAAAAGAAATGAGTAAAGCAAATAGATAGACAATTCCTTTCACGTGATGTCTAATAGGGACCCAGATGACCTTTCTACCACTTCAGGAACCAGAAAATTATTCACAAGGGGAAAATGACTAATGGTATATGTGATGTGGGGCATATTATTAAACCTCTTTGTTTCTCAGTTTCTACATCTGTAAGATGGGGTAATCAGTGCATCTCATAGGATTATTGTGAAGATTTCATGAGATACTACACATAAAATAGTTTAATAATAGTACCTGGAAATTAGCAAACACTCCACGAATATTAGCTATTGTTATTATTAGCACTATGATTTTAAGGAACAGTAGTATATTTGGAAACAAATTAATATGTAAAATGTGCTCAGCACATGCATGGCACATAGTAAAACCTCAGTAAATATTGTTTTAGCTTACTGAGTCATCTTGGTATCATACTTAAATTTGTTTTTTTTAAAGATTTTATTTATTTATTTATTTGTTGGAGAGAGAGAGAGAGAGCACAAGCAGGAGGGCTGGCAGGTAGAGGGAGAAGCAGACTCCCCGTGGAGCAAGGAGCCTGATGCGGGACTCAATCCCAGGACCCTGGGATCATGACCTGAGGTGAAGGCAGACGCTTAACCAACTGAGCCACCCAGGTGTCCCTATACTTAAATTTATTATGACTTTCCACTCATAAGAAACTCTTAGATTTCTTTGATGTTCTCCATATTTCTTTTTGGATATTATCTGTCTGTAACTATAGTTACCTGGGTCAGTCACTAGATTCACTTTTGCTAGATCTAGTCTGATCTTTGGTGACCTGTATAGGCCTTTATAAATTGCTTCTTGTTTGTTTATTGAGAATTAAAAATAAAATGGAATGCTTCAGATTAAAATGATGGGATTTGAAATGGAAAATGCCATAAATGAATAAGTATGTAAATAAATTGATAGTGTTCTATTAATTTATTCAGGAGAGGATAATAAGCATTGATTGATATTGATGATTTAATTGATAAGAACTATTTTAAATATGTGTGCAATTGAGTCAGCCATAACTTGTTTAGAAACTTCTGGATTTCAATGCAGTATGTTAAAGGTAAAGATAATACTAGGCCAGATGGCAATACTGCATTGAGTTTAACCCATCTGTCACTGATTAGGAAGATACATTTATATACATCTTCACAAGCATACCTATGATTGTAATTTTGCAAAGGCCATTCAGAAAACAGAATCACTGTGCGAAGTAAAATAAGAGAGAATAGTTTAAGCATATCATTTTCAGCTTACCTCACAGCTAAATGTGTGTAAGGACTAGCAGGGTTTGATATTTGACATTCCTTGGTTTGAAGAGAGGGGGAAAGAGTACATCCATGAATCCACAGAGCCTGCCTACCTTTATTAAAACAATCAAAACACTTAAAATTGTCAAAAGGACATTTTCAATTCTGCCTCATAATTTGTTTAACAAATGCTTTTATTTTTGAAACAGTTGTTTGACCAAAGTAAAAATGCTGTTTATCCTTGTTATTAACCAGCAGAATTTTAATATGGCTTTCAAGACCTGCCATAGGTTAAATTCAACCTACCCTTCAAGGGGCACCAGGTAAGTGTCTGACTCTTGATTTGGGCTCAGGTCATGATCTCAGGGTTGTGAGATTGAGCCCTGCATCGGTCTCCACACTGGGCATGGAGTCTATTTAAGATTCTCTCTCTCCTTCTCCCTCTGCCCCCCCTAATAAATATATATATATTTTAGCAAACACTCCACGAATATTAGCTATTGTTATTATTAGCACTATGATTTTAAGGAACAGTAGTATATTTGGAAACAAATTAATATGTAAAATGTGCTCAGCACATGCATGGCACATAGTAAAACTTTATATATTTTATATATATATAAAATTCAACCTACCATTCCAGGCTCAAATACTACTCTTCCATCTCAAAAGCCTGCCTGAACTGGGCAGCTTCGGTTACATAAGTAGCCCGTGCTTCAGCACCTCCACTCTGCTCTAATACCTGTCCTCCTACTTGGAGTACTTACCCTTTCTGTCCACCATACCCTTGCCTTCATCCCCTCAGATATACTTCCTACATACTTCAACCGGATGTTATCTCTTCTCTGATTCTCACAAGACACTATTTTATTCTTCTGTGGATTTCATCTTACTCATACTTATGTTCCTGTTGTACTGACAGGTGGACTCTGAGCTCCATATATTCTTATCTTTATCCACATGCACTGTATACTATAAAACCTTGCACAAATACCCAGCAAGTAGGTATTAGGTATATTAATAAAAGCATGAATGATATCATTCTCTGCATTCACCGATAAGACATTATGATTAATGTTTAAGTGGACAGAATAAGGATGAGTTGCTCATTAACTAAATTTAACATATATTACCTGTATATGTAATGATTATGACCTTTGGGCTAATATAAGGAAAAATATTCTTCCAAGACAGTATTAACTTGACCTGTCTTATAAAATGTTCTGTTGGTTCCCTCATATTGACATTAACCAATTTTGAAATTCAGATATAACATGTACACCGATAAATTTGACATTTGATATGATTTTTTTCCAGTTATATTATAGAAGAGAAAAATAATGACTCAGAGGAGAATGGGTTAGCTATAGGGGATGAAATTCTGTAATAATGTAGCTAAACCTGACTGAGAAAAGATGAGAAATAAGCCTGCTTCATTAGCCCTTTCATGGAGAAATGACTCAGCACTGTTAAAGAACATGATGAGGTTACATTATTCTTTCATCATGTTGGGTTAATTGTGGTGTATATAGAGTATAGTTGATTCAGGAGACAATTGGTTATTGTGCTTTTCTATTATTTTTTTAATTTTTTTAAGCAAGTTAGTACTTTACAAGAGCACAGAAGCCTGGTTCTTGTCATGAAATCTGATGATGAAAAACAAACTGTGATAATAATTTTAAATATACCTGGGTTTGAAAATAGACAGAAATTCTTGAAGTCATGTTTAAGTTCCTTCAAAGCCACACCTCCATTCATAACTGATTAAAAACAAAATTCTTTGTAGGAACTAAACTTGTGTAACCCCTGTCTCTCCCTGGCCTCCCGAAAGCAGAGCATACATTGTACTTTTGTGTGGGATGATCAATACACAAACTGTGTGCGAACGGGTAGAAAGTGGGCCAACGGATCTTTGCAGATTGCAGCATGCCCATTCCGACGTGAGACACAGGATCAGTTTAATTTCAATGTTGTGACAGGATCTGAGAAAGAAGCTTTATATCATGGAGAAGGGAGTCTCCTGTTGGCCTTATAAGAAGAGATGCGTTGTCTTCCCTTGACGCCAGGGTTGGGTTGGAGGAATGTGGAGGCCTTGTTGTCGGCTTCGTTGCCAACACAGCTCTGATCTCCTGGTATGCTGCGGAATTATTTTTATTCACTGCTGCTTTTCGTGTGACAGTTCAGAGAACGATGTCTGTTTTCCCACTCTTTATACCCTCAGCTTCCGTGGACATAGGAGTGCAGCAGGGTTACAGCCAGAATCAGAGTAATCATTGAACGCTGATTTGAATATAAAATCTACGACCATTTGAAAGGGAAAAACCTTCAAGGGCCCACGTTATAAATCCGTAGGGAATTTAAGAGAGATGAACTGTACCTAATTGCCTCTGATGTGACTAAAACACACAGACCTCTGTGAAGAGCGTGAGGGCAGATCCCCCAAATCCTCTGCTCAGCACGCTTCAAGGTTCAGAATAGTTCATGCATTTAGCTAATCTACAGCTATGTGGTCAAACCTCCCTCAGCTGCTTGCAGCCTCCCTCCAACGGCCTATGATGAGAAGCTGAAATAATTTAAGTCATATTTTCAGAGATTTTTTTAAAAAGATTTTTCTTTAAAGGAAATAACTGATAGAACCAACCAACCGATGCCTTGGACTGCCATGCATTACTTGGGGTCTGAACTTGGCCTCAGAAAACACAGTTCCCACCATAGCGAGGGTCAGTTTGCTAGGCCCGAGTGGCCTCCTGTTGCTGGGAGCTACTGCCGCCCAGCGTGGGCAGCTGCAATCACAGGGCCCCTGTCCTGCCTGGGTGGTCCTGGAGGGTGGCAGAGCTGCAAGACAAGTCAGGGCCTGTGTCACAAACCTGTGCAAGGCCTGCGTGTGTGCTCTTGCCAGTAAATCCCCCAGCGAGGGCCTAGATGACCTGCCCTGGCCAGTGGAGGGGCGCAGCCCACATTGCTCCTAATAACCCTTTATCAGGGATGAGAGGATGTTGCAACGGAGAAGAAAATATTAGCCCAGGTGAGGGCCTCATCAATGGAATCTTCTCCCACTTCCCTTCTGCTTTAGGATTGTAGGTCCTTAGGCTTTAGAACCAGTCAGCCGCCGTACTTTATCAATTCCCTTCTTTTCATAGGCTTGACTGACTACCCTAGATATCAAGCACTGTGACTCTAACCTCTGAGTTCTAAGCTCTAAGCTCTACCAACTGTTTTGGCTTCAACCCCAGGAACTCAGCTAGAACAAGCCTTGATCTCTAGGTCTAAGAAACGAAAAGAAGAACTGGTGGGTCTTCTCACTGACAAGGTACTTGTCTCAGTCTCCTCATTTATAAAATGAGACTCACTGTTCTTATCTCAGAGGTTTATTGCTGGGAATTGGATGAGGTAATCCATAAACTCTCTGGACCAGCACCCTATACACGTCCTCTTCAGGAAGAGTCAGGGGTAATTCTCACACTATTCAGTTTGGGAAACCAGGCAATGAGAAGATGGGTCATATTTTCACTTGGTTTCTGTGCTGACAGGCTTTGGAATTTCCTCCAAGCTTCTCCATACTCCAGAGTGGTACTATTAGCATACTGGCCTGCATCTTGAGTTTAAGATCTGTGGAACACTCTGCAAGAATTCTAGCTCACACTTCTGGGCTCCACCTTTACCTGGAGCCAGCACCCTCTAAATCTGAGTCAGTGAAGGGACTGAGGGAAGCTCCTAGGACTTCTAATTCATTTCAAAGTTCCTGTTGCTTTGGTTTGCCCCTTACTGTCCTATCTCTCTCTATATTCTAAGGCATAGACTTACATTTGTATAGTGCTTATATGTACCATGCTTTGCATGTGTTAATTCATTTAATTCTCGTAACAATTCTAAAAGGCAAGTACTCTTGTCTTTATTTACAGAAGAAGCTCAGGCAGCCTTGCTCCTTCCTAAACCCACAAACTTCAAGATTATGCCAGATTACCAGGGTTATGTTTTGCCTTTGGCTTGTGACTGAGTTCTCAGACCTCAGCCTAGTCATTAAAATATGGCAGGCGCTCTGTAAATACTTGATAAGTGAATGTATGAATGAATGATGCTTTTATAACTATTCCAGTCCTCTCATCGAAACTTTCTTCCACTTTTTATCTTCCCAGTGTTGGGAATTCTCACTTCCTTATTTTACTAGCTATCTCTTTGTCTTTATATTGCCATCTCCCAACCAGACTGTAAGAGATAATTTCCTGAAGGGAAGTACCATGATTTATACCTATTATATAACCTCCATGAGAATAGCTGAATAATCAATTTATGACACAGGGAACCCCTAAAATAGTTTTCTAAATAGATTGGAAACTTGGGATGTTGAGAGATAAACAATTTACTTTCCTTCCCAACCCATCCCTTCACTTTGCTCCCTCCTACAAAATGCTATTTGGTTGAATAGTTTAAAGATTAAAATATGACATGGCAAAACACTTAAAGTAGATGAATAGATGAATAGAACAAAAGGCATTCAGACTCTTGAGTAGAAGAGATCAAAGTATTAGGGCAATGATTCTGCCTCTAAGATTTCAGGTCACTAAAGGAAATATGTTGGATTGCATCATCTCCATTTTCTTAAGGGGGAAAAAAAAGCATTTAAAATCCCTCTCTAAAAATAAAATTGCTGTTGGAGCTATATTCAAGTAAGAATCAATTATGTAGACCTTATGTAATGGGCATAGGAAACAATACTGTCAACTATGAAATTACAGAAGACACCAGAAAGCCCTCTTAAGCAGGCCATAAAAGTGGTGAGAATGGCCACATTTTTTTCTGATGAGGTGTTTGGAATTTGCCTTCCTAAGAAGCCCCACCGTAGTCTGAGTCATGGTTAATGATGGCAACACTGCTTCTCTTGCCTTTGAACCGCTTACCCATTCATGGACCTAACATGTTTTACATACCACAAAGGCGTTAGACCCTCTATTATGTCTTTGAATAGAAAAATGTACAACAACCCATTTCCTAAAAGCACTGTAATCACATTCATGAAATGCTAGTAATTAATAGCCCGAATGGGTAAATCTAAGTTAGGTTCATGAAAAACCAAGAGATATACCTAACCTTTCTTAAGCTCCAGGGCACATACATAATTTGAACACTATGTCTACTATGAGGGTGTGTTTTCTTCCTTTTCAATGAGGAGGGTAATTAGGATGATAATAGAAATAATTCTTGAGTTTATAGACACCTTGGCTGAGGTTTTTACCAAGGTGATTTCTGGCTCCGTCATAAGCATGTCGGACTGATGTCAGTTTAGAAGTTACTGAGTTTTTCATGCCTTTTTTTTTTTCCCCCTTTGGGCTTCCTCTTTCTCTAATAAAACTGCCTTAGTCCCATCCACATTCCAGCTTTGAAACCCAGTGCTTAAAATGAACTGTCTATATCTGACTAACTTAAAAAAAAAGTATCTCAAATGAAAACAAAGAGTTGTTTGCTCTCCTTTCCCATCTGACTACATCTGTCACATACATGTACTGGCCCCTGACATGAAGCTCTAATATTGATCTGGAGCCTTATTGATCTCCAATTTAATATAGGGACAGTGTCTACCAATAACTTAGGTAGTTCCAGAGGCACTCACTTAATCTTTTTTCACGTACAAAATGAAAAGAATGTCTTTACTAGAGTAACTATCAAAGGGTTCCAATATGCCCTCACCAAGCTGAACTTTGAAATTTGATGAAATATTTTTTAAGTGAGCTTCTGGTTTTGTTATATTAATTTGGGATTGGATTCCCTCCAGTGGTTCAAACAAAATGAAAGCGTGATCTTAAGGTATTTAATATATTCTCTTTCCTCCCTTGTTAATTTGGATCAGAGTTAACTTCTTCCAAGACCATCCTAAGGTACTAGTGTACACTGTATTAAAGGGCATTCTACTTAACTGTGACATCCCACTATAATGATTGGGGAACCACAATTGCTTAATGCTGTGTGGTTCCACACAGAAAAATCACGATAATTTCTCTTCTCATTGCCTGTCTTTCTATGGTTATCTATGGCTGTGTAATAAACCACCCTAAAAGCTATTGGCTTAAAACAATAGCAATTATTTATTATGCTCATGAATTTACAATTTGGGCAGAACTCATCAGGAAAGACTTGTCTCTGCCCCACACAGAGTCAGTTAGTGTGGCTCAACTAGGCTAAAGACTCCATCTCTAGTGTTCCACTAATATGCATGACAAGTTTGTCCTGGCTGTTGCCTGGAAGCTCATCTGGGTCCACTGTCTGGAGACCTTGGTTTCTTAGGTCCAAGATACTGGGACTGGAAGTTGCCAGCCTCTTCCAATCTGGTACACCATCATTTTTGTCATATTTGGTTGGTCAGAGAAGTCACAAATCCTGCTCAGATTTAAGGGGAAGGGACGTAGAACTCTACTTATCATTGGGAGGAATGTCAAATAATTCGATCATCTTTATACTACCACACTCTTTATTTGATACCCAGCTGCCCAAGCCAGAAACTTATGCATATATTATTTAATGTATATAATTGAATCATAGACTCGTGTGTGTGTGTGTGTGTGTGTGTGTGTGTGTGTGTGTGTGTGTATATATATATATATATATATATATAAAACCAAGTCTTTCTAATAAGCTCTAGAATTTTTCCACTTCTCTTGTGTGCACTCACCACTTCTCTGGTACACACAGCATCTCTCACCTTCCTCCTGACTGGTCTTTCTGCCTCCAGCCTTGCTCCTGCCCAACCCAGTCATGGTGATTTGGGTTTTCATTGTGAACAAATAACATCACTCCTCTGATTAAGAGTCCTTAAATGTCCCCCATTGCTCTTAGGGTAAAGTGTAAACTTGTTTTCATGGCTCATAAGATTCTGCATGATCTGGCCCCTGCCTCCTTCTCTAGCTGCATCTCTTCATCTCTTGGTGAACCTTTGGTATTTAGGCCTCAGCTTTGACAAAGTCTTGATGTTCTTTAAATTATTTTGCTTCCTCTTACCTCTGAGACTTTGTGTAGGTAGGTCTCTCTCTTTGAAATGCTCTTTTCTGCCCCACTTCCTTCTCACTGTCTGCCATTCCCTCTGCCAGGATAATTCTGTCTCATTCTTCAGATTTCAATTTAGTTTTCAATTGAAAACTAAAAAACTTTTGCTGAAGTGTTTTATAACACTTATTTATTCATCCACAAAATATTGATTGAGCACCTACAATGTGCCAGGTACTTTTCTAGGCCTGGGGATACTATAGCAAGCAAAATAAACAAAAGACTTCTCTCTCATGGAACTTATACTTCCAGTGGAAAAGTCAGGTAATAAACAAGAAAATATATAGTAGTGATAGGTACTAAGCAGAAAAAGAAAAGAAACAGGATAGGAAATATAAAATGTTGGAGTGTGAGGATGTTGAAGTTTAGGCACAGTGGCCAGGGAAGGCCTCACTGGGAAGGTGTCATTTGAGTCTTGAATGCAGTGAGGGGGCTAGTTATGAGGTTGTCTGGGAAAAGACTATTTTAGTTAGAAGAAATAGAAAATATAAAGGCCCTGAGATAGTAGGCATGTACTTCTTTGTGTAAGGAATGGCAAAGGGCCAGAGTGGCTGGAGTTAACTAGGGAAAGCGGAGGAAGGTAAGATGAGGTCAGAGAGGTGATAGGGCCCCTGGTCACAGAAAACCCTTTAGATCACTGTGAGGACTTGGACTTCTACTCTAAGTAAAGTGGGAGAGATTGGGAAAACTTGAGAAGAAGAGCGTCATGCTCTGACTTATGTGTTTAAGGGATCACCTGCCTACCCCAAAATCCTGGGTAGGGTCCTCTTGCACATTGCCCTGTACTTCTATCATACAACTTTTCACCCGTGCTATAACTTGTTTATATCACTCACTAGTGTCTAAGTTCTGTGAACTGTGAAGAGCACTGCTTATCCAACTTGTTCGGGTTTTTTTTTTTTTCCCACCACCCAGTGCAGTGCCCAGGAGACACAGGTTCTTGATAAACATATATTTGATTTCATTGAAATGATGAACAACGAGTGCTAGCCCCTGTGCTAATCTTTAGCTCTTTTATTTCTTAAAATAACTTCCTCAGTTTGGTAGTATTAAACCCCAATTTATAAACGAGGCAATGAGATCAGTGTAAGAAGTGCTAAAGAGAGAAAAAGAAAGGAAAGAAATGAAATCCCTTAGAGCAATCATGGCAGCCTTCTTTAAGTTAAGAAACTCAGGTTTTCATTTCTACCTGGAGCTCTCCAGTGGAAAATTATAATTGGCCCATTTGTTAGACCTAAAGATATCCATTCACCTCTCTGAAAAGAAATAGTCACAGTGGATACTTTTTTGACTTTTGACAGGGGAAGAGAGGTTCTTCAACTTTGGGTCTATCATGAGGATAACAAGACAGAATGGCCAGAACACTTGTATATTACAAAAATTCATTTTCCATCTCACTGCATGTGTACAAACACATGTGCACATGTGTGTACAAAGGCTTCATTCCTAGTCCACCTGTGTTTATATCAGTTTCTACTATGTGCCTAGCACTAGGGATGGAGAGATCTTTGCCCTCAATGGACTCATAGGGGTTACACAATTACAGAACAGTGTAGAGAGTAATATAGTGGGGAAATAAATATCTGTTCTAGGAAGTAAATAGAACAGAATAAATTGCGTAGACAAATATGCTAATACTAATTATATAGTTAGCACTTCTTGAATGCCAGCATGAACAATTGCTTACTGACCAAAATGATGATTGGAGAGGGGTAGCAACTTAAGATTCACCATTTGACTTATTCTATGAAATCACAGAATATTCAGACTTGAAAAAACGAAACAAAACAAAAGCCTGTACTTAGCTCTTTTGTTTAAAATATGAAGAAAGTGAGACCCAAATAGATGGAGTCTTGCCGAAAATCACATATAGGAAGAACAAAGAGGAAAACTAGGAGTCTGAAGCTTGGGCCAGTCAAATGGCTACCTTTTGTTACCTAACTCAAAAAAGAGAATGGCCATCTTCTCCATGGAAGTACTTTTGGGTTAGTTAGTGGCTGTTCTCTCTACGCATAAGACCCTGCCTTCATTTATTTGTTGGTTTCTTCTCATTTACTCAGTCTAGACATGCTGTTGTCAGGTGTAAAGCCTGAGAGCACTTGAAGGCTTCCTGTTGTCAGCTGAGCTTCCTCATTCACTGCATTGCAGACTGATAAAAGATGCTGCAGAGTCAGCCTCACCACCATGAGCTGAGTCTGCCATGGCATCCTCTCTTCTTTTCTCCTGCTGCTCCAAACAGCTGAGGGACAGGAAATGAAGGTGCTGAGTGTCAAGGTTTACTGGGCTTGTTTGCACTGCCTCCAGCTTGCCAGACCATGTAGAAAGCTGGTATGCTGCTTTAGGTCCAGAAAGGAAAAGAGAACGCCAGTCAGATACCTACGCTTTCCTAAATCTCCAGTTACTTCCAGAACTGTCATTAGCTTCTTTAAATTTTACCTTCTTTACATGTAGACTGATCTAGACAGCAAGAGCCAGTGACATCCTTCTGATATAACTATATGGCAAGAGGGACATGCAACCAAATTAAATAATTAATTTCAAGCATACATTCTGAGTTGGAGAAGCATTTGAACAATTACACAGTATCAGCACGAGTCACTTATCTGGAATAGTTTTATTGTCATGACCCTGATTTGGAAATCACTATGCTTGCTGTGCATGATAAACTTGAACCATGTTTTGCCCTGAAGTTTTAAAGAACTGTAATTTAAAACATCTATTACAAAACAATCTATGAGCAAATGAGATCCCCCTAAATTAGATGCCTCTTTCAGCAGCATGATAAGTAATTCTTTCCAATATGATAATATTGAGGGGCTCTGGGAGTCTCTTTATTAAATAATAATCCTTCCTCATACAGGATTTTGCATGATCCTTGGGGAGAAAAATCTATTTACTTACTTAATCTTGAACAAAAGGCACCACTTCTCTATTTTTGGTATCATTACTGCTGCATGAGTTTGCATGTGCAGACTTTCAGCTTTACATCTTTTTGTACTATGGATATTTTTGCACATAAAGTAATATAAATAAAAACAAGTTCCGTGGAATTTCATGAATTTTAGTTATCTAAGACTAAAAACATAGACCGCCCTCTTCCATCTCATGTTGTTATGTTTCTCACATTTTGTTTATGTAATAAATGTTTATTCAGTGTCTACTCTGTGCCCAGGACTGTTGTAGGCACCAGGGATACATCAGTGGAAAACAAAACAGGAAAAGATCCCTGCCCTCATAAAGATTATATTTTATCAGGAGCATAAGGAGAAATAGACAACAAGCAATTACCATAGTATTTAAATAATTTAGATTATATAGCATGTTGAAACTAATTAAAGCTATAAATAGAGGAAAAAGTAGAGCAGATTAAGGAGGAAGTGAGTGGACTCCAATAATATTAATTAGGAAACAGGGAGTCAAAAAAGATATTACTGAAGAGGAGAGATTTGAGCAAGCACTTGAAGGAGGCAAGAGAGTGAACCAAGCAGCTAATCTGGGAAAAGATCATTTCAGGCAAAGGAATTAACTAAAGCAAGTATCCTAAGGAGGTGACCTGGAGTAGTCAAGGAAATCCCTGGAGATCATTGTTGACAAAGTCAAGAGAGCAAATCGAAGATGAGCTCTTTGAAATAAGGTGGCTGTTTAGGGTCAGAGTAGGGGCTGTGGGCAGATTATGTAGGGCCATGTAGACTGTTGTAAGATATCTGGGTTAAATTCCAAGTAGATTGGGAAGCCATTGCAGTTGTTTATATGAAGAAATGACATGATTGGATTTAATTTGTTTTTAGAAGTTTCTAAAAGATTAGCCAGACTGGTCTGTTTAGGGAGGATGGCAAGTCATGGCAAAGAGAGAAGCAGAATGTTATTGCCATAATCCAGAAGATATATGTGGTTGGCACAAGATGGCAGGTAGCAGTAGAAGTGGCAAAAGCAGTTCAGGTTTTATACATATTTTGAAGGTAGAACCGGCAGAGAGAAGTTGAGGATGAATCCAAACGATTTGGTCTAAACATCTGGAAGGATGGATTTACTATCAGCCAAAAAACATATGGCTACAGGATGAGCAGATCTTCAAGCTTGGATTAGGCATTCAACTATGGACATGTCAAGTTTGAGGAGAGTATTAAACATCCAAATGTAGGATATGTAAAAGTCGGCTATATGAGTCAGGGGAAAGGTCTAGGGAGAAGATAGAATTTGAGAGTTGTTAATAAGTATTGGTATTTAAATTCTTGATGATAGACAATACCAAGAGAATAAGAATAGACAGAAAAGAGGGTGTAGATCTGAGCCCTGGGGCCTTTTACCATTAAGATGTCAGGGAGGTATAAGAATTAGACAAAGAGACCAAGAAGAAATGACCAGTGATGCAAGAGGAAAACCAAGACAGGGTGGTGTCTTGATGAAGAAAGTTTTTTGAGGAGTGAGTGATGATGGTGTCAAATAGTGCTGGAAGGTAAAATAAGCTGAAGATTTAGAATGACCACTGGATTTAGCAATATTGAGGTCACAGGTGGATTACTGGCAGCAGTTGAGTGGTGGGATGAGAATAAGATCCTGTTTGAACAGAAAATGATTTTCTCTCTTCCTTCCTTCCTTTTTTATTTTTTCTGCCATCAAAGTGGGCTAAAAACCCAAACTCAAATGTTTATTGATGGTACAAT
This sequence comes from Phoca vitulina, assembly GCF_004348235.1. Taxonomy (NCBI): domain Eukaryota; kingdom Metazoa; phylum Chordata; class Mammalia; order Carnivora; family Phocidae; genus Phoca; species Phoca vitulina. Next base: position 26,800,315 of record NW_022589725.1, read on the forward strand.
TTTAATGAATCCCTTTGGGAATTTTGTTATTTAAACATTTGGAAGATTTTTCACTTATTTGATCTGGTCCAAACATTCCAAAACTGGCATTCATTTTAATTATCCTCAGATGTAATCTGTGAACAAAACATCCGAGGATACAGTTAAGTATTTTAGAAAATCGTTAACTTATTTTAGGCCATTGCATTATACTTTCATACACTGATTACGGAGAAAAGGTATCAGTACCTTGTTTTATTACATCTTGGCAATTTAATAGAAATCACATATTCTTCTCAAAGTATATCCAGGGTTTAACTTGTTTGTTGTGTGTGCATAGCTTCCCTAACGAGATGGTAAGCTCTGAAGACAACAAGACCTTATACTCCTCTGTGCTATTTTTAGTACCTGGCCATATCTGGCACATAGTAGGTATGCAATAAACATTTGTTGGTTTAATTTTCTGTGTTCACAGGGCCTGATCTTGCTCTCTTATATATAATCCTCATTCAGTTATAGAAGGATAATAATAGAAAATGATCAGAGAATAGTGCTTATATTGCTAGAAGTTCTGGCCTTTAAAGACTTTACAGTCTTGTTAGGGAGGGAATACAGATGTATATGACAAGTTCAATAGCAAGGTAAGAACAGTATAAAGCAAAAATAAAAGATGGCCTTAAAATTAGTGACCAAATGAAATCTGTAGATAGTACATGCCCAATATCTCTTGCTAATTCTCACAATATTTCAATCTTTTTTCATTATTATTTAATTTGTTATGGTGATCTGTGATCAGTGATCTTTGATGTTACTATTGTAATTATTTGGAGGCACCATGAACTATGTCCATATAAGACGGCAGACTTAGTCCATAAATGTTGTGTGTTTTGACTCCTCCATCAACCGGCCATTGCCCCATCTCTTTCTCTCTCCTCAGTCTTCCCTATTCCTTGAAACACAACGATATTGAAATTAGGCCAATTAATAACCCCACAGAGGCCCCAGGTGTCTAAATGAGAGGAAGAGTCACACGTCTCTAATTTTAAATTAAAAGCTAGAAATGATTAAGCTTAGTGAGGAAGGCATGTCAAAAGCTGAGACAGACTGAAAGCTAGGCCCCCTGTGCGAAACAGCCAAGGTGTGAATGCAATGGAAAGGTTTTTGAAGGAAATTAAAAGTGCTACTCCAGTGAACACATGAACGATAAGAAAGTGAAATAGCCTTACTGCTGATATGGAGAATGTTTTAGTTGTCTGTATAGAAGATCAAACCAGCCATAACATTCCCTCAAGCTGAAGCCTAATCCAGAGGAAGGCCCTAACTCTCTTTAATTCTATGAAAGCTGAGAGAGGTAAGGATGCTGCAGAAGAAAAATTTGAAACTAGCTACACTAAACAACAGATTTTCAATGTAGATGAAACAGCCTTCCATTGGAAAAAGATGCCAGGACTTTCATAGCTAGAAAGGAGAAGTCAATGCCTGACTTCAAAGCTTCAAAAGACAGGTTGACTTATTATTTAGGGACTAATGCAGCTGTGACTTGAAGTTGAAGCCAATGCTCATTTACCATTCTGAAAACCGTAGGGCCCTTAAAAATGATGCTAAATCTACTCTGCCTATGCTCTCTAAATGGAACAACAAAGCCTGAGTGACAGCACATCTGTTTACGACATAGTTTACTGACTATTTGAAGCACACTGCTGAGAACTACTGCTCAAGAAAAAAAGATTTCCCTCAAAATATGACTGCTCATTGACAATGCACCTGGTCCCCCAAGAGCTCTGATGGAGATGTACAATGAGATTAATGTTGTTTTCATGCCTGCTAATACATCATCCATTCTGCAGCCCATGGGATCAAGGAGTAATTTCGTCTTTCAACTCTTATTATTTAAGAAATACATTTCATAAGGCTATAGCTGCCATAGATAGGGATTCCTCTGATGGACCTGAGCAAAATAAGTTGAAAACCTTCTGTAAAGGATTTACCATTCTAGATGTCATTAAGAACATCTGTGATTCATGGGAAGAGGTCAAAATATCAGTATGAGCAGGAATTTGGAAGAAGTTGATTTCAACCCTCATGGATGACTTTGAGGGGTTTAAGACTAAAGTGGAAGAAGTAACAGCAGGTGTAGTGGAAATAGCAAGACAACTAGAATTAGAAGTGGAACCTGAAGATATGACTGAATTGCTACAATCTCATGATAAACCTTGAATAGACAAAGAGTTGAATGAGCAAAGAAAGTGGTTTCTTGAGATGGAATCTACTCCTGGTGAAGATGCTGTGAAGATTGTTGAAATGATAACAAAGGGTTTAGAATATCACATAACCTTAGTTGATAAAGCAGTAGCAGTGGCTGAAAAGACTGACTCCAACTTTGAAAGAAGTTCTACTGTGGATAAAATGCTATCAAATAGCATTGCCTGCTATAGAGAAATCACTTATGAAAGGGAGAGTTGATTGATGTGGCAATTTGTCATTGTCTTATTAAGAAATTGCCACAGCCACCCCAACCGTGCTGTGTAGTTCTGGACTGGGGGGTAAGAATTCTGGTAGTGTGTGAGTATGTCCAGAAGGGATGGTTGAAAATACAAGTGTAGGAGGTGGGGAGAAGCTTACTGTCCACTCCCCCAAATTTTCATGCAAGTGTCATGCACTAAGAATACACATCTATAGCAATGGGTAGAGGAAAGGAGAATATATAGCTGCAGATTGCTTCTGTGCACCGGGACAAGGAGGGGTCATGGAATTGGATAAAAACATATGAACATGTGTGTACCTAATGCACACTGATTTCTGGGTAGTGTTTACCTCTGGAAAAGGAGAGGTGGGGAAGGGGATAAGTTTTACCAGAATCATCAATGTTTTATTATTTTTTAAAGAATTTTTTTTTCTTTTTTAAAGAAAAATCTTAAGAAAATAGAAAAAATGTTGCCATCTGTCAAATATAGGTAGTGATTACCTTTTTACTTTAGGTTAAGTTCTGTTCTGCTTGAAATATTTTATATATATATTTTAAACAAGGGTCAGGAAATTTAGAGTAAAAACCTTGGTAGATAAAGAAGAGAGTTTCAAATGTTTTTAAATACTAGTTTACTTCCAAATAAATTTAAGCTTGGATCTCACTATTTACCTATATCTTTCTCTTTAACACAAGAAATTGAAAATGAGTTATGTCAATTAGACCAATACCATTTGGAAAGAACATGTTTGCAATTAATCTTTTTAAAAGGGATATTTGTTTTGAATTAAGTTAGTAACATTGCCTTTTTTTTGTTTTATGAATGTGGAATTCCTTCTTCAGGAAAAAAAAATTCAAAAAATTCTAAATCTGCTGTGTTTAGCAGCATAGTTATAGTTCTGAAAGGTTCATGGATCTCTCCTGTTTATTTGTTTGCCCCAGTTCATGAACTCAGAACTTTCTCTTCAATATTTTGCTTCTGAGAAACTTACTCTGATATTCTCATCACCTGAGGGACCAGACCCTCAGAAAGCTTTCCTTACATAGATTGGAGTGGTAAATTTCCACAGAAAAAGTGATATCAAACATTGATCTGCTTGCGTAAAGTGATTCTACCAGTTATATGGCATTTGGTGCATCCTATAAATTGATGCAAATGTCATTAAAGAGAATGACAGATGGCATATGGCAGCAGGCAAAATGCCAGTTCACATGATGAATTCTACCTTATACTAGTCCAAGATATACAAGTTTTTAATCACCTTGAAAAAACTCTCGCATTGATTCAGCTATGGTGACCAGGTAATTATAATTGTGTAGCTATTTCCTTCTTAGCTTAAAAATAAATAAATAAACGGTGGCAACAGATAGGCATTTGGCTTGGGTTTATATTGCAAGACAGATGGCCTAATGAGATTTTTTTGACCCTACGCTGCCATGATGAGGTCTCCACCTGTATGGCATTACAATAGACTGACCACAGAGTTCTGGTTTGTATTCTATTCTTGAGTTGTTTGGTGTATTACTTTGAGAATTGGAAGGCCTGGGAGTGCAAAAATTGATTATGAGATTTTTCCTTACTTGGCAAGATGAACAAGGCTATGTGAGACAGATGCCTTTTTATGGACTGACTACAGACAAGTTTCAATCACAGTCAGATTGTGTTGCATTCCTTTTGAAGGTGGGCATCTAACAAAATTGAATTTTAAGGGGATAATTACAGTCTTATTAGATTCTTAGGTTCACATTATGATACTTTTTTTTTTTTTTACAAAATTGAAAAATCTCTTTTCATCAGATCTTATAGTAATGTGCTTTTCTGGTCAGTCAATTTTACCTGCAGAACATGTTCCTACAAATATATTTTTAATGGTCCCCAATTAGAGGTTTGGATATAAATAATGATATCAGAATAAAAATGATTTCTACTTATAGAAAGTAGGACTAGAGTTTAACTTCAGCACATGGAATGTATATAGTTAACATCAGCTAGTGATTCATATCCGGCTTCTTTCCAAGCTATAGAAATTGCCTCTGGCTAATTTAAATGAAGAATATGGAAGGGTATTTACTGACTGGGCAGAAATACAGGAGAACCAAGTAGAATCTGGGTTCCCCAACAGGGTAGAAAGACCCACAGCCTACATCAAACCATAGTCATAGTCTTGTAGGGCACAAAGCTGCTGGCTCCACCTCCACTGAGCACTTGCTTTTGGCTGCACTGGGATTTCCATACTGCTAAAGATAATTTCTCAGCTGTCCTTGCATCTTTCCATCATTCTCCAGAACTTCAAGGTTCTAAGTGGGAGTCTTTGATTGGCTGAGTTTAGGCCATGTGCCAATTCCCTGGTTGCCTGGTCCATTAGCTACTTAATGAGAAGTGAAGTCTTTCTCCCACCAGAGCCTGTGCAGTGGAAGATCTCTACCAGTTAGGCAGGGAGAGTTCTGTTGCTGGATGTCTAGAGAATAAGAACAGACAGGAACCAACAGAGGTGCATGACAGCAAAAATTCTCTATTGAATCATGACTTTTTTTTCTAGTTTATTTTTCTCTCTTTTTAAAAAGATTTTATTTATTTTATTTGAGAGAAAGAGGGAGTGCGTGTGCAAGCAGGGCGAGGAGCAGAGGGAGAGGGGGAGAATCTCAAGCAGACTCCCACTGAGCGCAGACCACACAGGGCTCCTTCTCACAACTCTGAGATCATGACCTGAGCCGAAAGCAAGAGTCCAACATTTAACCAACTGAGCAACCCAGATGTCCCTCTCTTTCTTCCCGATAACCATTAACATATGAAGTAAAGAATGCTATTGTTAATATCCCTAACCCCAACACTTCGTTATGGATGTAACCTTTTATCCCAGGGCTTTTCCTATCATATCAAAGGCACAATTACTGCTCTCGGCATGCATACCAACCTTCCTTTTGTGCACACATGTCTGATATTTCCAAGTTTAAGAGAAGGCAGATATTTGCCTTATGTCTCAACCCATATTTTTAAATCAGCATCATTTCCCTCTGCTTATTTTACCACAATTTTCACAATGAATAAATATTTCCTGAGGATTTCTGTATTAGTTTGCCAGGGCTGCCACAACAAAGTACTACAAACTAAGTAGCTAAACAATAGAAATTTATTGTTTCACACTTCTGGAGGCTAGAAGTCTGAGATTAAGCTTTTGGCAAGGTTCGTTTCTTCCAAGGGCTCTGCTGAAGAATCTTCCATATGTCTTTCCTTGAGTTGCTGGCAACTTGGCATTTCTTGACTTGTGGAAGCATCACCCCGATCATTGTTCTCATCTTCACATGGTGTTCTCATATGGTGTCCTGCCTGCACATCTGTGTCCAAATCTCTCTTTTATAAGAACACCAGTCATATTGGATTAGGACTCATCCTAATGACTTCTTACAATTTGATTACCTTTGCAAGGTTAGGATTCTAACATACTACTTTTGGGACATAATTCAACCTATAATAACTACTTAAATGGCTGCCTCTTCAATGTGAGTTTTTGAAATATTGAGTCCTTTGTGGCATTAATTTTTTTTAACCAAAGAATATATAAGTAAGCATACAAAGAATATATATGCCTATAGGGCATACAAAGAATATACAACTTGGCTGACCATTGAAGATTATACACATCTTAATTTTAGTGCTGAAATTGGCAGTATGATTTATTTGAGGAAAATCAAGGAATGCCTAGGTGACTGTTAGTTAAAAGTTTGTCATTAAAAAAAATATATCTTTTCAAATAACCCACTTTTGGTTCTGTTGCTTTTTCTCTTGTCATTCTGTTCTCTGTTTCATTTAGTTCTACTAAAATCTCTATTATTGCTTTTATTTTGTTTGCTTTGGATTTATTTTGGTCTTCTTTTTCTAGTTTCTTTCAGATCTTCTTTGTGGATGTGCTCTGAAGTACTAGAAAATTTAGACCAATTCTGGTTTCTTTCATATTGCATTAATTATCAGTGAAATACTAGTATAATAACCTGAAGGCAGATTTAATGGAAACTTTATTTAAAAGAATAATTTAGATCTCCTGCACGAAAACATTTTACTGCATATATGGATGTAGTCAAAAAACATCTTTAAAAACAGGAGTACTTAGATTCCAAATATTTTTATCATATTCTTTCAACTTTCTTTCTAAGGCTCTGATGGGAGGTAGGATTAGTTGATGTAAAAATGTTTTAATTTTTGCTTATATTAGGTGTATTAAATGCTACTGCATTTTTTTAAAATTTTTTTATTGTTATGTTAATCCCCATACATTACATCATTAGTTTTAGATATAGTGTTCCATGATTCATTGTTTGTGCATAACACCCAGTGCTCCATGCAGAACGTGCCCTCCTCAATACCCATCACCAGGCTAACCCGTCCTCCCAACCCCCTCCCCTCTAGAACCCTCAGTTTGTTTTTCAGAGTCCATCGTCTCTCATGGTTCTTCTCCCCCTCCGATTTCCCCCCCTTCATTCTTCCCCTCCTGCTACATTCTTCTTCTTCTTTTTTTCTTTCTTAACATATATTGCATTATTTGTTTCAGAGGTACAGATCTGAGATTCAACAGTCTTGCACAATTCACAGCGCTTACCAGAACACATACCCTCCCCAGTGTCCATCACCCAGTCACCCCATCCCTCCCACCCCACCCCCCACTCCAGCAACCCTCAGTTTGTTTCCTGAGATTAAGAATTCCTCATATCAGTGAGGTCATATGATACATGTCTTTCTCTGTTTGACTTATTTCGCTCAAATGCTACTGCATTTTAAAAAATACTTAAGGTAGTATTCAGTATTAGGTAAAGTGTTTCACCTTTGTTTAAAAAAAAAGATATTCTTTGTAAATTAAAAGCTATAAATGGAACTCCTGCCATTCGTCAATGCAAAGCAGTTATTTTCATTTTCCAGTGAACTGGTAAAAGGACACTTCATGACATTTCTTTGTCTTTCCCTTATATATTCTAGTTCATATCAATGAAACAAAATTAAAAACAAGCAAACCTACCAAATACTTTTAAAAGCAGGCAGTATCCTAAGTCATTGCAGTTAATACAACAAAAATAATGACAACAACAAAAATTGGTGTGCAATCCCTGAACAAGCTTTATGATATATTCTATTAGGTTATAACTTATTTGCAATTGCATGAATTTTTTTTTTCAAATGCTGTATAGTTCAAGTGTTGGAAATTATCTAAATGCATGAGTTTAAGTCATAAGAACTTATAGATTATAGTAGGTGGTGTATTTAAAATGCCCTCTGTGTGTGTGTGTGCGCGTGTGTGTGTGTGTGTGTTTAAATCTCAAATCATCCAAAGAAAATCAATATCATGATAAGTTTAGGTGACTTAAAATAAGTGTGTCAAAAAGAAAACCAGAATCTACACTTGGAATAGTTTCTCTAGCCTCATTTGCCTGAGACAAGGAATGAATATCTTGAAAACTTAAGGTTTTTTATTACTATAGGATTGTGTGTCTATCAGTTTTCATTGCCTTTTGCTTCATTTGATTGTTGCAGAAAGTGAAAAAGTTCCTCTCAGAAATGTAATGGGAAATGGAAAGTGTAATTTTCAAGCATATGTTGAAACTTTCACACAGAATTGGTATTAAATTTATACACTGAAACTCGTTCTAAACAGTTAGTAGTGGGTAGATATGTTCCTGAAAGGATTATTTTAAAACCAACTGTAATACTTGGAATAACTAACATTTTACATGTGCTAAAACTTCTAATTCAATAGAAACATTGAAGGCCCTTTTGTGTAAAAAAAGAATTATGCTTTTGCAATGTAAAACATTAACCTCTAGTTGTTTTAGGATAGATTTTTTAAAATCAAATTTTCCTAAAGCAGCCAAAATTGTACTTATTTGTTTACCTTAATTTTTGAAATTTGTGGCTAAGAGTTAAATTTTTAAGTAGAGAGGAACCCCCTTTTACCTTTCATTTATTCTTTAAGCCAAACTTGGCAGGTGGGCAGCAGATACTAGGTCAGTCACTTTGTTCCTTGTCTTGCTGATGCAAAAGGGTGAATATTTCAAAGTGAAGCAAGAGTTGGCATCAGAGAAACCATGTTCAATGTTCTTTTTAAATAGTCTTCCTGTGACATTCTTTTAGAAAACTAGCCTTTGCCCTCTCCACACCACAAGGGTGAAAAAGTAACCTTTTCCAGAGAGCTCAAAGTCAAATCAGTCCTGTAAGTCAGTCTGGGGGCAAGTGAGAGTAAGTTTGTGGTCAGGGTGGCCAAAGACCTAATGTCTAAGAAGACAGGAGAGACAGTATGGTCAGGACATGCTGAAAAAGAGTGAAAAAGTAGGGACGTTGCATCCATGAGGCCACAGTAGTGACTTTAAGGGAAGTATGTGCTTTACAACCTGTTTAAAAACAAAGTTGAACTTTGAGAGCAAAAGCTGGGAGGGACTCAAGGAATACCATGAGCTTAACATGAAGGAAATCAAACACCGTACATAAATGGAAGTTCAAAGGCTACAGAGGAGAAAGAAACATGAAAGGTGAGTACAGAGGACACTATGTACAAAATAACAGAAGGAATAAAATAAGGAAAGATTAGAGGTCACTTTTTTGCTCTTCTGACAACAAAACCCACACAGGAAAAGAAGTAGACTATAAGTAAGGAGGGGACATCTGAAGGTGTCCTATAAGATTTATTTAAATAAGACAAAATAGTAGGGAAATTTAACACCCCATTTACATCAATGGATGGATCATCCCAAACAAAAAAATCAACAAGGAAACAGTGGCTTTGAATGACACATTGGACCAGATGGATGTAACAGACATATTCAGAACATTCCATCCTAAAACAGCAGAATACACATTCTTCTCAAGTGCACATGGAACATTCTCCAGAATAGATGGAATATTAGGCCACAAAATGAGTCTCAAGAAATTCAAAAAGATTGAAGTCATTCCATATGTCTTTTCTGACCACAACACTATGAAACTAGAAATCAACCACAAGAAAAATCTGGAAAGGCCACAAGTACATGGAGGTTAAATGACATATGATGAAACAATGAATGGGTCAACCAAGAAATCAAAGAGGGAATTTTTTAAAAGTATACATGGAGACAAATGAAAATGAAAACACAAGGGTCCAAAATCTTTGGGATGCAGCAAAAGTGGTTCTAAGAGGGAAAGGCAGCAATACAGGCCTACCTCAAGAAGCAAGAAAAATCTCAGATAAACATCCTAACCTTACATCTAAAGGAGCTAGTAAAAGAAGAACAAACAAAACCCAAAACCAGTAGAAGGAAGAAAATAACTAAGATTAGAGCAGAAATAAATGAAATAGAAGCTAAAAAGCAGTAGAACACATCAAAGAAACCAGGAGGTGCTTCTTTGAAAAGATCAACAAAATTGATAAACCTCTAGCTAGACTTATAAAAGAGTGAGAAAGAGAGAGAGAGGAAGAAGACGCAAACAAAATTGGAAATGAAAGAGGAGAAATAACAGCCAACAACACAGAATTACAAAGGATTATAACAGAATATTATGAAAAATTATATTCCAACAATTTGGACAACCTAGAAGAAATGAATACCTTTCTAGAAACATATAACATCCCAAAACTGAATTAGGAATAAGTGGAAAATTTGAACACAACAATTGCCACCAATTAAATTGAATCAGAAATACAAAAACTCCCAAAAAACAAAAGCTCAGGAGCAGATGGTTTCACAGGTGTAAAGAAGAGTTAATACCTATTCTTTTCAAATTATTCCAAAAAATAGAAGAGGAAGGAAAACTTCCAAATTCATTCTATGAGGCCTGCATTACCCTGATACCAAAACTAGATAAAGACTCTATAAAAAAAGAGAACTGTAGATCAATATCTCTGATGAACATAGATGCCAAAATCCTCAACAAAATATTAGCAAACTGAATACAACAATATATTACAAAAAATCATTCACCATGATCAAGTGGAATTTATTCCCAGGATGTAAAGCAATCACAAATCAATCAACATGATACATCATACCAACAAGAGAAAGGAAAAAAACCATATGATCATTTCAATAGATACAGAAAATGCATTTTACAAAGTACAACATCCATTCATGATAACCCTCAACAAATAGGTTCAGAGGGAACATACCTCAACATAATAAAGGCCATATATGAAAAACCCATAGCTAACATCATAGTTAATGGTGAAAAACTGAGAATTTTTCCCCTAAGACCAAGAACAAGACAAGGATTTCTACTCTCACCATTTTTATTCAACATAGTACTTTTGGAAGTCCTAGCCACAGCAATCAGACAAGAAAAAGGAATAAAAGGCATCCAAATTGGTAAGGAAAAAGTAAAACTTTCACTATTTGCAGATGAAGTAATATTATATATAGAAAACCCTAAGCATTCATCAAAAAACTACTAGAACTGACACATGAATTCGGTAAGGTCACAGGATACAAAATCAATGTACAGAAATCTGTTGCATTTCTATACACTAATAATGAACCAACAGAAAGAGGAATTAAGAAAGCATTCCCATTTACAGTTGCACCCAAAGTAATAAAATACCTAGGAATAAGCCTAACCAAGGAGGTGAAAGAACTATACTCTGAAAATTATAAAACATTAATGAATGAAATAGAAGACAATACAAACAAATGGAAAGATATTCCATTCTCATGGATTGGACGAACAAATATTGTGAAAATGTCTATATTACCCAGAGCAGTCCATAAATTTAATGCAATCCCTATAAAATACCAACAGCATTTTTTACAGAACTAGAATGAATAATACTGAAATCTGTATCTGTAGTGTACAGCCAAAGTGGATTAAAGACCTAAATGTGAGACCTTAAACCATAAAAATCCTAGAGGAGAACACAAGCAGTAATTTCTCTTACACTGACTGTAGCAGCACTTTTCTAGATATGTCTCCTGAGGCAAGGGAAATAAAAGCAAAAATAAACTATTGGGACTGTATCAAATAAAAAGCTTTTGCACAGTGAAGGAAACAACCAACAAAACTAAAATATAGCCTAGTGAATGGGAGAAGATATTTGCAAATGACATATCCAATAAAGGGTTAGTATCCAAAATATATAAAGGACTTCTACAACTCAACACCCAAAAAACAAATAACCCAGTTAAAAAATGGGCAGAAGTCATGAACAGACATTTCTCCAAAAAAGACATACAGATGGCCAACAGACGCATGAAAAGATGCTCAGTGTCCCTTATTACCAGGGAAATGCAATCAAAACTACAATGAGATAACACATCTGTCAGAATGGCTAAAATAAAAAACACAAGAAACAATAAGTGTTGGTGAGGATGTGAAGAAAAAGGAACACTCTTCATTGTTGGTGGGGATGCAAATTAGTGCAGCTACTGTGGAAAACAGTATGGAGCTTTCTCAAAAAATAAAACGTAGAGCTACTATATAATCCAGTAATCACACTACTGTGTATTTACCAAAGAATACAAAAACGTTAATTTGAAAGGATACCTGCAACCCTGTGTTTATTGCAGCATTATGTATAATAGCCAAATTATGGAAGCAGCCCGAGTGTCCCTTGATAGATGAATGGATAAAGAAGATGTGATATGTACAGATCTATATCTAGATAGATAGATAGATAGATAGATAGATAGATAGATAGAATGAATTATGGGGTGTGTGTGTATGTATGTGTACATATACCAGGTTCTGGGTAGTCTCCTGAATGGGTTACAAAGTTGGCTTTTGAATGAAATTCACTGTGTATTTTGAAACCTGGCATCAATTAAGTATTTTTGGATAGAGTCAAATTTTGCTAAGCATAGATTTCTTTCTATATTTTACTTGTATTCTAATCTCTGTGGCTTATGTGACTCATTCATATAAAAATAGGAAAGATCAGAATGTATTTTATCATATAATTGGCATTATTCACTGAATTTATTCTTATAAAATGATTTTTTTATGAGAGAACTAAAAATGGGACATTGCTTTGATAAATGACTATGCCTGATTAGAATATTATGTTCAGAATATAATTAGAACATATTTGTGTGTGTATATCTATATATTTAAATTAATATGTATATACTGGTGTGTATGGTATATACTATGTGTCAATGTATACAACTAAAGAAAGTTCTGTGGAGTTGAACTCCACAACAATAGAGCTAAATTCATAATTTGTTTGCTGTATCATCGGCTTTGAAATTATGTTTTCAAATTTTGGCAATGCCATTTAATATCTGGATGACCCTTAAGCAAATTCTTCAATCTCTTTAAACCTTGGTTACTTTGCATATATAGTAGGAATAGTAACAGCTATTAATCAGACTGGGTGATTGTAAATAATAAAATGAGATTATATATATAAAGCATTTAGCATAGGATATGGCACATAGTCAGTGTTCAGTGGTATACATTATGCATATTTAGGCCTAGTAAGAATTTTGACATACCCTCCAGAGCCCCCAACATATACAAAAATAAATGCAGATAAACACAAAAATAGATAAGAAATATGCTGGGCGCTGAGATTTACTAGTATTATTCATTTATTCATTCCTTAAGCAAACACTGTTAGACCCTTAATGCATACAAGCTCTGAGCCATGAGCACAGAGCTCAAAAATTGCTAAGACAGTTCTATCATTGTTAAAGCTTTTACCACCTGATTATGAGGACTCTAACAGTCATAATACAAGGTGACATTTGCATAGGAGAAATACCATAGAGAGATATATGGTTTTAAAATAAGGAAAACCGTTTCTTGGAAGGGAATGGATTCAAGAAAATGTTTTGGATATTTAAAACTCCGAGGCTCTTAAACTGGCTCCTGAAACCAGAATTTCAAGAAGTGGATAGAGGGAAGAGAGGCATTCCATTCAGAAAGAAGAACATGAACAGTCCATTCAGAAAGATGAAGAGAGGCAGGAAAAAGCACAGGACATATTCAGATAAAATTGAGAAATAGCAGAGAAGAGTACTGTGAGGTCAAATTGGATAGTCAAAGCCTCAGTGCCATTCTAAAGAAATGGACTTTATTCTGTAAGCAAGGAGTGAGAAGATCAAAGATGAGAAAGGGGAAGAATTTTGAGCAGCAGAATGACATGTATGACCTTGAATATTTTACTTGACCTTTCCACCATCCAGTTTTCTCTCCTGGACAGCAAATGAATAGGACCAGGATTCTCTCCTATCCTAGCACTCTAGGAGACTCCCCTGAATATTACATTCTCTAGAGTCACTATTGTTCTACAACTGTTGGGCCATCCCTATTCTCTTTGTTGGACTCACCCCAGTGATATTTACCTGGACTCTACCCCCATATAATTGTCATATCCCTCAGATTCTGGATTTTGATTCTCTGCTGGTCTCCCTTTCATCCCTTGTGATGGAGACATGAGATGTAGTTCATTTATTCATGGAGGCATCCTGCCTGCCCAGATGTCGAGCTTCTGACTCACTCCATTGGCTGTGTCTCTAAATTCTTCCTTGGGCCTCTTCCAATCCTCACCTCACTTCTTCTTCCCTTCATTTCACTTTCTCCATATTGTTTTTCTCCTAGTTTTTCAGAGTGTGTGTGTGTGTGTGTGTGTGTGTGTGTGTGTGTGTGTGTGTTTCTCACCTGATACTGCTACTATTCTGAAAGAATGGAAATGAAAATATTATCAAAGAGAAACAAATAGACAAGAATTACTGGTGAAAGTGATGCCTTTATGAAGAATAATATATTGTTTATCACCATATATACAATATTATTGGGGTTGGGGGGAATTCCCCTTTTTCCTTTTTAGAGTTGTAAGGATAGTTATATCTACATTTTGTTCAAGTCAGCAGTAGCAATGACCTGGTTTTTATGTAACATTTACTAATAGCTTACTTCTCTTTTGGTGAATGGGGTTTAGCAGAGATATCAGTCTACTAAGAAAATTAATTTCTTCATTGAGAATAAATAAATATATAGTATGCCAAAATATCGTTCAATAATGCTCTTTTAAAACTAACATCAAGACCTATATTACTAAAAAAAAAAAAACTCAGCATATTTTCTTAATATTGTCTCCAAGTATGCTATATTTCTTTCATTAGTCTTCTTAAGACTTAAAACTGCTCTTTTAATTCAAACTATTCTGCAAGGATTTCAGCCCCAATGTCTTATCATAGTCTGCAGTATTGGGTAATTCAATGAACACTTTTGGAGTGCTGTGGGGAAGAAATAGATTAAGGTTCTGTTTCTGCCACTGAGAAGTTCATACAAAAGGAGGCTGACACATAAATATGTAATTGTATACAATGTGGTAAGTGCTAGAATGGAGCTAAGTACATGGTCCAGAAAGGAGTGATCAGTCTTGGTCGCTCAGGAGTGTAGAAGGTATGGGGTGTGGTCATTGAGAAAGTGTTTCTCAAACTAGGTCTTGAGTTTGCTGGGTTAGAAAATGGGGACATTATAATCCAGGTATAAAGAATAGAAAGAGCAGGGGCACCTGGGTGGCTCAGTTGTTAAGCGTCTGCCTTCGGCTCAGGTCATGATCCCAGGGTCCTGGGATCGAGCCCCGCATCAGGCTCCCTGCTCCGCGGGAAGCCTGCTTCTCCCTCTCCCACTCCCCCTGCTTGTGTTCCCTCTCTTGCTATGTCTCTCTCTGTCAAATAAATAAATAAAATCGTTAAAAAGAAAAAGAATAGAAAGAGCAAAGACAAAGAAGGAAGATAGGAGATTGTGCAAAATTAAGTATGACATGAGCCTGGATCTGAGGTTTTATGTAGTGAGAGAAGAAATGGGAGAGATTGGCAGGGGCTAGATGATAAATGGTTTTGTATATCCAAAAAAGAAAAAAAGGTTTGGATCTTGACTGTTGATTTCCAATTGTTTATTGTTTGTCTACTTTTGTTTTGCTTTTTGCTCATTATTTTGGGAGCACTGTCCCCTTAGGAATCTGCTGAAAGAAAGCTCAAAGATTTCTCCCAAGAAAACCATGCGTGCATAGTCACTTTTGCGTATAAGTACATCCATGAACTTGGAACCCAAGCTATATGCCACTGTTAAAGTTCCCTAGAAACCAATGAAAGTCACTGAGCAGGGGAGCAACATGATCAAAAGTGTATCTTCAGAGAGGGAACACTTGCAGGAATGTGGAGAATGTGCTGGAATGGATGAGACTCCTATTAGGGAATTTAGGGATTTATTGCAAAGTTTCAGCCAAGAGATGAAGGTTGCAGTCAGGTGGCAGCAAATATTTGTTTTTAATTTGCCTCCTGCTTTGTATGTGTCAATCCGCCTATTGAGGAGAACACTGCAAGAGTCAAGTGGGTGAATGCTGGTGTCATTTACTGAAATAGTGATTTCATGAGGAAGGATGGGGAATTCAGTGGGCATGATGAATTTGGAGTGCCTGTAGGTTATGCCACTGCAGATATGGGTTAGCACGTCAAAGAAAAATCAGTGTTGAAGATTATTTTTTTAATATTCTAGATGAGAGGCATATAGAGAGGTATATATCACATCGAAGCCGTGGATTTTGATCCTGTGAGGGAATGAGATCTCATCAGCAAAAGGGCAAATGTTAGGAAGAGCTGGAGGTGTCTGGGTGGAGGCTTGGTGGGGCTTGTGGTATGCCTCAGGAATTTCAGCCTTAACTCTTCTTAACTACTGTTCCCTTTTGGAACGAGCTTGGTGAATGCTTAAGCTACTGAGAGAAGACGATTTCTCTCTGACAGTGAGAACCTGCCCAGAGCTTTGAACCCAATTAGGTAAAAGAATGGAGGAGATGATAAATTTTAAAGAACCATCTGTTGGATGTTGTTAGGTCACACACTTGATATTCATAAAGCTAACAGGCCTATCTTCTGGTTCAAGCTGCCTGAGTTGAGTAAATTATTACTTGGATTAAAAATCGGACTTTGACACTGGCTGACACTGAGCTGAAGTTGCTCCATCTTTAAAATGGGAGTAAACACACCTACTTCATAGGGACAAGCAGAAGAAATGAGATAACCCATATACAACACCTGCTGTATTTCCTATGCATAGGAATTGTTTAATAAGTAGTTTGGTCTGGCAGCTCTTCCTATACCTCTTTCCTAAAATTTCCTAAGAAACTTCCAGTTCTACCTGGTCAGTGAACAAGCTACTCTGATTCTCAAAGCTGCCATTGCTTTTAACCGTATCTGAAAAGATAGGAATTTGGAAAACTTCATTTTAGAACTACATTTTGTGTTTAATTTTTTTTTTCTTCTTCCCCAATGACTTGTGGCTAGGGGATAAAACATAATATTGTATTGTGGTCACTTTAGAAAACCTGCTATCTTCAGGAATGAAAAAGTAATTACATTTTCTTGAATTAACTGCCATATCTGAGTATCTAGTACAGTGACAGCTCAAATGTAGATTCTTGGACATGTGTTATTTTCTTGAGAGCCTCTGGAATTCTAACCAGATCATGCTAATGAGAATCACTTAGCCTCATCAAAGTCCTGCCGATCTCTTCTCTGTACTTTGAGATATTAAATGAAACTCTCTTTGGAGTGTGTTTGAGTTAGAAGGGGGGATCTCAGAGGTCATTTAATCTAGCTACTTCATTTTATGGGCCACAGACTATTCATTTTAAGTTTGGTGTACTCAAGCACTGATGATCACATTTTCTCTTCTATTCTTATAGTTAAAAGAATCTCAGCCAGGCACTTCTTGCTTACATATTAATATAGAGCCCAGACTGTAGGGAGAATTGGCAACTTGAATTGGAGAAGGGAGATTGGGGAGCAGAATTACAGTGTGTTATATGGTACTTCAGCCCTCAAGGGAGCTGTAATTAATGTGTGCAAGGAAAACACTTCAAGGAAACTAATTTAAAGAACATACTGAAACAATTTTCCCCTGCCTTTCCAAAGTAAATAAAGAGAAAAAAAAAAAGAAATCACCATCAAGCTTTGAGGAAGCATGAAGAATTCCAACAGAAAGGAAATTTATTGGGAGAACAAGGAGGACTGGTAATAATAGCTGGTTAGAATGTAAAGCCTCTTTTAAATTTAGGTTTCCTCTACCATTTGTCAGAGCTCCATGGTCTCTGATCCATTCATTAAGCATTTCACATGCATGTCACTCTAATTATGGGTCAGAGTTTGGTTATAGCCCACTGACTGCTTTTTCTTTATATCTTGGTGACTCCATTCTTTATACCAGTTGATATCCCACTAGTTTTTCCTCCCTTCCTCCTCCTTACCCATTTTTTAATCCTAAGCTTTTTAGGTGGCTTCAGAGTTTAGAATGTCTTGTGAGTGCATGTCATTTGATGTGAGTGCTATGAGTTCTCTAGAACGAAGTCTTTTCAACTTTTTGTCTACAACGCATCATAAGAAATTCATTACGTCCACCCAGTACACACATTCATATGTAATTGAAAATTAATGAAAATTAATGAAAAAATTCTATGTGTGATGTCCTCTGATACTTTTACTTCTCTTCAACTCTATTTCATTTATTAAAAAAAATACAGGTCAAGATTCATGGAAGATCATTTCTTCCTCAATTCCAGTCACAATGTACTTCATGAGATGAGGTCTTCAGACCCATATACAACAAATCAGCATGTTGGTCCTGAACTTTACCCCAGACCCACTGCATCAGGGTCCATCCTGGCAGGTTCTACAGCTTAGCCAATTCCCTGGTATGGTTTTAAAGTTCAAAAACCATCTCCAGACTTCTTTAACTCCTCACAGGAAGTTTTCTCCTTTGCCAATTGACTTTTTTTTTTTTTTTTCCTCCGTGGTGTAACCATT
This sequence comes from Phoca vitulina, assembly GCF_004348235.1. Taxonomy (NCBI): domain Eukaryota; kingdom Metazoa; phylum Chordata; class Mammalia; order Carnivora; family Phocidae; genus Phoca; species Phoca vitulina. The sequence continues at coordinate 26,818,514 of NW_022589725.1, forward strand.
GCTCAAGCTTGCTAAACTAGGAGAATTATAGGTCAGATCAAAAGGTATCAGAAACTTTGAATAGCTAATAAGAATAATATGGCAGAAGAAAAAGAATAACATGTCAGATTCTATTCTAAGTACATTATATGAATTAAATAATGTACTGTTTTGTGTGCTATATTTGTCCCTGAAATTCTTAGGTTATTCCACTAACCCACAATGTGCAATAGGAAGATGAATTAGGAGGCAGTTTGATCCCATCTCTTACCTTTGGCTCTGGTAACTTGATAATACACTTCCTCCATTTGTCCCTCAGCCTTAAGGAGGAGGGAGGGTAGCAGCTTTCTGCTGTTGCTCTTTCTAACATTGACTCATTGTCTTCTGTTAGGTTATTATCACTTCTATCACCTGAATAACCAATTTCATCCATACTTAAAACATGATTTCAAAATAATATAATTCAAATATTTCAAATACAGCAAACCCAATACTTAGTGACTATGTCATATAACAAATGGTATTACAGATTACTAAATTCATTACATGTAAATATTTAAACAATTCTAACCAATGCATGACACAAAGGGATACTTTATATGGTTAGAGCTAAATGGCCTTCAAAAGCCATTACTAAAGAAACTTTGCCAAGTTTCCTGTTGGGGCATGCCAACCAGTCTTCAAGGGAATTTTCTATCATTTCCCACCAACACATGCCAATGCAGTGGGGAGACCAATAGGGAAGAAATGAATTCCAAACTTTGTAACTTTGGAGGCTATACCTTAAAAGCTAAATTGTGACTATTGGACAAGCAGGGAAGCAGGACATATGTGAAGGCCAGAAAGCAAGAAAGACAATGATGTCTTCAAAAGCTAGTACTGGGTGAAAGGAGAAATAATGCAAGACAAGGAAAGACTGTATCGAATTGAGTAGTTATTTACAAGCTTATAAATTCAGGTTTGCTTTCCTTTCACCCTTATACTCAGTTGTTTATGAAAGAGACCTGTCAGGATCTCATGGCAGGACTCCATCTGTGCCCCCAGGTAAGCAAACGTGCATGAGACATATTCCAGCTCCTCAGATGGCTTAGGCCTTGCTATTGGCTCTAGCACATAAAGCTCCTAGAGCTAATCAGCAGCATGAGAGCCCAAATGCTCCCTCTCTTCTATAGCCCAGTTCAGTAAGGGAACAGAGATGAAAGTGAAGTTTGCAGGGTTGTGATGGCTGTGAGAGTCAAGGTAGTGTGTATGTGGTGTGTGTGTGTGGGGGGGTTTGTATATACATGCATGTGTGCATGCACATAAGTATATAGAACGATCCATGTTTAAGAGACTAATCTAGAAATTAGTTGCAAAACTATAAAGTCATTTTATTTTTTTCTTGGTATTCCTCACTTGCCATGTTTGTCTTAATCCTTGAACCATCAGGCTTTTAGTTATGATGGGGCTCAGGGCAGACTGCCACCAAATGTGCCACTCTGGCATATTGATTATTTTAAAGTTACTTAAGAAACAGCCAGTGCAAAAAGGACACTCTGACCCTCCTTTGTCCCCTAAAAGCAGGAAATAAATCTCCCATGTAAAAGGTACCCCTACTAGGAAGGAGGAGGAGGCATCCTTATTGCCAGAGAAAAGGAATTCAGGGCTAAGAAGGCTATATAAACAACCCTTGTTACTTTTTTAGTAACTTACTACCCCAAACCCAAACATCTTTGTCTTGTCAATTCTTCATAATTTTTTGTTTCTTTGTCTAAAATGTATAAAAGCTTCTTGCTTTGCCCACTTTGAGTTTCATATTTTTTTGAGCTCTTGTACATATGAAATTAATTTTTTCTCCTGTTAATCTGTTTTATGTCAATTTGATTATTAGACCAGCCAAAGAACCTAGAAGGGAAGAAGGGAAAAGTTTTCCTCCCCGATAGTTGCTATAGTTATTATAATGCTTAAAGAAATACCATGTGTAGACCATAGTTTACACCTAAGAAGTTTCCAATTTTTATTGTTATTTTTTATTTTATTTGTTATTTTAGTGTTATTATTAACTTTTTCTTGACATATAAAAAATTCCACATGAGACACTATCCCTCCATTTACTTTTCCATCCACCCCCACCCTCATTTAGACTCTTCAATTCATAGCGTGTTTCTTCATATTTATTTGGAATATATGTACTGTAATCTTTTCATATTCAACCCTGCGAGGACACTTCAGAGTCTGTCTCATGGACCATGTTGGGGAAGAATCAGCCAGCAGCCAAGACTTAAGTACAGCTTGCTCCCAGGCCTCCTTGGGCCATAGTTGCAAGCAGCTGTTAAGTGGTGCTAGAATCATTTCCTTTTGTTTGGCTGCAAATACCTTATACTCTAAGCAATTTGCAGCCTTCCTCACATAAGAAATGTTTCTGAAAAGAAATTCCCCAAGCCCATCTCTTCTGGGTATCCTTGCTTCAGCTCCGAAGTACTCACTCTTTGTTGCTGAAACACGGAGAGCTGTTGTGTTTTCAGTTCCCTTACTTAGTGGAAACATGCCGGAAATTTGCTGTTATAACTGATCTCAATCGGAGTGTTTCATTCCTGCTACAGACTCGAGGAATGCATCACGGAGGTACATATTATTCAAGATTGTTCTGTTAAGCAGTAGGAAAGCAAACTGCTCGCAGCCTGTGTCAAAGAGTCTCCCTCAGAATGTTTAGTGTGTGGTGGTAATATGTATTTAAATGAAGGTAGAACAATGTTTGCAAAATTCAGAACTTAGAACTCCAGATCAGGGTGGCCAAAGAAACCGAGCTTGCATTGAGCAAGTTGGATAAAGAGTTATGTAAGAGCTCTGGGGATAAGGGAAATAAAAGCACCATCCAAATGAAGGAAGACTTTGCTTTGACAGAATGTTCTCCTACAATGTGATTCTCCTAACAAACAATAAAAAAGCAATTAGAGGCCTATTCACACATTTCAGTATTTTTTTTTTTTTAAAGATTTTATTTATTTATTTGACAGAGAGAGATATAGCGAGAGAGGGAACACAAGCAGGGGGAGTGGGAGAGATGCGGGGCTCGATCCCAGGACCTGGGATCACGACCTGAGCCGAAGGCAGACGCTTAATGCCTGAGCCACCCAGGCGCCCCCACACATTTCAGTATTTGAAGAGTTTCAGGCTAACTGGAGATTTGACAGTTGTAGAAATTTCATTTTTATAAGAATTTATCTATAAAAATAAAAGAGCATTTACTTCCTCTAAATCTATATGTTATTTGGTTTAAAAAATTAGTTTCTCTTTAGTTTTTACTGGCATAAGCTGTCCACGTCATATATACTGTCAGATACATCCAAAAATTAATTCTCCTAATGCATGCCTAATGCATGCCATATTTCATGTTGTATTTTGCACATTCTGAAGAAAACAGGAAAGATAATGTTTTTTCTTTTCAAATTTAATTTGTGTATACAGGTAATAGAGAAATATAGGATGTTATACTCTCAGAAAACCAAATCTAAAATGGCAATGGATATGACTGACAAAAAAAAAAATCCTATTTTATATCATATGGGCAATAAGGCACACGTGATTGGATTAGATTTTTTTTTTAATCTCTTTCTATGCTTACTTTATAACCATACAGAAATGAGGCTATTTGTTCTTGCAGAAAGTCTTATTGCAAACAAGTGTGCATGTTTGTGTGCAATTTGTAAATTTAGCTTTAGGAAGGTGTAATAATAAAGTAGAATTGAATTTGTCTCCCACTCTTAAGAATTTCAGTAGAGTGCATATGTGGAAACATAAGACCTATCAATGAAATCAGCACAGACTCCAATGGCGTTTCTGGTGTCTTCAGAAGATTGCCCCAAATGAAGGGTAAGGTGTCAAAATGGCAACTCCAAATAAGAGAAATGTGAGAAGAAGTTCAAGCAACAGAAACTATTTGGAGTAGATGATTTGAATGTCTTCCAAAACCTTCTAGAAGGATTAAACTCAAGCGCAGCCCTTTATCTTTGACAAATACCACACCATGTATCTGCTTGTTATTTTGTGGTCCTGTTGTTCCTGTCAGCTTGTAAAAGGGAACTCTGGTTTCAGTTGGGAGATGATACTGTGGTACTGTGTGGACTCTGCTTACTTCTGCATCCAGAGGAGCAGCTGTGCCTGACTGTGTGAGGCCACCCGTGCCAGGGGTAACCACTGGCAGCTGGGCTGATGGGAAACAGTCCATACCAACAGACTGAGAATGTTCTTTTCAGATCTTTAGATTGGAACTTGAGCTTTACTTTTAAAAGTTTTATGTCCACAGCACGTATCACAAAATAAATTAGTAAATGAATTGCTTTGGGAGCTTCCACCATGATAGTAAGGTGGCTGAGAGTCATCATTCTTGATGAGACTCCAAGAAGCAGCTTCAGAAATTTTGTCCATCCGAGGGAGGTTGGGCAAACCCCAAAGTGTATAACAGCCTGCAGACCTACACTAAATAGGTCTTAGACATAGCAGTAAGTGAAGTGAAAAGTGAAATTCGATTTCAAGGAAGAAGAAAGATGGGGCACCTGGGTGGCTCATCCAGCTCTTGATTTTGGCTCAGGCATGATCTCAGGGTCCTGTGAGATCGAGCCCTGCATCAGCTCTGTGCTGGGCATGGAGCCTGCTTTGGATTCTCTCTCCCTCTGCATCCTCCGTCCCCTTTACCGGCTCCCTCATAAAAAAAAAAAAAAATAAGAGAGAGAGAGAGAGAAAAGAAAAGAAAGAAGACTCTAACTTCTTTGAAATTAATCAGAGGGAAAGGAGTACCCTATTTAATGGAATTGTTTATCCCCACAGAGAAATATTTGTAGTGGAAATGCAAAATATAGTTTCTCTTCTCTGTTGAGGCTTCATCCTGCAGAGCTCTTTTTATCCTCCCATCAGAATACAAAGGAAAAACAACCAAAGGCAGCATCACAGAATGCAGGGTTATTATTCCCTAATGGTTCAGAGTTCCTTTATCTCTTTTCTAGCTCAGGAGCTGAGCTGAGCATCAAAACTCTCCTTTTACAGTATCCCTGGAATATCAACTCCTGATAGAATGAAAGGTGGTTTATGCCCCCAAAGCCTCAGAAGCTCTGAGAGGTCCCTGGGTGGGGGGTGAGGGTGGGCAGTCCAAGGGATGGGAAACTCATAGGTCAAAACAAGAATTTTGGAGAAAGATAGGCCTAAGTTCAAAATGGAGTTCTATCAATTACTGTCAGTGTGACCTAAGCAAGTTACTTGGACTTCTGGCCCTCTGCTTACTCATTTGTAAAACAAAAATGATCATATCTACTCTGGGGTTGTTGGAAACATATAAAACAAGATAACTTTGGGGTGAAGTATACTTAAATAATAGACATATAAAACAAGTACAGCAAAATGTTAACAACTGTAAATATAGGTCATGGGTGTTTTGGTGATTACTATATATTTCTTTCAATTTTTCTGTGTGTTTGAAAGCATCTAAATGAGGAGGGAGAGATTTAGAAGGGCAAATCTTTTCCATGAAAATACAGTGCTTGCACCCACTACTTTTAGTTGCATCCCCAAATGTAGTCACATGGCCATTCTGAACCTCAAGAGATCCCTGAAAAATGTCTTTTTCATGGACCATTGTGAACCTAGGTAATATCCAGAAATTCTGTTCCTAAGGAAGAAGGGGAGGAGAGAGATTATAGCAAAGTCAGAATCTCAGTCACCCAACATAAGTATTTATTGGCAGTTCCTGAGTTCTAAATAATAAATGGTGGCTATAACCAATATGGAAAGAAAGGAACGGCTGCCACTTCTCTGTCTCAGGGTGGAATGGTCTCCCAAGTCTCATCCTTCCCTGGCTGACCCAGTAGTCTTACTTCTTCCAAGCCAGTTTAGCTTGTTTTGCCTGTCTGTGGCAACATTTTACTCCACCCTCCATTGGGTATCCTTGATTTTCTCCAGGACCCCTCTCTGCAGAGCCCAGGGTTAGCTTTTGTTAGCTTTTGGGGGTCTCTATTCTTCCCTACATTTAAGCTCAAAAATGCTTCCTTATGGCAGACTTTTCTTAAAACTTTCCAATGTTATTAACTCTTTGAAACCACTGCTGCATGAAGACAGCTGATTGTTCTATTATGGGTCCCAGATGAGGGAGTTCTGTTCTTTTCCTCGGCATTGCCTCCTTGGTGGGCATTCCCTGTGAGGCGATGCAGGGACTCGACCTCTGATTTCCATCCAGGGAACTCCCTCCACCTGCCTGTGGGAGAAGCATGGAGAAGGGGACCAGGAACCCTGAGAAAGAGCAAAACTTAAAGTTTGAGCAGAGCAGAAGGATCCTCCAAAACACCTTAACAAAACCAAAACAACTAACAAAACTGGGACTGGGCAGCCCCCAGTGGAGAAGAAGACCCAGCATGGGCTGTGTCTGGAAAGCCCAGAGAAAAATTATCCCAGAAAGATTGGTCAATGATATTTAATGCTGTCCAGCAGGCAATGAAGATGACTGACCACTGTCCCTTAGTTACCAGTGATTTTAATAAAGGGCCATGCCAGGGAGGGGCAGAAGTCCTGGTGGGGTGAAGATGACAGGGAGGCAAGGAAAGGAAGGCAGCAACTCTGAGGGATTCAGCAGCAAAAAGGAGAAGAGGATGGTAGTCCCAGGGGTAACGTAGGGCCCCGGGAGGGGTTTTTATGATGAGAAAGACTTGAGTGTGACCAAATGCTGGGGAGAAGGAACTGGGAAAGATGTGGAAGTTACCAACATAGAAGAGAGAAGTGACTGCCCAAGGAAGGTTGCCTAGAAGGGAAGATGAGGTAGAATCCGAACACCCAGAGGAAGGACTGGCCTTCAGTAGGATTCCTCCCGCACTGTGGCAAGAGGGCAGGCCTGTGCCATGGTTTGCCTGCAGTTCTTGCAGCGGAGTAGAACTGTTACCTCCCTTGATTCAGTTAACAGTTTCTCTTGAGTCAGCCTGCGATCACATCACATCAGCTCTTCCTGTGACACTGCTGTTTTTTTCTGGAGTTGATCAGCAAACAGCAGACATTTTTTTTTTTTTTACGAGTTCCTGCTAAACAATGTCTTCTATATCCCACACTCATAGCTTTCTGAAACCAAGTTCAAGTCCTAACATTTATTTCCATGAAATATCGTTCTGTTAGATTTAGATCACGTTTCCAATTTGTCAAGATCTTTTTATATTTTAATTCAGTTCACAACATATCACTGATGTATTTCAGCCTTGTATCACCCACACATTAATGTATCAGCTGAGTATCTCCATCCAAACAACTGTCTTTAGCTTTATTTTATTTTCATTTCATCAACCACCCTGCCCCATCCCACCCCCACCACCCACTCGCAGAGACTGGAGGGAACAAGAATTAGACTGGATGCTTTGATGATAACTGATAAAACTTTTTGTCCTGAGGAGTCCTCCCAAATTGGATTAAGTGGATTCATTTGTGGTTTCCAGTGTTTATGTTTTAGAGAGACAGGGATGTAAAAACTCTCACTCCCTCTGTGTTCATTCTCACAAATAGATGGATACTGTCACTTTTCAAGGCTTGTCCATCTGGAATGCATCACAAACACATTGCTGGGAAAGTAAAAGTTCCAGAAAGAGCCTCATTTTTCCCTGGAACTGTGAAATCGAGTGGTCTGTTTTTTTCCATGTTGTTGTAAATTCACAGGAGTGTAATATAAGCTACATTTTTAACCATTTGGGATAGCTTATGATTGAATAATGCTTCCTGCCAGACATGTTTTCCCTTTATTTATCACTTTTCTCACTAATTTCAGCAACAGCAATTGCTGATTATGGAAATGACTCCAATTGTTCAACCTCTTATAACCACATTTAGTCACCAAAAGCAATCTATCTGCTACTTTCAAAAGCTGTTAAACAAACAAGCAATTTATTCCTGCCTCCGTGTGAGCAACCAAGTAACACAGCCATGTTCTCTCTGCTCCTTGCCTTGCTTTGGAACCACGAGTGCCTCTTTCTAACATGAATCAAAAATCTGCTTGTTCCTAACCGCTGCCTTTACAATCAGTAATTTGACTCAGTGGGCTTAATTCAAAGCAGGCACTCACATTCTTTAGACTGTTTGTCAGTCTTCCAGGAAATCAAGGAGAACAACAAAAACAAACAAGCACTGGCTCTAAATTAAACCAGATAGGGAGGAGGAAACTTCAATGAATGATGAAGCCAAATAACAAAAAGAGTCAGGACAAATAAATAGAAAATATTCCAAGGTTCCACCTGCCCTGGCCCCATGAGTCCCTCCTTTATCTTTCTTTCCTAGAGGAAATCAAAACATCTCCCAAGAGCAATTAATAGTAGTAGCTTCCAGACTTCCACGGAGCCTGCTGGGTCCTCTCCTCTCAGCCTGCAGCCAGCAGGTGAGCACACCTGAGATCCCTGCAGGCAGACATGTCTAGTGATTTCTCTGCATCTCAAACAGCCAGCATCCCCGCAGAAATCTCTCCCTTTGCTGAAATAAGGGAGGTGAATTAATTCCCTTCTGAGTTAACTCCAGCTTGGCTCCCTGCAGCAACCACCCGTGCTGGGATAGACAGTCAGCAGTCTTCCTTGAAAACCAAATAGTTTTTCTTCTAGGTGACCCGCTCAACTTTCTCTTGCCCCAGGCTTAAAAACCCATATCCAGTCTTTCATTTAACTTGCCTTGTGTGAATAGTTCAGGGCTCAACGAGATAATAGTGGGTTAGCATAGATCTAAATCCCAAACAAGCGTGTTTCTGATAAATCTGATTTCATCTCAGATTTCTCAAATATAAGTAGGCAAAAAAAAAAAAAAAAAAAGAAAAAGAAAAAAAGTTCTTTTTTTGAATACCTACTATGACCAGATAGAAGTTTATTATTTAGAAGTTTATTATTTTTTTAAAATTTCATTAAAAACTCTGAGATTTTGAGTGTGATCTCTAAGTCATCTCTCTAGAGTGTTTTTGTTTTTTTTTTTTTTAGATTAACTCATGAAAGATGAAACTTTTTCAAGGTATTCACGGATTTAGAATATCTGAGGTACTCATGATTCATAGAAAATATGCAAGTGCGTATTTATCCAGAGTTACAGTCTAGTATAGGCCTTAAGCGTGTTTGTTATAACAGTTACGTGCCTGCAACAGTGAAGTTGCCTGTTGAAATAAACTTTAAACAAGCCTCATTTCTTTTAAAGTCTGTAAGAACAAGAACCCTGTATTGTACTACTCCCTTGGTGAGCAATAAACATGAAATAGGGAATACAACTTTCCCACAATTTTTAGAAAAGATAGCCAATCATCCATTTAAACTATAATGATATATAAAATCTTTCTTTTTTTTAATACTGATGAATCAAATCTGTACTGTGACATGGATTCCTCGTCTATTAGATCTGTGTATTGGGTGTTTAAGGAGCATATTGCCATTAGAAGCAAGGCAGTTATTTCCCATGACATTTTAAAAGTCCATTTCTGTATTACAGATTCCAACCTAGTGAAAATTAGATCTACTCTATTTAGATTTGGCATCCAACACTTGTTGGCCATGGCATGTGATGTAATTTTAAGCTGCTCATGTATAGTTGGAAGGAGATTGATTCATAGCAGTCTTCGCCTGAGACAAGCACAATTTAAACTAATTCCTATTGATTCAGAAACATTTAAGGTTGGTTTTGAAAATTCTCCAGAATAGAGAGCTTTAGATACATTTGAGCCATTTTGTTAAGCATTATTGTCGTGTATATAAAAGCATGAAACTATTAATGCTTACACTTCTTTCCCTGGCATCTTTGTTAGTCACTGTTTACCTAAAGGCTAATTCCTGCTCCAGATGCTATGTCTGCCCAGCTGTTCTGAATATATGCTATTTGCAAATGGCAACATAAGCAACATATCCAGAACATTGTGCAGGCTGGGACTTTGCTTATTGAGGTTAAGATACATTTAGTGTCAGGGATAATCTTTCGGTAAATTGTAACCAAGATAGATTTGAGAGAGTGGCAACAGGTACAGCAAAGGGCCTATAAAACAGCCAAATGAAGAAATTATTTATCCTAGTATTTTCACATTAGGATCTGTTGTATGCCACAAATTGAATTCCCTATGAGTGTGCAATCACTGTGTGCAGAGTTTATAAGGATGTCTAATAATGCACATGCATTATTGAATAAGATCAAATTACATTAGATTCTTTAACCAAGTCTTTTAGCATCTAAAGGAGTAGTTTTGATTGTTACCTGATTGTAGGGTAGCCTTGTCAGAACTGGTCAACTTGGAGTTTAGAAGAACTGGATTCCAGGTTCAAGAAATGTCTAGGGCTACCCTGTGACATTAGACAAATCTCTCAATCTTTCCTAATCTTTTACTCTCCTAGCCTTTCATTCATAGTATTGAAGATACTTATATTTTAAATGTCTTCATCCTTCCCCCCACCCTGCCCCCCAAAAAATGCTTTATACATGGTCTAGGGCTATTTATTTCCCAACTTAACTCTTAACTCTCTTTAGATGTGTAGGCCCTTCCTTCCTTTTTTCCTTTTTTCTTCTTTCTTTCCTTCTTTAACTGCCTTGGATTCCTATGTTGATTAGAGAAAAATGCATGGCTTATTAGCCACCTCTAATTAACACAAGCACATCTAAGTGGGACTTCTAATATGCAAGTCAAAGAATATTCTAGAACTCAGTCAATTGGTTTTTATATTCCAAATTATTTTATCATTATGTTTAGAAAACACTGGTGTCTGTCCTGATATACCCCTGAATGCTGCTAAAATATGCTGCTGGATAGAAATTTGATTCATTAATTTTTTGGATCTTGACCTTTTGAGGTGCTCTTTGCTTCCTCAATCTAGTTTTCTTCAAGCCCCAGACAACACATTGGTATCCAGAGGGCAAGTGGCAAATATTCATAAACAGTGAGTAGAACTGATTTTTATCAGTTTCGATGGTACCAGCCTAAGAAAATTATCCATCTGGGCCAGGTAATCCGTCTTTCTGGAAAATCACTAAACTACATTCCTAATAACCCAGTCACTGAGATAATTTCCTTTTATTGAATAATTTCCACATTCAGTAAGGATTTTAAAAGCCTAAGGGTATTTTGAGCATATGGTTTAGGGACACCATCTTAAAACATGAACTATCAACAGAATTTCGATACAATCTAAGTAAAATGACTTACTTCCTAAGTGTTACAAATATAAGCAGGATATTTCTATAAGTGAGCAGTATATTTCTACAAAAGCTTTTGCTTTTGAGTTAAAGTTAGGAGCTGGAGATTTAAAAAGTGTTTCCTCATTGTCATATAGCAACTGGTGTATCCATTCTCCGTTACCAAGGGACAATTCTCTCTTGCCCCAGTTGATTGTTCCTTTCATGTGAAACAATTTCCTCCTACCTTGCTGACTGCTCCTTCCCCATCTCTTTTACTGGTTTGCACTTGTATTACTGTCCCCTTAATATTGAAGAGCCCCAGAGTTTAATCCTTGAATTCTTATCTATCAATACTCATTCTTGGTAATCTCAGCTAGACTTGGGGCTTTATATGCTAATAAATCAGAAATTTATATCCCATCTCAGACCTTTCCTCTGAATTATAGACTTGTACATCCAACTGCCTACTCAGTATCTCCACTTGGATTTCTAATGAGCATTTAAAATATATCATCTCTGAGACAGAATTTCTTATTTACTACTGCATTGAGCCCCCCAGCATACACACATACACACTTTTCCCCCAGTTTTTCTCATCTTAGTTCATGGGGACCCCATCCTTCCATAGTTCAGGGCAAAATCTTTGGTATACTCCTTGACTACCCTCTTCCTCTTACTTTCTATGTTGAGCCTCTCAGGAAATCTCATTGGCTCTACCTTAAAACATATATGGTATCTGACCAGCTCTCAACCACATTGCATTACTTTGTCCACTCTGGTCCCATCATCCCCATCATTGCCATCTCTCACTTATTTTACTGCTGCATTCTAGTTTTCTCCCTGCTTCAGACCTTGCCCTCCTGTAGCTTATGTGCAACAATGCAGTTGGAGTGATTCTTTGAAAAACATAAGTCAGATCATGCCACTCCTTTGCTTCGAACCCTCTGTTGGCTCCCTGATCTCATTTAAGTGAAGTCAAGTCCTTGCAAAGTCCACCTTATCTCCTGCTGTTTTACTTCTCACCCATCCTCCCCAGCTTCATGGATCTTCTTATGCCTCCCTCCCCTGGAAATCGCTTTCTCTCCTGCCCCCACTTTTTTCAAGTTTCTATGTAAAGGTCACCTTTGTAAGGATGGCCTTCCATGACCACCCTACCTAAAATAGCAGCAACTGGACACTCCATATTCTCTTCCTTTCTTTATTTTTCTCTATACTTCACTACCATCAGACATACTACACATATTGCTTACTTAGTTTATTGTCTGTCTTTCCCCCTGGAAGATATGCTTTATAAGTATAGGGATTTTCCCTGTCATGTTCAGTACAGTATCCTCTAGAATATACCAAGTTGCCAATAAATATTACTTGAATGAATGAGTATATTGCCATGGCGAATGATGTTCTCCTGGTTGACATGATAACCTAAGCCAACAATTCCTTCTCTATTGGTTCCTTTGTGTATTTTTCCCCTTTCATTTCATTTGGAGATATGAATTATGGACAATCTGGCAGGAAATAAATAATCTGAAGAGTCAGAGCCAAGGAGAAGGGGGGGTGATCGTCTCAGGCAGAACTAACTCTAGAGGGGCAACTGCAGGAGAGGCAACTACTTTCAATTTGCCATAGAATACCTTAAATTTCTCTAGGCTGTGGTATTAACTCAAAGTTCCCCAGGAGGTAGGAATATCTGAGAATTATCTTGAACTCTGGGATGGCTCAGACAATTTTTTTTTCTTGCATATGTACTCTAGGGGTCTATCTTGTCACAGTATCCAATATGGGTGACTCCATGGGCCTCCAGGGCCATGCTGAATTATAGGCCATCACTTCAGGGTTTCTTGAGCTGGGGGAGAAAGGGAATAATCTCCATAAAAGTAGAAAATTAGTCATCTTATTATCTGTCTCTTCCTTTTTTTCATCACTGCTCAGTGTGAGAAAAGATGATGACTACTGGTCATTTAAATAAAATTGTTTCAACTTACAAACAAACCTTTTTGGGTCTTTTAGATTATATATATTGTGTGCCATGATGAGCTAATTTTCCTATAGATTGTATCTCTTTTCAAGTGCTATAAAAGTGTTTTAAATTAAACCAAGGCCATTTTCAGTTTTTGTAAAATTGATTTATAATCAAAATCATGTTTTTTTTAGACAATTTAATCATATGATATAAAACCATAAAAAAAAAAAAAATCCTGCTACATGGAAGTGGAGTTCAAGCAATATCAAAGGGATAAGAATGATGTGATTCTGAATTAGGGAAGGGCAAATGAGGGCAAATTATTTATTTAAGATCTTTTGTAGAGATAAACAGACTAAATAATCACCCTTATAGGTTAGTTGTTAGCACTTCCATCTGAATCAGAACACTGTAGGGGTCCAGAGCAGGGAGACTCAAGCAAATGTCCTGTTGGTGCTGTCTCTAAATCCTCCTTCAACATACACTAGCACCTGGACTGTGAAATCTGAGGCCTAATCTCTGATCTGAAGAGACAGATGAAAGCAAAAATTCTGCTATCACCCATTCTGTTCTCTGCTTGTCACAATTTACTACCATTAAAACACATGTTAAAAGCATCGGAAGGCAGAAAGGAAGGCTACAGATCTAATAAGCATCATCAGCCTGGAATATGCTTTGTATTTCCAATTGCCTTGCCTCCTCAGGCTCTGATATTTAAAGGTTGGGTTAGATACCTCTCCTTCTTCTTTTTTTTTTTTTTTTCACTTCTCATGATGCAGGTGGTTAGAACTAGGCAATGCTTGTCTTTTACGGCCATCTTTAGAGAAAATCTGTTTTCATATTCTGTATTCACCAGAGGATAATCTCTTCTGGGTTTTTCCTTTTGCCCTTTTGATATATGAGAGTTGACAGCTCTGGTTGAACTTATGCCCATTTCCAAATGCATTCCTTATACTTTTTTAGTCTTCTGTAATGTAACATTGTAGTGCTATGGGGTAATGAACCCAGGAAAATGAAAACACACCTTACTTGCTTACTGCTCTAGACTGATCTTAGCTTCAAAGAAATTAGCCTCACATAGGGTTTATACATAATGATTATTTTATCCATTATGCCTCAGCACCAGGATGCTGTTGTGTAATGAAAAGTCAAGGGAATTTTTTGAAGGGACAACTTAATCATCAAAGAGCTAGATTTTTAAAGGCCATTACATGTTTCTGTCTCTTTCTATTGGTTCTACATGAGTCGTCATCTTTACAAAGGAAAATGACATTTCCTCCATTGGAAGTTGGCAGGATACACATAGAAGGCTTAACTTGTAAGGTTCTCTGCACATGAGACTCTTGAACTGTTATATTCCTCAGAAACCCTGGTCATTATAGATTTGTGATTCATAGCATGGAATGTGCTTTGCCAATCTTCCTTCTATACAGAGTGTGACAACATTCTCTGCTGGCTCGGTATGACCTTTTACATTTATTCTACAGCAATATTTGTATTTGAATATGTACCTTAAACTCTGAACATGATGTCTTAGTGCACCTCATTGGAAGAGATGCAAAGGGAGAGATACAGGTCAGGATTTATCAATTGCCTGATTCACGGGGCGTGACAAAATGTGTTCCTGGCAGCTCTGGCAAGTCTAATGGCCATGGCTTTGGGGACAGATAATTATGGGTCCCATGTTGTCTCTGTGGTGTACTAATGCATTTCGGCAAGCTATTTGGCTTTTCACATGGTTGTTGAGAAAATGAAACAAATAACATATCTGAATCAATAAGACACCTGGAACAAGTAGCCTCTTGGTGGTGGTTAGTTTTCTTTTTCCCATTCTTTTCTATCCCCTTCTTCACTACTCTGCCTGAATTTAGAGTTTTCTATAGGTAGTACTGAGACATTTTTCACTGTTTTTGTTAACTGAGAAGTGTTTAAAGCAGATTTTTTTTTTTAAATAGGAAGCAATATGTTTAAATGCTCATGCAGCCCCAGAAAATTATATGAAAAAGTCAAACCCACTGTAGCCATGCCAGAGAGATTACTTGAATGAATAGAAATGAGAGTGGAATATTACAGGAGGATGAAATTAGAGCCAATGCAGACTGTTGGATATGATTTCAACTCTTTCGATCGACATGAGTATTTTTCTTCCTTAGGAGGAAAAAAAAAGTTCCAGCTTGCTGTTTCTTGTGTTTGTCATCTATATGTAGGCTAGAAAAAGAAAAAAAAAAAGACAAGGGCAGTGACTAATTATAAAAATTTACTTGAAAAGTTCTGAATGCCTCAAGAAATAAAATTGACTTCACAGCTTTACCAGATTGGCAATAATTATATTGGGTTTTTGTGATTCCAGTGAATATGGATTTCAACAAAACACACTTTGCATTATTGTGGGGGGAAAAAAAACCCTCCTAATTCTTAATCTCAGGAAACAAACTGAGGGTTGCTGGAGTGGGGGGTGGGGTGGGAGGGATGGGGTGACTGTGTGATGGACACTGGGGAGGGTATGTGTTCTGGTAAGCGCTGTGAACTGTGCAAGACTGTTGAATCTCAGATCTGTACCTTTGAAACAAATAATGCAATATATGTTAAGAAAGAAAAAAAGAAGAAGAAGAATGTAGCAGGAGGGGAAGAATGAAGGGGGGGAAATCGGAGGGGGAGAAGAACCATGAGAGACGATGGACTCTGAAAAACAAACTGAGGGTTCTAGAGGGGAGGGGGGTGGGAGGATGGGTTAGCCTGGTGATGGGTATTGAGGAGGGCATGTTCTGCATGGAGCACTGGGTGTTATGCACAAACAATGAATCATGGGTGTTATGCACAAACAATGAATCATGGAACACTATATCTAAAACTAATGATGTAATGTATGGGGATTAACATAACAATAAAAAAATTAAAAAAAAACCCTCCTAGTATTCAATTTCTTGGCTATTTATCACTATATATAAAACTGTATGTATATAGTTTTTAGTAGAATCCTGTCTTCTACCCGTTTAAAACTTTCCCAACATATACTGAGGGTGGATCTTAAGACAGTGTCTTCTCCAAAAGCTTTGTTCGAGGTGAAAGGAAAGAGAAATACGTTGTTAAGGCTGGCTATGCTAGATGGCAGAGGTTCAAGAAGGAAAGAAAAGGAAGACTATAGCATAAATAGTATGTTATCAAGGTTCTTGGTTGCATACTACAAAATCCATCCTATTTAGATTTTGAAGAGAACAATATAGCCAAGGATGACATAACTTGAAAAAAAAAGCTCAATCGCTACACTGTCCAAGCAGAAACAACATTGCTGCTACTATCCACATCTTGACATGTGACAGTAAGGTCTAGATGCCAGAAACTCAGGCATAACTCCTCAAAAGAACTAGTCATGATGCTTGCCAAAAAGGCACCTTTTCATGAATATGATACTTTATGTTGTTTGCTTTCATCTTCAGGGTTCACACAGTTGATTCTGCTTCAGGGATCCATATTACATGCCAGCCCTGAAAAGAAATATGGTTTTAGTTCTTTGTTTCTGTAGTACAGCTGTGAAAGTATGTGGGAAAGTAAGTTGGAACAGGTGCTTGTTGAACCACTTGTCAGTATCTGCCACTAATGGGACTGGGCTGAAAAGTATTATAGATGTTGTAATTATCAGTGCATTTAGCTATTGTGCATTATTTTTAAAAATTTAAGCACAATCAGACTGAACTGAGACTTACTAAGTCAGCAATCTGTAAGGACTAGAACTGTTTACTTAGCTTTGCCCACTCTTTACCTTGGATACTAGAATTTTGACTAAAATAGGTAGAATTCACCTACTCCAGAAATCCATGTGTAGCCATATCTTTTGTAAGATATTTTGTAATTCAGAACTTTATGAAAATGATAGAAGTATTATAAAAGGTCAGAAGTGAGTGAACCATTCCTTTGGAAAGAGAACTACATATTAATTGCATTTCATATTAATTTAAGTGTAAATATACAAAACAAACCATGGGTATACAGTGGATTCAGATAGTAAATTCTAGTTTCACTTTATTAAGGAATAGCTGAAAGAATATTTCCATTTTGTTCTGTTCTAGACTCAACCTTGCCCAAGTTCTATAAATCATTTTTAAAACATTGGCTATTTTTACTCTACATTGGCTGATATTAGAGAGTCACTTTCTTTTTCCAGGAGCTCTATTGATATTTGCAGAAAATAATTGTTCCTTTCTTATGCACTTGTTCAAAATTGTCTTTGAGGTACCCAGATTTTATCATGATATGTAGTCAACTCTGCAAAATTCTGGTGATCAACTTTACTTGTCAACCCAGGAATGGCTGGAGACTGCTGTTGTCCCCAGACCCCTTTAATCTGAGTCTATTCTCTTTTTTTAAATTAATTTATTTATTTGAGAGGGAGGGGGCAGAGGGAGAGCACACAGGAGAGAGGGGGAAGGGGCAAAGGGAGAGGGAGCAAGCAGACTCATGCTGAGCATGGAGCCCAGGCAGGGCTTGATCTCATGACCCTGAGATCACGACCTGAGCCAAAACCAAGAGTTGGAGGCTTAACCGACTGAGCTACCCAGGTGCCCCAAATCCGAGTCTATTCTTATAACAGTGTGTTGCATTTTTTGTGTTAGTACCCATAACAACTCCCCCGCCCCCAACAAAAACAAAAACAAAAACAAATTGCCTTTCTTAGGTTGAGCAGAAACACTGATGTTATGCTAAAGTCTGGGTACCATGCATCTTCATACACCAGCTTCAGGATCTCAGGGGTTGTTGCTACTTCACCAGTTTATGCCTACCATTCATTCCATCAGATCCAGAGATAGTTTGGCTGTGTGATAGTGTAGATACAGAATTAGCATTCTGTCCTCACAGGCTCACAGCCTTTCCAAGTAACCAAACCTTAAGAAACCCTGATAATCACCTACCTGTTTCTATTCATTTGTAAACAAACTTCTGAAGCACTTTTCAAAAAGGGGGGAGGGATTTAGAGATACAGATAAATCCTTAATTAGGATTTAGAATTTACCAAGAATAAAAGCCTTAAAAGGTAGTGAATTGAAAGATATTTTTAGTTCTAGAAGGTGTCTAAGGGATACCTAATCCAACTTCCAGGAAACATAAGCAAGGAGTAGTTAAGTGATTTGCCCAAGATCACATAGCTAGTTAGTATCAAAGCTAAGATTAAAACTCAGGTCCCCAGCCAGGGGAATGTTCTGAAGGTGCTTAAATGGTAGGTCTGCAGCATTCTCCCCCTATACGAAGCATGCATATAAAACCACATGCTGGGAGGGGCCACACTCTGAAGGATGTCTGTATGAAACAACCATGAAAAAGATCAACATATAATAGGGGCCACATTCTCACGTCCCTTCTCAAATTCACTGGAGTTTCTCTATTTTGTGACAAAACTGTATTGAAGTATGCACAATAAATGACACCAGCATTATTTTCACATCTAGAAATACCTTGAGAGCACTTTTCCTGTTTTAAATAACTAGCCACAACCAACTATAGTAATTGCTTACACTTAAAGCATGATTTTGTTTGGTTTGCTCTGCTCCTGTATCCGCTTAGGGCAAAAAGTAAGGGAATTTTATGAAGGAGTTTAAAATGAGAGAAATTAATTTTTACATGTCAGTAAATATTTTTTTAAAAAAATATAAAAATGCATTTTAGTGACAATCATTGTAGTCATTACATTTCTCATTTTCACAAATATGTTGTCAATGTACAATAATTTCTCATCAGTATATAAAAAGCGATATTTGAGTTCTCAGGTGTTTATTTGAATAGGGAAAAATGAGAAGTTGGGATTAGCAATATTTATAGCAGATGTGGGGTTCTGAGCACTGATTCTGGAATATCACTATCCATGTTCAAATCCAGATCTTCCATTTCTGAGCTGTGAGATCCTGGGCAAGTTAACTTGCATTCTCTTCACCTCGGTGTTTTCATCTGTAAAGCACCTAACTTTCAGCAGTGTTGGGAGAGAGAGATGATGCATGTCAGGTGCGTGCTATGTGCCTTGCTCAGAGTTAATGCTCAGTGTTAGAATTCCACATGTCTAGTTTCTATTCATATTGTTTTAATTGTTCAAATGATATTTATGGAGCAACTGCCATGTCCCAGGCGCTGTTCTAGGCACTGGAGACACAGACATGACAGACAAAGTCTTTATTTAGGATCCTGAATATTTTCTACTTCCTGATAAAAATTAGAGAGCAAACAGAAAATGTGCATTCATACACACAAAACATGATTTTCTTTAAGAAATTTCGTGATCAGTTTTGGGAGACTTGGTAAAAATTTTTAAGTGAAATCCAAATAACTTTTTAAAAGTAAACATAAGTGAAAGATACATTCCACACAGCTTCCGATTATTATTAAATTCTTACTAAATACATCAAAGAGCTGAACAAACCGAATAATCCACGTACGGCCTTACCTGGAATGGAATAAAGGAAGCAGTGTGGAGAAAGGTCCTGGAACTGGTTTTGCCTCTGATTCTGGGAAGGAGAGGACCAGCCATGGGCACAATCCTTATACGACCTTCCCCACTCCCTTGAGAGAGTTCTTGTTATGGACTCTGAAGATATTGTCCACAACGAAGACTTTTTAATTTAGAGCCATTGTTCCTGCAAATGGAAATGAGCTAAAGAAAGAGCCATGACACTGACTTTCAGGTCAGCAAGAGACAGGCCCTGGGCAGAGGTGGAGTACAAACCTTAACCATTAGCATTCCTCAGCTCCCATTCCCTCTTCTCTCCATTGCTACCTCGCCTTCCCTCCCTTCTTATGCATCACATAAAAACTTTGAAAAGTCATCCATCTCACTTCCTTAAACATAGATGTCCATACAAACACCTTCGTTCATATATTTTCAAATTTGAAATGATCCTGACCGGTCATTTAAAGTTGAAGGATAAAGAGCAGAGAGAATGATAAGAAAGATAGAAGATGCAACTGTTATTTCTGGCCACGTTAAGACATGATGCCAGTGTTTCTTCCTTTTATACAAACATAATTGTTGAGATTTTCAAATAAATATTAACAGAATAGTTTTCAGAGAAAAAAAAAAAATTTCTAACATGACTGCCTTCCTTCTTTGTCCTTCATGGAGAATCGTCAGAGTTGTCAACTTCATGCTTCATGGCTTTTGAAACCTTAAACTTTAACAATAACAACAATAAAATTATCCATGCCAGAAATTACTGTCCTTTTTGGATAAGTTTGTAGTCATTTTTATTTTTTAAGTTTAAAGTCTTATTCAGTTTTCTTACAATCCTGTAAACAGATAACACACTATCGTTATCTGTGGCAACAAGGATACGGCTGGCATGGATAATTAAAACACTAGCATTGGCTCCTCCAAACCATGTTCTCTGCCTCTTAGCACAGAAAGAAAGCATTAGAATTTTTAACCACTTGGGGCGCCTGAGTGGCTCAGCTGGATGGGCATCTATCTGCCTTCCGCTCAGGTCATGATCCCAGGGTCCTGGGATCCAGCCCACATCGGGCTCCCTGCTCAGCGGGGAGCCTGCTCCTCCCTCTCCCTCTGCCTGCCGCTCCCCCTGCTTGTGCTCTCTCTCTCTCTCCCTCTCGGTGTCAAATAAATAAAAAAATCTTAAAAAAAAAAAAAAAAGGAATTTTTATCCACTAAGATATTTTTCAAAGTTTCTATTGGTATAAGTGGTTTTAATGTCTCAAAATTAATTAATTAATTTATTTATTTATTTATTCAGAAGTCATTAGTCTTTATTTAAAGAAAAATAAAAATGTATATTGTTTTTAATCTTTTTAAATTTTTTATTTAAATTGGGCGCCTGGGTGGCTCAGTCGTTAAGCGTCTGCCTTCGGCTCAGGTCATGATCCCAGGGTCCTGGGATCGAGTCCCACATCCAGCTCCCTCCTCAAGGGGAAGCCTGCTTCTCCCTCTCCCACTCCCGCTGCTTGTGTTCCTGCTCTCGCTATCTCTGTCTCTGTCAAATAAATAAATAAAATCTTAAAAATAAATAAATAAATAAATAAATTTTTTATTTAAATTCAATTAGCCAAGGTATAATACGTCATTGGTTTTTGATATCATGTTCAATGATTCAACAGTTCAGTATAACGTATCGCCCTTTGTAGACAAAACTAACTTCTACAAAAAAAAATACCTAGCCATTTAAAAATGTCCATGCTAGGAGCGCCTGGGTGGCTCAGTTGGTTAAGCGACTGCCTTCGGCTCAGGTCATGATCCTGGAGTCCCGGGATCGAGTTCCGCATCGGGCTCCCTGCTCGGCGGGGAGTCTGCTTCTCCCTCTGACCCTCCCCCATCTCATGCTCTCTCTCTCTCTCTCATTCTCTCTCTCAAATAAATAAATAAATAAAATCTTTAAAAAAAAAATGTCAGTGCTATTTATAGAAGAAAAATAACAAGCTACTTTTCTTTATTAAAGATGCTGGTTTTCTATGAAATTTGCACAATGGGGATGTGAATTTTTATTTTATTTATTTAAAAAATTTGTATATTTATTTTGTGCTAAGGATTCTTTTAAATGCTATATAAGTGGTAACTCATTCAGTCCCCATAACCTATGAGAGAGGTATTATTATTATTATTATTACTATTACTTACACTTAACCATTAAGAAAACAGCTCAGGAGCTCAAGAGAGGATAAATAACTTGTCTGTGGTAGTACCACTGGTAAGTGGCAGAGCCAGGAGTCAAATCCAGCCCATCTGGCCCCCAGAGTTTCTTCTTGTGACCACTATGCCCTGCTGCTCCTTGTAGCATACTGAAGGGTCGCCAAGGCAGAAGAGCTCAGATATGTATTCAGTGAACCAGCCATCTGTCTGCCCTTCTGGCTCCTCCAGGATGTCAACGTTCCCTATAAAATGGACTTACGTAAACCTCTGATGAGACAGGATGTGTACAGAAAACCATGGGACCAACAACTGATTCTAAACACATATGGAGGCAATATAATGGGGCCACATTCTCATTAGCTTTTTTTTTAAAACAACTCCTAAGCCATAACCCTCTCTACCTTCATCAGCCTGTCTTCCCACTAGATTAGGTGTCCATATCAATCATGGTGGAAGTGCAAAGTGCTGAAAAAGGGGTAGAGGGAGGAGGAGGTGACTAGGGATGGAGTCAGTAGAGGTCCCAGTGTGAGGGTGTGTCTGTGGGATGGGGGGTTGGAGTGGGGGACCAGGGCATGGTGGGTGGAGGTGGGGCTGGGGAAGCAGACTAGGTAAGGGCTGGGAGGGGGGTGGAGGTAGTGAGTGAGTGAAGGCAGTGGAAGAAGAGGTAGGAGGTGGTGAGCAGGTCAAGGGGAATGAGGAGGAGGTAATGGTTGTGGTTGTAGGGCAGAGCTGTCTCATTTGGGCCTCTGAAGATGAATTGTTCCTGCCTTGTATGGAATGCTTCCTTTCATAATTAGTTCTGATTCACATACACACAAACAAAATGTTCTTGTGAATAAAGAGGACTCAGACCATCACCTCTTACATTATCAAGACAAAGATGTACTTTAATCCCAATCAGAACTGCTGCCCTGACTCTGGCCCAGTTTGGAGTAGGGAAACCATTTGGTTACAGCGTTTTGACATTTGGCTTCCAGGCAATAAGGAGCTTTTTAATTAGCATCAACATCCTGGTTTTCTGTGGGCACTACAACAACGTGCTGCTTTTTCTTACTCTTGGAGGCTGCCAGATGCTCACTTATTACCTATCACTAAATATCTGATATTAATCATTGATATGCTTTTAAAATAAGTTCATCATATACATTAAAGGTCATAGGACTTACGATGGCTTGTTTGAAATAACCAGTTGTTAAGACTTATATGGAGTTTGAAACACGAAAAGAGTGGACTTTTTT
This sequence comes from Phoca vitulina, assembly GCF_004348235.1. Taxonomy (NCBI): domain Eukaryota; kingdom Metazoa; phylum Chordata; class Mammalia; order Carnivora; family Phocidae; genus Phoca; species Phoca vitulina. Next base: position 26,841,426 of record NW_022589725.1, read on the forward strand.
TTTTTTCCTGATAAAATATTTGATGTTTGAGTGTGCTCTGAAGATATGATCTTAACGAAACCCAAACCAAACAGAAACAGAATTTGTGGTCGGGGAGAGAATTCTTCTCAAAAATATTCTTTCTCTCATGATATGTTACAGATCAAATGGCTTCAGAGCCATTGTTTGGTCAGCAATGAGGACGGCTTCAAATATTAATGTAGAATGACACATGTGTGCTGGAAATCACTCTGTGCTCCTGAATGTAATTTTTTAAACAGCTTATTGTAGGCTAGGGCGTGACTTCTGACTGAATATTACATTTAGATTTATGCATATGAGCCTCGAATTTTAGAAAGAGCAGAAAACTATTTTGTTTGCTTCTGAAGGTGCAAACTTTTGGCTATATGTTTGCATCGTGCCTTCTATCCAGACTTCTTTAATAGGTGAAATCATTTGCAAAGGACAGCTATTTCCTTGCCAGGGTGTAATCCAGTGTGGGGGTTCTCTAAATGCTAATTAATTCCAACCTCAACTACTTCACCTGCTGCTTCAAAGGCTGGCAGCTTGTATTCATCACCTGAATGACAGCTGTTTCTAACCTCTTTTCCCTGAAAAGAAAGAAATTAAATAAACCTTTTGCATGCTAATCACTGACATTCCGAAATGACAGTTGAAAAGTGCTTCAGTGTGCATGTAAGGCGGGCTTGAATTGAAAGATTTTGTCTGCAGCCACCAACGGTTGAATTTTGACTAGATATTTTCAAAACGTAGAGAGGGTGGCAGGCAACCGACGAGACGGTATTAGCACCAGTGAGGATGTTGATAAGATGAATCATTAAAACAGGCTTTAAGTATATTAAATGTCTACATTTAAGCAAGTTGAACGATATACTTTTTTTTTAATGCAAGTTGTGTAGGCTTTGTCAAAGCAACTTAATACATTTTTTTTTTCTTTTTTTACCCATTGGATTTTTATCTGAGTCAATATTGCTTGTACAAACAGCAAGTGTTTTACAAGCTGTTTTTCCTTTAGGGTTCGTTCAGTCTATTTAATTGTCTCATAATAATGACTGCTATCATATTGTTTCCCAGTCACAGGGTTGTCCTTTGTCAAAATGGATTTTCTTTTCTACTATAATTTCAATTTTTACTTTTTACAATCATGACTAGAGTTCAGGGCATTTGACTGAGAGTCACAAAGAATATCTTCTCATACAATAAACATGGCCCAGTATAGTTTTGGGCAGGCTTATTTAACCTTCATGAAGGACCAACATCTAGATATTAGTAATGGATTATGTCTCTTGATTTATTTAAAGATGACACTGAATATCATCCTCTGCCTGTTTCTGACTTTCTAATGAGGTCCCACATGGTATTGTTCAGTTATAGTTTCTTTATCTACAGAGTATAAGTACTTCATTAATTTAAGTTGCTTTAATGAAGACTACTTTTTTATTTTTGTTTGTTTTTAGAGAGAGAGAGAGTGCACAGGAGCAGGGGGTGAGGGGGAGGGGCAGAAGGAGAGGGAGAGAGAAAATATTTAGCAGGCTCCATGCCCAGCTCAGAACCCTACTTGGAGCTCGATCTCATGACCCTGAGATCATGACCTGACCCGAAATCAAGGGTCAGATGCTTAACCCACTGAGCCACCCAGGTGCCTGGAAGCCTACTTTTGATACAGAAAGTCTGTTGTAAATGCTATTATCATTCAGTTATTTTACTGCAGTAAAATTGACCTCGGTGCGCAGTTGTATGAATTAATACATATGTAGATTTCTATAACCACCGTCACAATCAGAATATAGAACACTTCTATCATCCGCCAAAACACCCTTCTGTGTGATCCCTTTGTAGTCATATGCTCCCCTCAGCCCTAACTCCTGGTGATCACTGCGAAGGTATTTTGTTGGTATTAAGATACAAAGAAGAAGATGAAGAGGAAGAAGGGGAGGAGGAAAAATGTTTTAAAAATGGGCGGAGGGGAGGAGAAGTGAGGAGAGAAAGAGGGAGAAAGGAAACTTAGGGATGCAACCCAGTGAAGTGTTCATTCAACTCTAATCAGGGATTTTATTCATTCCCACCTTCCTGGGCTGTAATGCAGGGGAGAAATTGAGAAACACTTACCCCAGGATCCTCTTTCCTTTATGGTTCAGATTCCAGACTGCCAGTTAGAAGAACTGATGTGGAAACTGGGAAGCAGAAATGGAGCCCTCCGATGTGTGGGCAGATGTGGGATTCCTGGTGGCTTAGTGGCTTGAGAACCACTAACTTCACTGCTGTAGACTGTAATCACTGGTGGGAAATTTCTAGGGACTTTCCAGAACAGCTTCCCCATAAGCCTTTGCAAACCATCACTTTGGTATTTCAGGATGAGGTCTCCAGCTCACCTCCTTGTCCTTCTGGTGGCAGCTTCCCAGAACTTCCACAGTGACTCTCCTGACCTATCCACTCCATCTTGCCCATCATTTGTGGAAAGCCTACTTCCCATATTAAACTCATGGTTCCTGGAATATCTAAGAGCAGCTTTGTTTTTGTGCCCAAACCCAGATTACTGCACAGTTTTAAAGGGCAGTGTATTTGTGGCCCACATTTAAAAATTGGGAGATTTCTCTTTGAAGTCCTCACTGCCATTTTTCCTTTGAAAAATCAAAAGATGAGGAAGAACTCGACCAGCATTCATTCTCGCCTGAAGACATTTGTGTGGAGCTGAGGAGTAGCTCCTCCTTTTAAAAAAGATATGATTCTCCACTTCACCACCCAGCCCCATCTTTGCATTTGTGCCCCTGCCCCTCTAAATAATATCACCGTAGTCTAAGAAAAGGGATTTAATTTAATAAATATATGAAAGTCTTACCAATTACAGCGTTGTTTCCTAGGAACTCCTGGGTGTATGGAGTTGTATAAGACAAACCCAATGTCTTTAAAGAGCTTGGGGAGAAAGTGAAGGGCATAGAAGCTAGAATATGACTGTCATATCATAACAAAATATATGGAATGACTTTTTTGTAAAGGAAAGTAAACTCAGTAGCTAGCTGTTTGGGTATTTTTAATTATCCAAATAGATTTTTCAGATTGATTTTTATGGCAGTTTCACTTGTTATTAATGCTCCAATTATTATTGATGAATTTTATCTGCATTTCATTAGGAATTTCATAAAATGTAAACTTAGTGAATGTTATGGGATATATTTTTTCCAAGTAAGCAAATTCTCAATATATATTCATTTAGAATATTTTTTCTGTTAATCACCATCTTTTTCTTTTATATCTAAATACAAATATATGTGCATATTTTAATAAAAAGATATATTTCACAAAAATTTGAGCTTAAATTTTCCCCCCAAATATTGTGCAGAATACTCTGTTTAAATACTCTGTTTAAATTATTAGGTTAATTAATTCTATGTTAACTCATTCTCTATATATTTTAACCTTTTCTCTGCTTGATGTTACATAAATCTTATAGCATATAATTTTCAAAGCAGGATTTTTACTTTATATTAGAGTTTTTTAATGTGCTGAAATAAAAATATAGTAATAAGTCATTGATCAATGTAAGATTAATATCTGTTGATACTTGTTTCCTCTGGGTAAAAGTAGACCTCAGTTTATTAATGTAGAATAAAGAATACAAGAGCTTCATAGTGATAGACAATAGCATACTCCATATAGTAATTCATAGAAACTCCCTTTTAGAGTTTGGGGTTTGGGTTTGGTTTTGTTTTGTTTTTAAATTCACTTATATTCAGTCTGATCTCTTTTTTGGAAGAGGAGAGATCCAAATTTATATTCTCCCCCAATTGCTGATAAAAGTATGAGCAATATATACTCTGTTGTGTGTGTATGTATGTGTAGTATACATAGATAGATAGATGGTAGATAGATAGATAGATAGATAGATAGATAGATAGATGATAGATTTTTGATGGAGACAAAGAGGACACTTATTTGAGCAACTCAAAAACTACATGTTTGATCCTTTCCAGATGGCCATATATCTGGCCACCAGATCCTTGGCTCAGCCCATTCTGTCTCTTAAATACCCCTTTGTGCTTTTCTGAGAGTAGAGCACATCTTAGGGTTGGTGGGAGATCCTTGTTAAAGCAGGTCCCAGTTTCACTGAGCAAGCTGGGAAATAGTCTCTGGAGTCCTACAGAAAAAGTTCACATAATTCAACAAAGGCACCTCTTTAAAAGATGCATTTTGCTCTGTGAGGATGCATCTTTTTTCCTTATGGAGGATCAAGGTGGAGTGATTAGGATAGTTGGGAAGGCTTGCATGGATTAAGTTTCTGGCTCTATCATTAACTGGCAACGTGCCCTTGGTATGCTCTGCAAATTCCCTAATGCTTAGTTTACTTCACATAAATGGAGTCACCAGCAGTACCTACCTCACAAGGCTGTTGTAAGTATTAAAGGTGGTGATTCAAGTAAAGGGTTTAGCACTGTATTTAATTCACAATAAGTGGGTAGCAAGCAGTGACTGATGGTAATAATATGTATTGGTGCTAAGGCATTTGTGCCAAGACAGTGGTTCTCAAATTTGAATGTGCATCAGAATCATCTGGAGGGCTTATTAAAGCATAGATCTCTGGGCCCCACCTGCAGAATTCTGATTCAGTAGGTCTGGGTGAGACCCTAGAATTTGCATTTCTAAGTCATTCTCAGGTAATGCTGTTGCTGCTGGCCCTGCTGACCACACTTTGAGAACCACAGAACCAGACGCTTATACTCCAGACTATTCCTTTTGGGTAGTTTGGTTGTGTAACAGACTGAAGTATCAGAAGGATTAAATTCTTCAGTCTTTGGGCAGTGTTTCTAAAACCATGATCCCAGTGGTCCAGTGCTGACCCAGTGTCTATTTATCAAGGTGCAACGAAATTGAAATCCCTGTATTTATTTACATCTCTCTCAGATATTTAGGGGAACCCACATATAAAGCATTCAATATCTCATCAACACTTTCTATCCTGTTTTTCACATCCTGAACCTTCAAGGAGCAGCTCACCCACCTACCCCAGAGCAACTCCCCCAGGGCATCATAGGGCTGTCATTAGGTTTCCTCAATCTAGCTCTCCTTTGGCACAGAGCACCTGTCGCAACCCCCATGCCCCTACCACTGCTAATTGCAGTTCTTTGGGGCAGTGATTTTATTTTGCTCTGACTACTCTTCAGGAGAGAATCTTTTTCCTTGAATTTTGTCAGAGGAGGGTTTGGAGTATGCTAAACAGACAATGGACAAATACTTGAAGGGGATGGGGAATGGCTGTGAACCAAATATTTCATTCCCTTACACTTAATTGGAAGTGTCGCCTTCACTTTGGTGGCATTATTTCAATCAGCTTTTTCACTAGCTGTGGACCTTGCTCAAACACCATTTGCTTATTTTGGCTTTGAACGTGGGTGACATCTATCACTCGTCATTTGTGACAGGCCTTTGCCAAGTGCTTTGCATACAGCATCTCCTTTTATCTTTCCGGTGAGTCTATGGCCTCAGAAATAGGGTGACAAAGGTATTCACAGTAGAAAGATTTTGACTGTTCCCAGGAGCTCTAATGGAAACATAGACCCATCCTCTGATCTCTTGCTGGTGCCCTCTGTCAATTGACCCTGTGACTCTGAAACACACAGAATCAGCCTCCCCGGGCACAGAGCAGGACAGAGGATCATAGAGAATGCATTGGGGTAGCAGACAGAGGACAAAGAATGACGAGTACCTAAATGAAAATTTAAGAAACTAAGGCTTTATGACATTAGGTACTTTGCCCAAAGTAGAACTTTTACTAAGAAACAGAACTGGGATTTGAACTCAGAGCCATTTGACTCAAATGGTGGTCAGGTTGATGGAGCATGCCTTCCTTTTAAGAGCCTGCAAAACGGACTGACATTACAAAGCACATTATGTGTATAACCAGAATTATCTTTTTACATATATGAATAGATGGGATCCTTCAGGTGTGGAAGCATTCTCTCCTTTGTTTTGAGATACCCTAAAATGGAAGGCTGAATAGTCAGTTATTTATAGAAAATATGCATACTTTTCACTGTGATAGCCACTCAGCAATGAATACAACTCTCAGAATTATGCTTTAGGGATTTGGCTTTTCTCTGCCACTGGCCACACATTTAACCAACCAAAGTGTTCACTTCAGTTCCAGAAAGATGTTTTTCTCTGTACAATCAAAATTCAAGTGTGGGTGCCCAAAAAGGGAATTAACTTTTCAGAAATAGTCTTTACATATCTAAGTTTAGAATTTTTAACTCCAATTAAAGTTCAGCATAAAAATAATACATTATCATTTAGTGGAAGAAATTCATCTTTCAAATAAGGGTATTACTTTAGCTATTGCAGAGCACCCACTTTCTGAGGAATTTCTTCTCCCCTTCAAAGGCAGAGTTTTATTATTGAGTTCCTTGTAAATGTTCAAATGTGGCTTACAGGTCAAAAATCAGAGTTTAAGTGGATTTGATGGATTTTCAGAAATTGTTTATAAAATTATTTTAGGTCACTGCTTGTTTCAATTGAAGCATCAAACTAACAGTGAATAAAAAGTATTGCCAGTCCTCAGACGAGCTGATTGCCTGGTGAATGTGACTCTTTTTAAAAAATATTTGCTTAGGGGCACGTGGGTGGCTCAGTCAGTTAAGCGTCTGCCTTCAGCTCAGGTCATGATCTCAGGGTCCTGGGATCGAGTCCCACGTCGGGCTCCCTGCTCAGCGGGAGCCTGCTTCTCTCTCTGCCTGCCGCTCCCTCTGCCTGTGCTCTTGCTCTCTTTCTCTGACAAATAAATAAATAAAATATTTAAAAAATAATAATAATAAATAAATAAAAATAAAAAATAAAAAAATATTTGCTTATCCACAGTAGCAAACATGACTGGATCCGTTGTTTATTTATTATTATTTTTTCTCTATATATATTTGAGTGCCTATTATGTGATAGGCCTTATGCTTCAAATATGTTTATATGTTAATTTTACACTTTGGTGAGAGACCGCTGTAATAGATATCATTGTTGAGAGTGCCTGTCATGTGCCCAGCGCTCAACATGTATTATCTCTAAGGATCTCAACAACTCTATTATATTCTTATTATTTTTCTACTTTACGCTTGTTTAACTGAAGCTCAGAGAAACTGAGCAACTTGGTAAAGGTCACAGAGTTGTGATTTTAACTCAAGTGCATATAAGGACAAATATAGGATTTTTCTACCATGTTTGCTCTTGTTGTCCCTTCTTGAACATCTCTGAAGTTGGTGCCTCAGCTGAACTTTTGGCAAGAAGAGACATACTGGCTCCTAGTGTCTGATTTCTGAAAAATCTGATTCTTGAAAACTTGGAGTCAGGCTGAAATAAGAGTCAGGGCCTCATTAGGGTAGAAGACTCTTGGGACTCGGGCCATAGTAAGGTTGGGTTCTGTCATTGTAGGCTACTAGAATGGCCCACCTGGGTTCCCAGACTTATACTGTCTGCATACACTGGATGCTCATTAGAGACTATACTCATCTGGTCCAGGGGAGATGACTCTTCCACCAATCTTTTCTATTATGGGACATGGCAAACAGTCTTTCCTGGGCCTAAGGGAATAATTGGATTAGGATCCCAGGATTCAGAAGAAACAATTGAATCCAAGGTTTCATGGCAGGGCTTAAACCCTGGGATTCTAGAATCTTTCATCAAAGTAAGAATGACCTCTTCAAGGCCAGAGATCTGGTTCCATCAATGAATCAGCAAGCCCAATAAGACCTGGGGACATACGCAGGACCACAACAGATATGGTTTTGGTAGGTTCATTGGTTCAGAGGGGGATGCCTACTTAGTGCACAGGAATTTCTGGAGAATAAGACCCTGGTTCCAAGCTTACACCCTGGACTGCCTCTGGACTTCAGGGTCTCCACTGAAGGGATGTCTGAAATTTTGGGAGAAGTAGCTTTTGACGTTCCTAGAGACATTTCCTGGGCCTCAGGGCTAATGCAGGGCCTGTTTTAGGGAAAATGTTTTAGCAGGAGACTTGAGGCCAGGAGAACCTGATGTTTCAGAGTATGGTCTTCACACATACAGTCATTGAAAGGCTAAGGATGATTTATTAGCTTTCTGGGTCTAGTTTTTTTCTGCCACATTACCGGGGAACCATTCAAATTTAGTGCATCTTCCTTACATGTAGAAAATCAGTGTAGCTCATTGACTACCAACAAACATCAGATATCTCTATGTATGGGTGGAAGTCAGTTGGGGAATGAGACTTGAGGATTATGGATTAGAAGGGTAGAGGCTTAGGGCCTTGATTTACTTCTCCATGGTGCTCATGAGTGGGCCAGCTCTGGACTCATGGTTGCTCTCAAGGAGGTCTGGGAGCAGGTATCAGATCCCCATACATAAAGATAGTGAATTTCAGGAGGAAAAATCCAGTCCTTATAGGTCCCAGAGTCTGGGCAAGACAAACCCAACTAATGTGAGTAAAATAACCTAAGCAACTCACTTCTCCATTACAGCTGTGTGAAACCATTTCCATATTTCCCAAGTTCATAAAATTATGACAATTCCGTGCTAAAAAGAAAACCTCTTTGGCCTTCCTGAAAGGAAGGAAAACATTCTACATGAGTTCCTTTGCTTTCCTGCCCTATCACTCAATGTCTCTTACCCCATGTTTCCTCTTGTGTTTTTTGTCTGTTTGTTTTTTTCATGACAGAGAGTAAAGCAACCTTCCTCCCTTTTATTTTTATTTTTTTAAAGATTTTATTTATTTATTTGACAGAGACATAGCGAGAGAGGGAACACAAGCAGGGGGAGTGGGAGAGGGAGAAGCAGGCTTCCCGCCGAGCAGGGAGCCCAAAGCGGGGCTTAATCCCAGGACCCTGGGACCATGACCAGAGCTGAAGGCAGACGCTTAACGACTGAGCCACCCAGGCGCCCCATCCTTCCCCCTTTTAGAGCTGGCTTCCCATTCTATTCTCCAGGCTCATTACCCACAATTTAAAAGAAAATAGCTGATGTGGAGAAGTAAGGTTTTATTGGAAGTACATTCCCAATCTCTGAGGCCTCTCCCACACTTCCCTGCCTTTCCCTCTGTGTCTAACTTACCAGTGGCCATGGGTTTCACAAATTACTGTTTTTCTTTATTTCAAATTAATTTTGCTCTATCATCAAGCTATCAGATTGCAGTCCCAATTCTAAGTAATTGTGCATGGAATTTGCATGATTTGTAAAGTACAGACAAAGGAAAATGGAAATTCAGCTTCCTGGTTCCCACCACTTGCTGAGCATGTCTTATATTGGTTTGATTTTGTTTGATTACATGAGTTGAGGTTCATGGTTAAGTATAAAGAAATTAAGTGTAATGTTGCCATCTAATAGTTCAAAGGAAATGTAATTTATATCTGTAATTAAAATTGTGTTCTAGTGTATTTGAAGTGCTAAGATCTATGCTCAGAGAGAGGTATTATATTTCCAGCTTAATTGAAATTGAGATTTTTGACTGTGGTTATGTTTTCTGGACTTGCTCTCTTCCTAAGTTGACCTTATGCAGAAAACAACTTATTAATATTTAAGTAGCTAATGCCAGTACTGTCTTCCTTCAAAAGCAACCCACATGTCTCATTAGCAGCTCACAACCTTAGTCAGTATCCAGTAAAAAGTTTTCTTGATTACTTTTCTTTAAGGGCTGAGTTTTATAATATTTGCCTTATCTTTCCATACCATATATCATCAGTGAAAATGCATTTTGTATGAGATATATATACATATACATATATGTATATATATATTTATATATATATAAATTTTTATAGTGTGAGTTGTTCACTTAAAAATGATTTTTTTAATTCAAGTCTTCACAAACAGAGAAGTGTGAGATTCAGTATCTAAAATCCTTCTTTTTGAAGGAGTGTGACTTTTGCTGGGAAAAAAAAATAAACTATACTTGTTGCATATTTCTTTAAGACAACAAAAAAAGGAAGTAGTTCTATTGGTTGGTTTCTTTAAAGATGCAGGAACAGAGACAGAGAGAGAAGGTAGCAAGAAAGAACAGAGCCAAAAATTACTTCTTTTTTCAAGAAAGGAGGGAAAAATTGAAAATGCCTTTTGCAAGAGAAAGGCACAGTATGGGGTGGTTTGTGACAAAATTTTAATGAAAAGCAAGCTTCTTTATTGAAATCTAATAAATAATAGACCAGGAAAAGCGGGCTCAGCCATTTTATTTTTAAATGAGATGATGAAACGCAAATAAATTGGTCCTCTGAGTCAAGAATTTTTTGGGTTCATTGGCCATTTTTAGGACAGCTTTGACCTTTCCATAAAGTGTGAAGGGTCCCTATCTCCCATAAAGTTGTGCCCTCAAAGGGTGAGCAGTATTCATTCTCTAATAAAGTTATAAAGGAGAAAAAGAAAGTGCTCTGACCCATCAGCTGGGCAGTTGTAGTGTCTGTCACACAGAATTCTCTCAGGAAAATAGCTTTAAAGGCTAGAACCTAGGGAGTTCTGAGGCCAGCGTCCTCCTTTGATTTCTAAAGGAACAATTGTTACTCCTGGTTTTCCAAATTGCAAATTAGGGCACTAGAAAAGTATGTGATGTGAATTTGCTGAATTCTCTTGTCAGCCAATCCATAAACAGAATTAATTGCCTACCATGTATCCGGCACTAGAAATAGCCGCTGGTCTCAGTATTTATAAGGATAGTGGGTGTCCATTTAGAATGCATAATACCTGTGCTTTTTTAATTTGATGCTTAGCCCATTTAGTTTCTAACTCTCAGAGGGGCAGATGTACAAATGCTTAAGTTTTCAGAGTTCTGATGCAGTAATTGGGTTTTTTGTTTTTGTTTTTCTGTGTTGTTAACATGACACAATCTAGGTATGGGCTGGTGTTAAAGCAAACTTGTAATAATGATATTGATGTGTAGAAACAAGCTTTTCAAACCAAAGTCAGTACCTGGGCTGGCTTATAAACAATTTTTTCATAGCCCCTTTGGTCTGAATTTGCAGAGTGGTAGCACCTTTTAGCCCCTTTTTGGTTTAAATGGCGGTCTTTCAGTATGAAACAGAACTTGAAGATACAAGGTGCGTTCAAATGCTGCATTCTTTGGACCTACCCATAAATCTTTGGGGAAACTAATTATGGTAAAAGGGGAAAAAAAACAACAAATGGGATTTGTAATTAGCTGGGCGAACCTGAAAATTGTGAAAAAAAAAAAAATCTACCCATGCCTCGTATACAGTAGTTATAATTACCATCAACTTTGTCCATTTCCTCCTCACCATGTTTGATATCCCAGGATCTACATACCTAGCACCTCCACACAGATGAGTTTGACCATATATTTTTTTAAAGATTTTATTTATTTATATGAGAGAGAGCATGAGTGGGAGGGGCAGAGGGAGAGAGAGAATCTCAAGCAGACTCCATGCTGAGTGCAGAGCCTGACACAGGGCTCGATCCCAGGACCCTGAGATTGTGACCTGAGCAGAAACCGAGAGCCAAACGCTTAACCGACTCTGCCACCCAGACACCCCTGATCATATATTTTGATGTGGACGCTATTAGATATATATTCATTAGCACATCCAAGGTAGAAGGTATGTTTTTCTTTTCCCAAGCCTGTGTACCGAGAAACCATTTCTTAAGCATCTGAATTCTACCACCTCATCTACCAAGGTTCCCTCTTCTCCCAGTGCTGCTCCGAAAATTCACCACTTGGAGTTTATTACTTTCTTTTTTTTTTTTTTTTTTTTTTTTTACAATTTACAGCGGTCTCACCATAGAACAAACCCTCCCCAATGTCCATCACCCAGCCACGCCATCCCTCCCACCCCCCTCCACTCCAGCAACCCTCAGTTTGTTTCCTGAGATTAAGAGTCTCTTATGGTTTGTCTCCCTCTCGGGTTTCATCTTGTTTCGTTGCAGATTTTATAATTCTGAGACTCCCAATTGTAATGCATCATGATATCTCTTAAATTTTCACAATGCCTGAGCTTGGGGCTGGAGTGGGCCCCAGCCCTGTGACTAGACTCTTAAGAGAGCTGAAGGAAAGAGGAAGAAGTAAAGGAAGAGGTAGCCTGGGATCGATGAAAAAGGGGACTCCAGAAATAGAAAACCCACAATCACTTATTTTACAGATGTACCTGGAAATGTCATGATATGGCTGATAGTCTAAAAAGAAAACAAAAAATTATAGGGTGCAAACTAAATATGACTTTCAGCTGGTTTTTGGTAATTCATGTGAAATTTTTATTGATTTAAACTCTCTCATTATTTTTATCTAGTACTGAGATTGAAAATCTAGGCTCACTTTTACTTGTACAAATTAGTGCATGGCTTAGGCAGGAAGGAGTAAAAAGCCTTGCTTACTTGCCCTATAACCTAGTGCTTACCTTGAGGTTTATTTAATGTGACAGGTGGTGACAAACCACTGCTTATGACATCTCTTGCAATGTAATCTCACCACTCAATGACAAATGCTTCTGACAAACAGAAACCTGGTACTATTCTAAAACAGGGGGAAAAAATGAATTTAATTCAGATATAGGATAATAAAAATGGTTTCTCAAAACATGTCAAATAAATTAGACCTCTAAGGAGGGTCCATATTACAAGTGGCAAAGATAAAATAGAAGGGATTTTTTTTTTCTCTCCCTAGGATTTTGTTGTTGTTGTCAGTTGTCAGAGTGAATTAATACTCTTGGAAGCAGCCCTATTACCATGCCACCTTGTGCTGTTGTTTTTTAGTAGTTTGAACTGTTAGTGCTAATTGAAAAACTATCTGGAAGAGTTAATTGGGGGTGACACTAGTTAGTTGTGACTGAGGACATAACCAGGTTAATTGTAGATGATGGGTCAGATAAAGGGCTCAGCTTTTCTACCTCTCGAGTTTTAGCTAAGTTCATGAGTTAGTTGTTTTTAAATCATAAAATTTTGGTGCAAGACAATTCTTAGAAGGCAAGGGTAACTTCACACTTAATTGGGAGGCAGTTGGAAATGTTGGCGCTGTGTCGTTGGGCAGTTGGCATGTTCTCCTTAAGGCATAGTAAATCAGCAGTGAAATTAGGTGGGACTCAGCACATGTGCACACATTTATATAACAGCATTTCTCAGGCTTCAGCCAGTCACATGCCACCTGCAAGACTTTTACTGCCTGCGCTATTATTTGCTTAATATTTTTCTCTAAGCTATTGTAAATGTTTGCTTTGTTTTCACTTATCCTTGACACAAGCAATAATATCCACAGTGAATTCAGAGGTCTGATGTTATTTTTATATTATGCATTCAAAACACATAATAAAAAAAAAAACCCACATAATCATTGCAATTAAAAAAAAACTTTAATTTTATAAAAATAAAAAAAAATACTTATTGTGTACCACCATGAGGATGCCCCATATTTTGGGATACACTTATATGATCTATACAGATACCATGCGTTTTCATAACTACATAGTTTTATATCTTATACTTCCGGAATCATTGATTATGTTTTGCCCCTTTGTTGAACCGGGAAATGCATCTGTGTATGTGAAACATTGAAAAGGAGATGAAAATATAACACACATTTTATATAATTACTTGTTAGTCTGTTCTGGAATTATAATAGCAAGTACTAATTAGAGTAGGTGTACTTTGGGACACTATATGGCAGAGGCTTCCTCTGGGCAAAGGGATGAGAGGCAGACCTGGGAACAGAAGGCCCATTGCAGCCAGTCATCGAGGGTGACGTAGCAATTCTGATCGATTGCCAGTGGCTGCTGGCTGCTGGCAGCTGATGTTGAGAACTTTGAGGCTGAGCGTATACCCAGCAGGGAAGGAGAGCAGGCAGGCTTTGATAGCGATGTCTGCCCCAGGCTGGAGAGAAGCAGGAGTATTGAGTATGTCAGGGGTTTTCCATAGTCCTCCTCTGGGGAACAAGCACCGTGGTATTTCCCCACTATGTATTTCTCCACTAGGGTTTTACATGGAAATCGAAAGTTTCCTTTTCGTCATTGGATCACTGGGTTTGTCATCTACATGACATCTTCCATCTTTGTTATTTTTTAATTTGACTGCATGTGATTTTATTGAAACACGTATCTAATTTTCAATCATAATAATAGTTTTAATTGATTCTTCCTTTGCTTTCCTCTGATCATACTCTGACATTCTGTCTTGTCTTCTGTTCATATTTCCAAGGCCTGTCCAGCCTTTATACTGAATTGTACAAAGTAGCTGGGGACTAGACTTTCTGGGTTCTCTCTTATTGAATCTGAGGTTGGACTCAGTCACTGATTTTCTGCTGATAGGTGTATGTGTCATCTTTTGTATTTCCAAGTTCCTAACAGGCCAGGAACACCTGGATTCATGTGATTTGCATGTACATTTTTGTACCCATGACATCGGAAATATGATGAGATGATTTATAAATAATGAGAAATATCTTTTAAGAGTGGGAGGTTCTTGGCATTGGGTCAGGATAGCTTCTGGAAAGGTCCAGGTATTCAGACACACAGATGAGGAGATATGAGACTTTTTTTCCCTCCTTCCTCTTCAAATTCCTTCTTCTGTTCTGCTTCCAGAGGTGGATGAGAAGACAAAGGGTTGAACTAGCAGGTTCTACTCTAGTCTGAACTGGTAAACCAAGATTTGCATTTTTTAACCCAGTCTTGGCACTCCCACCCGGTCTTAGGTTCTGTACAAGGGCCACCATTGTTTTCTTTGGCACCAAATCCACCATTAGAGCTTCTGGAAAACCTGCTAATTAGGCAGGTTCTACTCTTGCATATTCCCCATGTCCAGACACAATCCCTCAAGTATCCCAAACCAGTATGTGCAAACCACCCCCAATCAAAAATGTCAAATTTTGTCTAGTAGGCCATTTCTCCGAAATAGCCCCTGCTCTTTCTAAACAATGGTGGTTTTCAAATTTGAACCTGTATCAGAATCAACTATAGGGCTTGTTAAAACACCAATTGCTCAGCCCCACCCTCTGATTTCAGATTAGGTCTGCCTGGGGTGGGACCTGATAATTTGCATTTCTAACAAGTTCCCAGGTTGTTGATGCTGCTGGTCTGGAGACTACACCTAAGAATCCTTGCACAATATTTCCCTTTCCCCTCATTTCAGGCCTCAGTGAACTGAGGCTGAATTTATGTAGGTGTTGGTCTGGTTGTCCTCCAAGTGATCTTTGTTTATCCAAATAGTTGCTTACAACATGTACAAAGCTCCACACGTGGAAAGTGTATGAGAACTGTCAGCAGTGATTCTTCTGTTGTTTGTTTCCACCACTCCTACAGCACCACATTCCCACCCTAGCTCTCCCTCCCACCATCTTTTTTCCTTCTCCTTCTTCCAGTCCCCCAGTACGCATGAGCCAACAAATTATAAAGACCTAGCATACACACACACACACACACACACACACACACACACACACAGTCTAGAATAAAAGATGATTAAATGCCTTGAATTGAGGTGCCATAGAGATGTAGAACTCCAGGGCCCTCATTCACAAAGAGAATCCACAAACAGAATTAGCCTCTAGCACCTTGTCTGGCCTCCAAAAAGCCACAGCTAGAAAATACATTTTTAACAACTGATTTACTGCAAGAGGTAGCCTTGGGCCTAGACCAGTCTAGACGCTGCAGACAGCCCCACCTTCAATAAGAAGAACTCAGAAAACACTGTTTTACTTGGTTACTCACAGGGAAATTTTCCTGGTCCCACCCAGGGGCGTGCCTCCTGTCAGAATTTCCTTCCCAGAGAGACTAAGAGCTTGGGAAGAGCAAGGGAACAGAAGGCTCTAGGGGTCAACCCATACTTTGCTCACCATTCCTGATTCAATTTAAATCAGCTACCTCAATTTACATATCATTGTGTCTAATCCCTCCGTAGCCCTGGGGTCTTCTCCAACACCACACCCTTGACTGGGAAGCTTTCTTCTTCCTTCCTCAGCCAGTTCTTACCCCTCATTATTCAGCATATGTTGAAATGGCCGTCATAGAAACTACCACTCCTGTGAATGCTTTGTTTTACCAACTGGGACAAAAAGTGGCATTTTCTTTCCCCAACAGAAGGTCCCCAAACCATCCTGCTCACAGCCTTTCCAGGAGGAGGTCTTTGCTCTGTCTCTTGCTTTTAAATTTAATGACTTGGTGTTTGGGACTAAATGTCCTTGCCTAGTCAGCTTTTGTAGCTCCTCTGTGCCTTAGAAGATAATGGAAAAGAAGATTTTTGGTTTTTTTTTTCTTTTCTAATATGGAAGATTAATATGCTGCAATCCATCTGCCATTTTTTGTGCCTTTTCCACAAAGACTGTTACTGGAAAGGTAAATTCATAGACTGTCTTTCACCGTGTCCCTTAAAAAGTCCTCATCATCTCCCCTTTGCTGAAAAATTCAAGGGAAGAACAACTTCTGGTTTCTCATCATTTCTAGATGTAGAATTCCACATAGAATCTAGGAAAGCATCTTATCAATAAGGCTTTCTGTCTCTTCAGCAGATCCTTCTTCTGTGATACCACCCACATATTATTTTAGTGACTTCTTTTAATCAATTAATATAAATTGACAATATCAGAAATTGAGACTCTGGCAAAGGTAAATAGCTAATAAAATCTACATCTCCACTCACATTTCTGCCTGCTTGATTCCTTTTCTGAGAGGGTGGTTTGGAATAGTGCTAGTCTTACTAAAAATTGCTGAGTTTTATTTCACACTAATAACACCTGGCATCTTTATGTGCTAAGGATAAATTAAGCACTCCATGAACACAGAGTAGACATTTTCACCATGATGTAGCTTATTCTATACTTGTTATATAGCAAGACCTCTGTGCTTGTGACAGTATGAATATGTACGTATACATGCACCTTTCAAAAAATATGAATCATTTTGGCTGATTTCAGGTAAAGGCAACATTTTTTATATATTCTGCTTGGTTATTAACATAGATCCTGAGAGTATTAGAGGTGAAGTGGCCCTTAAGAACCACTTAGTCTAAAAATCTCATCTTGCAGACTGAAGAAACTAAGAACCAGAGTGATTATTTTGAGGAATTACAGGATATGTCCTGTGAATTTGATCTGAATCAAAGCTGAGAGTCAAGGATTGTACACCCGGTCCAGGGTAGTCTCTACCATACCATGTTGGTCTTCAAATAATGAACAAATTATGCAAGTACATGAACATTTGGGAACAGTTGTGTTAATTCTACAGAATTATAAGATACTGGTTTTAAATGATACTAAGATACACTTTTTTGGAATTTTGGTATGTTTTATTTTGAATTAATTTTGGATTTACAGAAAAATTGCAAAAATAATTCCAAGAGGTTTTTTTTTTGTTGTTGTTTTAATATCTTTCTCATCCCACTTCTTCTAATGTTAATATCTTAGAAAACGGTAGGACAATTATCATAAACAAGAAATTAACATTGGTATAATATCTACTAAACTTTAGACCTTATTCAAATTTTGCCAATTTTTCTACTTTTTCCTTCCTTCCTTCCTTCCTTCCTTCCTTTCCTTCCTTCCTTCCCTCCCTCCCTCTCTCTCTTTCTCCAGGAACCTACCCAGGATCTTAAATTTATTTCCTTTAGTTGTTATTTCTTATTAGCCTCCTCCGCTCTGTAACCATTTCTGTCTTTCTTTGTCTTTTATGACCTTGACACTTTTGAAGAGTACTGGTCAGTTATTTTTTGCAATGTCTCTCAATATGGCTTTGTCAAATGTTTTCTTATGGTTGGTGTAAGGTTATAAATAGCTCTGAAATCAGGACATATCTTGTGATTGATAGTATGTCTTACCTTAATGAATAATATTTTTTTTCTTTCTTTCTTAGTGGTACATAAAATAATGGTGCATCTTATGATCCATGGTGCTTTAGAATCTGTGAAATGTAGTGAAAGAGTGTGTGTGTGTGTGTGTGTGTGTGCGTGTGTGTGTGCACGATCAGTATCTATCAAAAGTCTGTTCCTTCTGCTCTTAATTCACTGCCAAAATTCCTTCCATATAAGAGTTGAGTTGAATAAGGGGCACCTGGGTGGCTCAGTCGTTAAGCGTCTGCCTTCGGCTCAGGTCATGATCCCAGTGTCCTGGGATCGAGCCCCGCATCGGGCTCCCTGCTCGGCGGGAAGCCTGCTTCTCCCTCTCCCACTCACCCTGCTTGTGTTCCCTCTCTCACTGTGTCTCTCTCTGTCAAATAAATAAATAAAATCTTTAAAAAAAAAAAAAAAGAGTTGAATAAGATTTTTTTTTAAGTAAAAGTCTAGTAAAAGATAGAAGAGATAAATACTACAAGTAGAGAATTTTTTAAGTCATTAGGAAAATATCATGATTGAAATCACATTCAGGAGCAAAGGTAGGGGAGCTACAGAATCAAACTCTAAAGTTTTTGTTCTGTATGAAAATAGAAATAATTATTTAGAGTCTTCCTTCGTAGTATTATGAAATTTCAAGAAATTCAGAAATACTTTCTAGTAACTGAAGCTCCATGGGGCAAGGGGAGAAAAAGTTATACTATAACAGATGTGTGGGAATACCAAGCAAACAAAACTCTGAAAAGGATGCCTCCCCTCCTCCTCCTATTTTCTTCTTCCTCCTTTCCCTCTTCTTCCTTTTCTTCATTCCTTCCTCCTTCCCTTTTTCCTCTTGTCTTTCTTCTCCTTTTCTTTTTTTTTTTTTTCCGGCTCTTCTTTCTCCATCTCTTCTTTCTCCTCTGTGATGTTCGCCTCCTCCTCCATTCCCTCCACTTACTCCTCTTCCTCCTTCTCCATTCTATCCTCCCTCCCACTTCCTCTTCTTCCTCCTCCTCCACTTTCTACCCCCTTCACCTCACTCCTTTACTCGCTCCTTATTCCTCCTCCCTATTTTTCCCTCCTCCACTTCCTCTCTTCCCCTTCCTCTGTTTCTTCTCTTTTTCCTCCTCTTCTTCCTTCTCCATTTCTACCTCCTTTACTTCCTCCACTTTCTCCTCCTTTACTTCCTACACTTTCTCCTCCCCTACTTCCTCCTCCTCCACTTCCCCTCTTTCCCCTCCTCAACTTCCTTTTTCCTTCTTCCCTACTTCCCCTCCTCTACTTCCACTCTTCCTTCTCCTCCTCTTCCTTCTCCCCCACTTCCACCTCCTCTACTTCCTCCACTTCTTCCTCTCTTCCTCCTCCTCCACTTCCTCCTCTTCCTCCACCCCTCTCCATCCTCACCACTGCTCTTTCTCCTGTTTACTTACCTTTTTTCCCTCCTTCCATAGCCATAAAACTGCTAACTGAAGACCAGGATAGAAAACTCAAGAAGCTCCATTGCCCAAATCATTTAACATCTTACTTGCTTAGAGAATATGCTGTGGGGAAGGCACATTAAAAGATGGTAGTGTACTGTTCCAGTGTG
The DNA here is from genome assembly GCF_004348235.1 of Phoca vitulina. Classification (NCBI taxonomy): domain Eukaryota; kingdom Metazoa; phylum Chordata; class Mammalia; order Carnivora; family Phocidae; genus Phoca; species Phoca vitulina. Next base: position 26,860,750 of record NW_022589725.1, read on the forward strand.
TCTTTTCCATCTTCAATTTATAGGATAGTATAGGACTCAGATTATCATAATGACTTAGCTGGTATTACTTCAGAAATAAAATTGAAAACCTGTACCACATGTGTTTTTTACCCCAACTAAGATAGAAACCCAGGGCACAGTGCAGTGGGCATCTAGTCTTCTAGTAAATGAGGCTGGGTGGGCAGGTAGAGATTCTTGAATAATACTACATCAGCAGCATTGAGGTTTGAATTTGGGGATAAGTGTCAGCTTAGAGAATCCGAATACTTGCACAGGCTGAGAGTTTCTGCAGTCTTTTCTGCAGGTATCAAAAGTGCCCTGCTTTGCCTTTCCTCACGCCTCCTCCCAATAATTCTATTACTCAGGGGAAGGAGACCTAGGAGAGTGAAATGACTCATTACTCCATTAGGCAATGGGATGCTTGGGTTTTGACTCAGGCTGCTCAGACTGCGACAGTCCTGGCTTCTGTGGCAACCCGGATGCACAGGAAATCTGAGATTTTAAAGTTGTGAATTCAGTACTAACATGAAAAATGCCACTTGTGTTGTGCTGAAACAGGCATGCTGATTATGTAACAGCTTCCAACACATTCCCTGCTGGTGGTGGGTTTTGACTGACATTTTATGGGCCTTATTACTCTTGAAAACAACACTAAAAATGCCATGACAAGCTCAAGATGGAAATATGAACACATGATCCTCTCCCTGCTGAACTAGAAAATGGCTTTTCAGAATTCTTCCTGGAAGAAGGTGGAAAAATAAAAGATAATCACATAGCTTCATAATGATAAGTCTTCTTTTGTCCCCAGAATGGGGAAGATCCTCGTATCTTAGAGCAATTTGACATAGTCTAGATTCAAGGACTTCTCTCTGGGCTTCTTACAACTTACAAACAAATGCTGACTTTTGAAGTAGAGAGTGAATTGCATAAGACATAGATGGTTTGATAAATATTGTCTTTACAGTAGTGATTTAGTTTATTTCATAACTCTTTGGTAGAGGGAGTTCATCATTTTACAAAATAGAGATGGAAATGCAGCAGAAATTCAGATGCCATGAATGAATGTAAGGTGATTTTTTTTTTTTTCTTCTATATACAACAAAGTTTCAACGTGGAATGGGGCTTCAAAATGTCAGTGAGATATAAATGGCATGTTGCATTTATTTTAATTGAATTATTCATTCTGTCCGAGTACTTTAGAATAGCAAACACTCTGAATTACAACTTTAGTCTCTCCAATTTCCTTCTGATTTTATATAACTAAAATATACAGGCTTAAAGATGCCAGCCAGCATCTTTGGACTCTGAGTGATAGCTATCTGCTTTGTTATGTAATATAGTAATAGCAACAACAACAGAAATAATAACATTTATTGATTTATTGAGTTATTTTTTAACTCTTAAACCCAAGCAGCCTGGCTTCCATAACCAATATGCTATACTTTAGGGTTATTTCTAAAATCATGCTCAACTTAAAATGGGAAGGTGGTAGATTTGGTGTTATTTTCCCCCAAGATGAGTGTGCTCTGCCTTCTGAAGAGGACACACATGGATGCCACACATTCAAACAGGTAAGGGGAGAATAAGCACAGAATGAAAAACTATGTTTGTGAAGCCCTTTGAAGGAAAGACATTATGAAAAATTTTTTTTTCTTTTTTTTAAGGTTTTGGGTATATGGAGTTACAAATCATAGTACAATTGAGGCAGAAATTTTTCTGGAAGCACGTGTTTGGTGTTGGCAAAGCTTAAGTTGTTTTTAATAAACCTGTTTTCATGTAGAAATTACTATAAATGGGCAGCAGATGTTTGCTTTTAAGGAGTCTGCTTTTGATTGGCCAGCAAGATAAGAATGCACATGGTGATTGTTAAGAAGCAGCTGGTGTCAATTTAAGGGAATGATGTTCTACCCTCTTCTGCCTTGACCAGTCTAAGAGGAGCAACATCAATATTTAAAGTTATATATTCAACATTCATTTATATATGCATATACACTAAGAACTTGATTACAGAGGTGATAAATTTTATTCAATATAGAACTGTGCATACCCAGAATTTAAAAGAGTCTCCTTTTGCCTCATCATTATAAAGTAACTGGAGGCATGGCTATTGCCATCCTACTCTGACACATTTTAACATCCAAAAACTAGAGAGGGAATTATGGTGAGGTTAAATATGACCTCTTTTCAGATGGAGTATGTTTATATGAATAGTCAAGGGAGATGGAAGATATATATATTTATATCTATCTATATCTACATATATATATATAATTCCTCATTATTAAGAACTTGAGAAAACTAACAAGTTGTTTTTCATGGGCAAATAATGAGACAAAATCCTGATGAGATCTTTTTTTGGATAACTGGTTTTTAATTCCATAAGCAATAAAGCTGCTGGTGATGGAATTATTTTAAATGCTGCCTTTTTGAAGATGGATTGATTATGCTTGTTCTTATCTCCTTTATCTTAATTTTAATTGTTATAGCATAGCATACAGGGCACTAATCTTAATCAGTATGTACTTATGTAACCACCTCTGATTAAGATATAGAATATGTCCAACATCCCAGAATGCACCTTCATCACCTTCTCATTTCATCTTCTCCTTCATGCAAGGCAATGCTTATTCTTATTCTAAACTTGTTCACCATCCATTAGTTTTGCCTGTTCTTCATATGCATGGACTCAAACGGTATGTCCTTTTTTGCATCTGGACTCTTTTGCTCAACAAAACATTTTTAAATTTATTCCTTTTGCTGCATATTCAAGTAGTTCATTTTAAAAATCAAAGTGTAGTATTCCATTTTATATATATGCTAGTATTTGTTTATCCATTCTTCTGTTGATAGGCATTTGAGTTTTTCCCACTCATAAGTTAGCTATTATGAATAAAACTGTTAAGGATATTCTTGACCCTGTTTTCGGGTAAACAATGGCATTCACTCATCTTGGGTATGTATCAGGAGTTGAACTGCTAGGCCATAGTGTAGGCATAAACATAGAATTTTGAGCATGCTAGTGGGAGTGTATTAGAATCTCACTGTGGTTTTAATTTGGATTTCATTAAGAATACTATTGAATACTTTTTCATGTTTATCAGTCATTTAGCTCTCTTCTTATGAGTGCTTCTTCAAGTCTTTTGCCCAATTTAGGATCAGGTTGCTGTTTTTGTTTTTGTTTTGTTTTTTTCCTCAATGATTTGTGATAGTTCTTTTATACTTTGGATGTGAGTCCAATGTCAGATGCAGACTATGAATATTATCATCTCCTAGTCTGTATCTTGCCTTTTACCTCTCTTAATGTTAACTTCTGATGAACATTTCTTTTCTTTTAAAATTTTTTTTAAAGATTTTATTTATTTGAGAGAGAGAGAGAGCATGAGCCGAGGGAGGGGCAGAAGGAGAGAGACAAGCAGACTCCCTGCTGAGCACAGAGCCCAACTTGGGACTCCATCCCAGGACCCCAAGACAATGACCTGAGCCAGTCAGACACTTAACCAACTGAGCCACCCAGGTGCCCCGAACAGAAATTCTTTATAAATTGGATTTCAATAAAATTATTTTTTCTGAGGTAATCAGTGATTGTGTCCTGCTTAGGAAAAAAGAACAAACATTTGCATATTCCATTTCTTGTTTTCTTATCCATTTTTCTTCTATGCTAGTGGTTTTTGAGTTCTGTAAGAGAAGTCTTTGACTATTTTGTTTATTCTGAAGCAAAATATTTTGAACAAACTTAATGTTCCTAATAACTTAGGGTCCTCATTATAAATAGTAATTACTACTGTCCAATGAATATTAGAGTACCCACCTTACAAGGATGATATATATGGTAACTGTAAGCTATTGCCTTATTGTTTATACTGTTGTACTATGATATTTCCTAGCCTTATTAAGGGAATAGGACTGTTACTTTTATGCTCGGTGGCCTTTGACACCTGTGTCCTAAGTTATTATATGGAAGTCCCAGGCAGGTAAGGTGCTTACCAAACATAATTGCAATCATCAGTTTTCCCTGTGTATAAAATTTTTAAATTTATGTCATAGACCAAAGTACATATTAGTTGATAATAATATTTATTTCTGAATAATATTTAAAAGCATTGCTCATCTCGCATTAACATATAGACCTAGTGAAGTAAAGCAAAGTAAGTGATACTCCTTTTAAATGTGTGTACTATCATGCAGCTACTATGGCCAAACATACTGAAGTTCTCAGCCAAGTTCCTTCTGGACTCATCTCTCAATTTGTTGGTGGATACATGTGTTAGAACAACAGTTCTCAGTCCTGGTTATTGATTAGCATCATCTAGGAAGCTTGTAAAAAATAAAGATGGTCAGCTACCAACCCAGGGGATCCTCTAAATTACTTGGGCTGGGGTAGGTCATCAATGTGTTATAAAGGCCCACCAAAGATTCTAAGGGGCAACTTGGACTGTGGTTCTCCTAACTATTTGCTTACTGCAGTGTTACTCAGACTTCAACTATTTCCTTAGGGCAGTGTGACGCAGAATTGCTCACTGGAAGGGCTTGTTAATGCATAGATTGCTGGGCTTCACCGGCAGAGTTTATGATTCAGTAAATCTGGATTGGCCCAAGAATTTGCATTTTTAGAAAGTACTAGATCATGTTGGTACTGTTCATTGGGGACTACAGCTCAAGATATTTATTGCCCTTTATTGGCCATCCTCATCCTTTGCCTTTTCAGATCTGCTACTTTTAGCCCTGGCATTCAAATTCTGTTTTTGTTTTTCACTGTACTAAAAAACGTATTTATTTTCTCACTTTGTCAGAGAGAGCTTTAGGACTGACTATGTATTACTTAACCTCTTTTCAAAAGAACTAAGTATCGTCTTCAGTGTAAGCTGTGAAATGACTTTTGCTAATAGATATGTTATGTCTAAGGGTGAATATATGTCAAAAGAGAGGGATTTGAGAATGAAACCTAGATGCAAGTGTAGATCACCTTAGAGCCATTCAGCCAGAAAATCAGGTTACAAAATTATAACACACATCTTCAGTTTAAAAAAAAAAAAAAAATCTCGGGGCACCTAGGTGGCTCAGATGGTTAAGCGTCTGCCTTCGGCTCGGGTCATGATCCCAGGGTCCTGGGATCGAGCCCCACGTCTGGCTCCTGGCTCAGCGTGGAGCCTGCTTCTCCCTCTGCCTCTCCCCTGCTCGTGCTCTCTCTCTCTCTCTCTGTATCTCTGTGTCTCGAATGAATAAATAAAATATTAAAAAAAAAAAAAAATCTCTACAGGAATAGAAAAGCATGTGGTCTGCAAACACCAGATAGCAATAGAATCAAGGGTGTTTGGGGTTATTAATGATTTGATGGCTTTTTTTTTTTTAAAGTCTATATGTTCTGGTTATTTTTTCCTCTAACAAACTTTGGTCATAAAAATTAAAACAATTGAAATGCTTAATAGAAACAAGAGGCATTCATTCAGCAGAGATTTCATGAAATGACTTTTACCCACAACTATACCGATACCAGTAGTCTCAGAAGGAGAATAAGACATTTTACAAACACCGGAACTTACAGTTCTGTTGAGTAGACAGGAACTCCAGTTTATATTTTCATAACATTTAGCAAGACATTGAGTCTCCATGTAATAGTAAGAAAAATATATAAAGACATTAATGATCATTGACTGTGGAAGATAATTTCTTAGGATGTTGGTGCCTTTGATTTTTTTTTTTTTCCTAAAGAAAACTTGAAAGGATTTGGCCTGGTAAAAGTTGCTTTTAACTTGAATCTACACCTTTTATTTTTGAAGTCTTAAAGAGTTTTACTCATTTATATTAGATTCAGCTGGATAAGGATCAGTTTTTTTTTCATTTTAGGTGATGGGTCTGCTAAGAATGAAATGATACTTTGTTCACTGGAAGCATAGAAATCTTTTAAAAATAAATGAATTTTGGCTTCATTAACAACCATTAATGTTCAGATTTCAAAAGGTAACAAGAACATATTTATAAATTAAATCTACTCTTCTGTTGACATACAATCCTTGTCTTCTCCTCCTCCTCCTTCTTCATCATCATGGTCATCATCACCATCATTATCATATATTCATCAATAATGTCATTATCATTGTCACAATATATAGTATATATGGCTATTAAATTCTAAAGTCAGCCTATAAGGTGAAAGCCATGTTAAGTCAAAATGAACCTTGCAAGTCTTTTAGGAGGCTCTGTATTGGAGATCTACATTTCTCAATAGGTTCAGCAGAGCTATGTAGGGGAGGCTGTTTCTTCAGTTGAACCCCAGATAAAATGATGGGGTTGTATTCATAGCCATGTTGTATAAAAAAAACAAAAACAAAAAACTAAAACTAAAATAAAAGCAAAACAGTGTCTTTAAGTATTCTTAGGTTATTCTTGATGTATTATGAGATGCTCACAGTATGAAAGGTGCTTAGGAGCTAAGTACCACTGAAACAGTTAATCCAGATCCCCTAGCCCATGCAGATTGAGCTGCAAACTCCAACTGACGCTAATAGGCAAAAAGGCGATAACGTAGCTAAATTACTTATTTCTCCTCCCCCACTCCTCCTCTTCTTGGGTCCAAATATCGATTACTATGTCATAAATCATCTCAGAATTTAGGAGCTTAAAGTAATGCAGCTTTATATCTCACAATTCTGTGGGTTGACCGGGCTCAGCAGGGAGGTTCTCACTTAGTGTCTATCATGCAGTTGCAGTTAGAAGGTTTCTGGGGCTGATGTCATCCAAAGGCCAAATTGAACTGGATACTCGAGATGGTATTCTCACTCACATGTCTGGGATGGCTGGAACATATTTCTCCACACAACCTCTTCACATGACCTGTTTGGGCTTCCTCACAGAATGGCAGTCTCAGGGTAATAGGACCTCTTACGTGGCATCTAGTTTTGCCTACCGTGAACATTTTAAGGAGCAGGACACAGAAAGTGCCAGGCTAGTTAAGGGGAGTAGCATAGTGTCCCATCTACTGAGCTTTCCTGGTCAAAGCAGTCACAGGGCCCACCTCGATTCAAGAAGATGCAGAAATAGGCTTCTCTTCTTGATTGGGGTCACAGTGCAGAAGAACATGTGGGCTGGGGGGTGTTAATGCAGCCATCTTTGGAAAATACAGTCTGCCACCATCCACGCTCCCCTATACCTCCTTCCTTTCCCCTGACTCCTCCCTTTCCTCTCTTCCCTAAGCATAGGGTTGAATCTGGGTAAAGTAAATGTATAGGTGATTTAGCATAACGATAGCACTTTCTATTATATTTAGTGCTTTACATGTGTTTTACTTACTAAATAAACCTTTATTTACATATTAGAGGTCTAGTGACCAGAAATAAAATGGAACTATTTTGTTTAGTGGTTCTATATATACTACAAGGAATTTGAGGAGACTTAGTAATTACAGTTTCAAAATAATCAAGAATATGCCCTTGAAATATTACCTGGTATTCCATTTCAATTCCAGGGTATAGAACAGAATAGTTTGGACTCATTTAGGAAGAGTGCTTACAATTCCCATCTTATTCTCTGTACACATGAAGAGAATTCTAGAGGCATGGATGCTTTATCAGTTTGAATGGATTCATCTTGACACGACTGACTAGGGAAGACATCACTACTCATTGTCATTCAGGTGTGTTTCATTAAATGGTGTGTCGTTTAGAACTTCAACAGCCAGAAACATGCTGCTATTTTTTCATTCATTGAGACGAGTTGGTATGGAAGCTACTGGGATAATTAAGCAATGTTTTATATACTATTCGCAGTTGTTAAAGCAGTTATATATTATGTATTATTATATATTATATAATTAAATATTATATATTTTAAAATATATTATTAATAAGTTCAATAATTAATAATTATATATAAAACAATAATACAGTAATATACTAATTATGAATTACCTTTATAATAATATATTATATATTAAGAAATATATATATTTCTTTGTTTATTCATCCTCATATGAACTGTTATTTTTATCCCCATTATACAGTTAAAGAAATGAGGTTCAGAAATTCATCCTAGATCATACAGTTAATTAATGGTCATGTGTTTTGGTCAGTGTTCTAAAGTTCTGTTATGTCACATTGACACACAAAATAAATATCCTCAGGATTAGCTGAAGTGCTTAAGAGGTCAGTATTTACTTTTTATGAAGTGGTAGAGGAAGGTCTTTGCTTTGCTGTCTTTCTGTTTAGACAGTGATAACTTGATTATGGAAATTCTGCTGGAAGAGAAATCAGGTAAGTTTTCAGAGAGACATTATTTGGGGACAGTGTGAATTAACTCTGAGTCCATGGGATTATTTGATGCTACTATTTATTTTCCTAGCATTTAGAATGCTCTTGTAGCTTTTGCTGCAAAAGAATATGCTCATCTTCCTTACTCAAAAATAAATAAAAAGATGTAACTCTGAAAGGCCATGAAACTAGCACAGGAATTGTGAAAATTTGTTAGTCACCTAACCAACTGAGCCACCCAGGTGTCCCAAATTTGTTATCCTTACCAACCATAAAGTGGGGCAGTAAAATTATTGTTCCATTTAAGAAGTACTTACTGTGGCCTTCTGTATGGAAGACAATATCAACTACTTTGGGAGTAACATATATGAAAAAGCACAATTCTGCCCTTGAGGAACTTAATTTTAATAAAAATAAAAGACAGTTTTATGGTTAAAACAGAACAATGAAAGTGACATATGAAGTATATGGCATAGAATGAGATTTGTAAAAGGGGAGAGTTCACTTCTAGCTCCCAGAGAATCCTGGAAGCTTGCAAGGGGTGATGGTATTGGCTTTGGAAGTTGGAAAAAATAGAGAAGAAATTGGATACCTGAAAAAAATGTGGACATCATTATAGCAATAAGAAATGATAGATTGAACTAGGGCAACAGCCAGTGGGAAAGGGTCAGGAGGAAGTTTAAGTAAGAAATATATGGAAGAAAGTTCCATGGGACTTAACAATTGATTGGATATAGTGCTTAAGAGAGTAGGAGATGGTAAATTTTTGGATTTGGGTCACCAGAAAGTTGTTGGTTCTGTCATGCATATAGGGAAATGACAATGGATGGAAAGTATACCACAGCAGAAAATATATGACCTACGTAGAAGCAGATAATTCAAGAAGCATTTATTTATAAAGGAATTGTTTCCGAATATTTGAGTATAGCGGCTACAAGGGATAGTGCAGTAACTGGGCCTTAGCAACTGATTTATACCGTGCTAAACCTGAATGCACAAGGGACCAAAAAAGAAAAAGAAAAACAAAAAACCCAATTACCTGAACCTAGAAGGAGAGTCCTGTAGAGACAACCTCCAGGAGTGGTTGTGAGGATCAAACTTAGGGAGAGAGTGTTATGAAAGCCTGACAGAGAATGATCAAAGTAGGTGTTGCCAATCATGGAAATGCCATAGAAAATTCTATGTAGGGACTAGATTCTGTCAAGAGGCAGAAAGGAGGGGCACCTGGGTGGCTCAGTCAGTTAAGTGTCTGCCTTGGCTCAGGTCATGATCCCAGTCCTGGGATCGAGCCCCACATTGGTCTCCTTGCTCAGCGGGGAGCCTGTTTCTCCCCTGCCTGCCGCTCCCTCTGCTTGTGCTTGCTCTCTCCCTCTCTCTTGATCTCTGTGTCAAATAAATAAATAAAATCTTTAAAAAAAAAAAGGAGTCAGAAAGGATCTCACAGGCTGAGATGGGCAGATGGTGCATGGGGGCAGCCAGTGTGGCTCTAATTTGGCAGCAGACAGAAGGAGAGAGGGAGAATGTCAACTCTCAACAGGTGGGCTTATGATTTGTTTGGGGGTGGAAAGAATTGAACATCCTGGTTGGCTATGGAGGGGAAGCCAGTGAAAGAGGGGGCTCAGAGGTCATCGTGAAACTAACACTGAGCACGGAGCAGGTACCGGCGCCTCCTAAGGGCTTTAATGTTTGATCCTCACAACCACTCCTGGAGGTTGTCAGGGTGGGTGCTCTTATGATCCCTGGTAGCAATGATGGAACTGAGGCACACAGCGTTTTCTTACATAGAGCGGTTATTAACACAGAGTCTTTACTTATACAACTAGTACATGATAAGGTGGTGTTTGAACATGTGCTGCCAAGGAGGGAACATTCCAATGGCAAAAGAGGGGTGCATGTCAAACACACAGACATAAGGAGAAATTAAGCAAAAGTATGTACATATTTGATGTGTAACAGGGGGTGACTTACAGTTCCAGTTTTGAATCAAATGAATTGTCTCAAGAAAATGGTGTCTGAGGCCTTTTGCAGAGGCTAGAAACACGGAGGCCATAACTGATTTAGACTAGACCCTATAGGGAATACTCCCAGAGAGATGGCTCCTGCTTTAAAATATTCCACTTGTTCTGATTGTCCACAAATGCTTCTCGGCTAAGTTCAAAGAATTCATTGTTATTGTGCAGTTGTTTTCCTCACTGCCATGTGCGTTTGCTTCCTGTAACAAACTGCCACAACACTGGTATCTGAAAACAACACAGATTTACTCTCTTATAGTTCTTGAGGTGCAAGTCTGAAATCAGTTGAACTGGGCTGAAGGCAAAGTGTTGGCAGGGTTGGTTTCTTCCAGAAGCTCTGAGGGGAAAATCAGTTTCCTTGCCTTTTTCAGCCTGTACTGGTTGCCTATATTCTTTGGCTTGTGGTCTCTTTCTCCAGCTCCAAAGCATATTACTCCAATCTGCTTCCATCCTTGTCATCACATTGCTTTCCTCTGACTCTGACTCTTCTGAGTTCCCTCGTACAAGGACCATGGGATTGAACTGGACTCATCCGGATAATTCTAGACAGTCTCCCCATCTCAGCGCTCCTTAGTTTGATCACATCTGCAGAGTCCCTTTTGCCATGTAAGGTAGCATTCACCGGTTCTAGGGATTCAGATATGGGGGCGCTATTTTCAGTCCACCACAACTGGTTTCTCGAGTTTAATCTAAATGGATGGAAAGGTGTTTTAGCCTAGAGGTTAAGGACATGGTCTTTATTGCTTGGGCTCACATCCTAGCACTACCACTTCTAGCTCTGTGTCCTCAAGTCAGTTATTTAACATCTCTGTGCTTCTACTTCCTCATCTGAGAAGTGGGGATAGTAGCATTCTCATCTCTATTGTTTTTTGGGGATTAAGGAAATGAATGCCTGTATTTTGTGTAAAATATAATGCTGACCCTAGCTGAGTATTCAATAAGTATAATAAGTTATTATTCTCAGTTATTTTATGCAAACACATTTTCATTAAAGCATTTAATTAGAAGAATACTGTCCATTTGATTAGTTATTAAATTAAGCCATTTCTCTAAAAGCAAAGGCCACATGCTCATTCCAGCTGATATTATAAGGAAATGGAAAAATAGGGTTTGCATCAATATAGTTCCCCTGAATAAATATAGATAATTACCTTCAAATTAGCCCAAGGTCAGAATTGGCATTATTTACAGTCTAGGAAAAAGCCTGCTACATCTTTCTTTTAAGAAAAATAATAATAATAATAATAATAATAATAATAGCCTTCCCTACCCAGGGCAAAGCAAACAACAAAACTTTGGGCAAATCTTCACCAGACATAGTATTTCAGGTCAAGCTCTTTAACATGCCAAATGAAAAAAAAAATCACTATAGAAGCCAACTTGTTTTTTTCATTTTATGCTATTTTCCTTTGGCCTCTGATACTTTATGATCTTTTTAGGTCTAGGCTAGTAGGTAATATATAAGAGCAAGAGTTCTGAAATTAAAAAAACGAGAGAGAGAGAGAGAGTGATTCCAACACACGCAAAAATACATACACACAATTAGTATCTGGAATGACCTGAAGACCAAACTGGGCAAACTGGAATGGTTGGTTACCCTAGGTGTGTTCTTGGGCAAGTCACGTATCCTCTACACCTCAGCTTCCTCGGCAGGAAACTGGTGATTATGATACCCATAATATAGAATATTGAGCGAAACAAAAGAGATAATGAAGATTTTATTTATTTATTTATTTATTTATTTATTTGACAGAGAGAGGGAGAGCGGCAGGCAGAGGGAAAGGGAGAAGCAGGCTCCCCACTGAGCAGAGAGCCGACTGACTTGGGACTTGATCCCAGGACGCTGTGATCATGACCTGAGCTGAAGGCAGATAGATGCTTAACCAACTGAGCCACCCAGGCACCCAAAAGAGATAATGAATGTAAAGTTGCCCACCTGTTCCTAGCACACTATAAGTGATGACATGAAAGAATGGTGATGATGATGGTGCTAATGGGGATCATAGTGGGAATAAAAAGAAAACAGTGAAATAACACATTCTACTATGTTGTGAATAATGAAATATCTATTATATTCTAACATGCCAACAGTGAAATAACACAACTGGCAAGCCTAATCTGGGGAGAAAAAAAAAAACCCACAAGAAAATCATTAATTTTATGATTTAGAGTATGGCTAACAGCTAATTATGTATTTTGTTAAATTTATTTTCAAATAGCACCAATATAATGGTATTATAGGAAGAAAACACCATTTAAAATTATGTTATTTTATGTGAAACAAACTTTCAAAGCTCATTCTTGCCTGTGTTCACATTCAGGTCTCAGATTCTTCTCTAATGCATGCTTGGAGGGAGACTGACATGGAGCCCGCTTTCCACATTGTGATTAAGTCAACCAAAGTTGACGAGCCGTAACTAGAACCCAGTGGACTTGATTTTTCCCTCAAGCTGCCATCATTTTAAAGAAGAACCTAAGATCAGTTGTTACAAGAGAGAATTCACATGCAGCATATTTGATTTTGAGAGGTTTTTCCATTTCCCACAGAAATAAAAAGATAAAAAACATGTATAATATATATATCCATTCAGTACTAAATTATTCTACATTAGAACACAAGTACTTTGAAATTTCTATTGAAGTGGCCTCGCGTGTCCCTATCACAGAAGTAAACCATCCCCCCTTTTTCTCCCTAAGGTGGCGAATTCAACCAGATTTTTAGCGTTATCAGAAACCGCTAAGGAGTCACAAACCATTACTTCTACAGGCAATGGCCAGTGTAATTAAATCTTTTATCCTTTCTGGCTTCCCTAGTGAGCTATTATCCGTCACTGGGCTCCATACATATTTGTTGGTCATCAGCCACCATCTAGTTATGTAACCTTGAAAAGGTCACTGACAGTCTCCAGATTTTAGATTTTTCCCCACAAAAGGAGGAAGGAGTACACAAATGCTCCCGAGGGTCCATCTCACCTCCAGAACCCAATGCCACGGTTCTGTAATGGTTTAACAACCTGGTGAATGTGTGAAAGTATATGAGAAAGAATAAAAAGATTCCAGCTCTGCAAACTCTTTTCTCTCTCAGGTTGCATAAAAACTACCTAAGTTGCCCATGGTTTGCAAAGGATGGCATCACTATTGGTATTTTAATGAACACAAGATTATGGGACAATTTGTGAAAACATTTATTTCTAACTATTCTTCGGGGATTGATCTAAAATAGAATGCGCACGTGGGCAAATATTGGATTCCAGTGAACTATTTACTTCCATTGTATTTTGAAATATAAGTTTGCATAAAAGAACTGACGAAAAAGTCATTATAGTTTTACTATTCGTCGGCAGCAAGAGGAAAAGAAATATTCTCTGAAAATGAACAAGAATGCCCTGTTGACAGATTTTTTTAAGAAGAACATAGTTTAAATTGCTTATTCAAAGAAGTCTACCTCCTAATACTTTGAGTTTCGTGGAAAAAGAAATGGTTTTTTGATAAGTTATATGAATTCTGTTTTGACATAAATGTCAATGTTTGACTGGAGTTTTTTTACAAATGTCACTCTGGGAGGTCACCTAGTTCGATGAGTCATTTGCTTAATGAGGAAACTTAAGTTGTCATTTTTATCATTTGCTCTCACATGGGAGATCCTTCAAAGAGAAGCTAATCATTCTGATAAAACAGAAGAATATGAACTTTGAAACTAGACAAAACAGATTTCAGTTTGCCACTAAATTAACTGTGTGGCACTGGTATGTTCTCAAAACCCTCAGAGCTTCGTGTCCCCATCTGTCAGTGGGGATGATAATACCTTCTTTTCAGGACTATTGCATGGATGAGGTAACACATGAAATCTTCATACCAGCCCCTGCCATGTGACAATAATAGTAATAGCTAATATGTATTTAGTGCTTATAGATGGCCAGGTACCTTTCTAAATACTCTCGATATATTACCTTATATAATCCTCACAACAACCCTGTAGATGGGTGCAATCATTAATCTCATTATATAATGAAGAAACAGGGGCAAAGAGAACTTACATAGTTGGCCAAGATCAAGTAATGAATTAAGCAGTAGGACCAGATTTCAAGTCCCCATAGTCTTTTACTCTAATGACCATATTTGTGACATTGCACTATCCTGTGCCTGGGCAGATTCTTAGGAATTGGTTACCATTTTTATTGACTGGGATAATGTACATAAAGCACTGAGTTTAGAACCTGGCTGGGAATCCAGGTGTCTTTCTGGTTTTCTCTCTCACTCACCGTGGACAATCAAGCCACGAGCAAGTCATTCTATACTCTTCTCTTAGACCTCCCACTACCTCCCTTCTGTCTAATTTACTTTATATTCACTGTCTTCACCCTAATCCGAGCCACCATTCTCTCTTCTTCCAGGCTAGGGCAGAAGCCTCCTCCCAGCAAGCCTCCTCAGCCCTGTGGGCTCCCTCCCCTCTCCTCCAGAGTATAGTCAGAGGGATCCTTGAAAAACAGAAGCGCATATATGTATGTGACTCCCACCTAACTTTAATATTTGGGGCAGCTTCCCATTTCCCATGGCTCTTAGAAAAAGACGGGGGTCCCCATCATGGCCTGCAAGGTCCTGCATTAAGGTGAGCCAGGTGAATAAATAAAGTCCTCCAATAATGATAGGTAGTGGTGATGTTGACAGTCTGAATGGTGTTCCGTTGGTAGTAATGAAACCCTTCTTAGGGAGATGTGACTTTTGATATGCAGAATTCATGTAAGTCATTGGAATGTACTACTATTTCTGACTTGTGGAAACTGGCCTGGTTTCTAAGGCACAGCCCACAGGCCTGACCTCCATTCAAGGGGATTCCCTCCTGCTATTAATATTAAGGACAGATACTGAGCAGATGTCAGCGACTGCTTAAAAGGGCTGGAAACTCAAATACTTACCCAAGCACAATAGCTCTCTCCGCTGAAAAGGCTTTGTGATTGCTTTGTTTTCTTTCCCCTTAAAGAACATGATTTCAAATTACCCCCTTTGGGTTTTAGAGCTGCCTTGGAGTTTAATTTTAATACAATTTCATGTGTATATTGTAACACCAGAGTTTGGAGGGTAAGAGGGTACAATGGGTCTGTTAGGATGGGCCCCAGGATGGGCTTGAGCACAGAGCTAGCAATAGACTGATTAGTGGTAAAAGAGAATAGTCTTTTTTTGTTTTGTTTTGTGGGGTTTCTGATTAATTTTTGTTTTGTCTTTTTTTTGTTTGTTTGTTTACTGAAACTCAGGTATCACTTCCCTTTGGCTGGTTAGCAAAGCCAAGAACATCCTGAGTAATAAAGATGTGCTCAGTTACCTCTGTGGCTTGGAAGCTCCCCTTTCACTTTTTATTTCTCTCCTTTTTTAAGTGACTTGTAATCAACTGCTACTTTAATGAGAAAAAGGACAGTTCACATTATATCTATATTGGAGAATCTGCTGGATGGGCAGGGTTGAGGAAGTTGTTCAGGTGGAATATGATAAATAATAATAAGTAATTAGTACAGGTCTGATGTATCTGAAGGGAACTACAGGGTGGGGGAAAGGCAATTTTGGAGCAGAGAAAAATAGCTTTGATTTGACAATAATGAGCCAAGAACCTGAGAAGGAAGTCCTGCAGTAATAGATGAGTGGGCACTGTGTTGGGGACAGGTCTTGGGAGGCATTCAGTCAGGAAGGAGTAAATATAGTGAAAGAGCAAGAAGATTTTCTGTTTGTACACCACTTACCATGCTCCACTCCTCCCTCCAAGCTTTTTGGTTTAATGATCAGATTGTGTTGCTACCAAAGGCCAAATAAGGGTAAAAAGGAAATGGCAGTTCCAGATTCTGCCATCCTTTCATTGTCTATGGGAATAAGTCACCTTTAAAATGTGACAGCAGTGTGACACTACCAATCATCTAGCATTATCTAACACATGACACTTCACTCAATTGCATTTTGAGGTCTTCAGTCATTCAGTCACATTTTCACCTCGGGATGCCAAGGCAAACACTAGTTCTGAACTTCGCCTCTTGAACTACATTTTTCTCCATAATACCCTTTTGAATTTTCTATAGGTGTCTTCACTATTGGCATGCAGAGGAAGAAGTTCACCCTAGTAACTGTCTCTGATTTCTAGTGGAGTGATCATTTGTCTTCTCTATTTGTCTTCCTTGGACCTGAGCAGTGGGGTGTGTGTAGGAAGCTCTGCATCCACTTAACAAGCCTTTAAGGTCCCAACAGCAGAGGACTCCTTATTGGGGCCACTCATAAAAGGCTCACCTTCCAAAGGAAACTTGTCAAGGCCCAGTTGTTGGCAAGATGGATGAGCAAGTGCTTCCAGTTAATGGAATAGCTTTTTGGTGATTTAATGAAGGTGGTTTGAAATCTTCAGTGGATTCATCTTTAGTGATTATTATATTTTTAAAGGCTGATAAATGATTATGGTTTTCCCTAATCTAAGAAAGGCCAACTATCACAAACCCTGTACTAAGGTATTTGGGAGTGGTCATACCCTATGGCCTTTAGTTTGAAGATTGAAAATAACCTTTGGATTTTATTTTGATAAGGAAGTTGTTCTCAGTGGAGAGAGACCTCATAGTTGGCATAGAAATAGCTGCTGGGCTATTCCTGGGCCATTGAAGACATGGCACCTGGCCCAGTCTGAATGGCTGTTCCCTCCTGGTTGCCTGTTTAAATAAAGGTCAAGAAAAAAATTCCCTTTCTTGGTCTAGACTTCAGGAAGAAATAAGGGAGCAACCACAATGTTATCTTAAAATGAGCATTTCCTTTTTCTTTAGGCATCTTTTTATGGCCCTAATTAAAGTTAATGAATGTCCCAAGTGTATGACAAGTGTTGAATGCAATATAGTTCACCTGAGGTTCCCTGTGGTTGCACACTTTTAGGGAAAATGCCCTTCAGTTCCCGCAGATCCATTGTTAGGCAATCCCTTAATTATAAACTTTATCTTTCCAAAGCATTCAAATCACATGTTAGCCAAATAACTTAGATGCCTTTCTAAGTGCTAGAGCTCTTAAGTCAAGTTAGCAAAAGAGGCTAAAGTTTAGGTAAATAAAAGGGCGTGTTTCACAAATGATTCTTCACCTTAGGTGTTTATGGAAAGACTCTGAGAAGCCTTTGAAAACAACAAAGGCATTTTTAAAAAAATCTTATTCTGAGCCCCCAAATGTAAACATAAATCAGCTAAAAGGAGAGCTTCTCTGAGCCAGGGGGAGGGTTGGAAGGAAGAGGGAGAAGTTGGGGGAGCATCTGGGCTCACCTTGGCCAAGTTGCCTCTGCTAGATGTTTTAGGCTCACCCCTGGCTCCCCCTCATCACCTCCTCAGAATCTTAGGAGACCACAAAACCAAATCCTTGTTCAAAGGCACAAAATTTCTATGGCCTGCAAATATGTAAAATATGATTTGGCACTGAATTCTTCTTAGGACCCTACGATCCTTTTAGATCGCATGGCTATATTGAAGGGTGAACTGAGTCTTCAACACATTTACCCAGAACTCCTGTGTAAAAAACAAGGGGTAGTATCCTTACCCTCAAGCAGTAAATATTCCATTCCTCTGAAACTGTCATTTTCCAAAGAATTTTGGAATTGCCTATGGCCTATTTAAAAGCCATAGGAAAAACATTAATTTCATTCTCTTTTATAGTCCCACCTCATTTTTAATCCTTAGGCGTAGCAGTATTTCCAGGTGTTAAAGGAGGGATTTTTGAGTCTCAAATCTAACACCTGGTTTGTGGCAATTGTTTTACCTCCTAAGGGCCTCAGCTTTCTCATCTTTACAATGGAATCATAATCAAACCTGCTTATAAGGCTGCCCTGAGGATTAACGATGAAGAATATAACCTAGTCCTTATCAACTAGTTAGCGTTCAAAAGGGGTTACCTACTATTATTATTGATGTTGTTGCTGTCGTTATTATTAAATAACTTGTTCACATACTTTTTCTCACTAGACTTGGCTCTGAATTCACTCAGACTGTTCTGAAAAATCAAATGGATCTTCAGTGTGCAATTTTTAAAGTCACTATTCCAGAGGTTTTGAAGAATTAGTTACAGAGTCTGAAGGCATTTCCAAAAATAGGTTGATCAGAGAAGATGTGTTGAATGTTTTCCAGCCTCTGAAATGTCCATTTCCAAAGGAGATGATGCTGAGGAATATGTTGTAAAAGAACAAAATTTGGTTTACTCTGTAAACACATTTCATAATTTTTGCACCATTTCCTTGTTTCACTAACTTGTCAAATACTTGTTGAATATATCTTATATGCATGATATGTGCTAGAGTCTCTGTGAGATCCCAAGTTATATAACTCTTCAGAATGCTTTTAATAGGATTCATTCATGGCCAGGACTTAAGATACACGGTAACATCTTATGAGCAGAAGTTTCAGAAATCGATTCATTGCTAGTCTGAATTCAGGAAGAAGGAAGTCTTCAGAGTGAATCTTGCAGCTGGGAGAAGTGGAAAATTCCCTCCTCCACTTGTTCTCAGGATGTGCTCCTGTGACTTCTGTGCCTGGAAATAGAAAGATCTGGGTTCATGTGGAAGATCTCGATGAGTATTTTCCAAAAGTTAGACTTTACAAATATCAAGGATACTCATCCCCCCGAATTTATGGTAACAGGGGCAAGGCAGCCAAAGTCTCTCCTGAGATGGGGGTTTACATTTTCCAGATGAATTTAATTCTCTTACTGTTTGTCTTTGTAAAACACCCCCCCACACACGCAAAAAAAGAAGAACTTCTTCAGAAGCTCCTGGAGGAATCTGTGTCTTCGAGTGACATTCATGCTTCATGTAATGCTTGTCTCTGAAGATACAATTTATTTTACTGCAGACTAAAAACTGCAGATTTGGTATATCTGAGTGGCCTGTCAGTACCCACACCTGGGATTTGCACTGACCATTCTTTGCATGGGAGCTCATTTTCAAAGGCCACAAATCCAACATCGATGCTGGCTTGAAAACTATCTAACAAAGCTCATTTTCATACATAACTTCCTCTGGTAGGAAGCTGATGAAATACAGGGGATCATCTGTGAGTTTTATTTTTAAAATTTCATTTAAGGGATGCCTGGGTGACTCAGTCGGTTAAGCGTCTGCATTCAGCTCAGGTCATTATTCCAGGGTCCAGGGATGGAGTTGCGCATTGGGCTCCTTGCTCAGCAGGGAGCCTGCTTCTCCCTCTGCCTGCAGCTCCCCTAGCTTGTGCTCTCTCTCTTTTTCTCTGACAAATAAATAAATAAAATCTTTTTTAAAAAAAAATAAAAAATAAATAAAACATCTATGTCCAGAATTCTTCAGAACATTTAAAAATAGTCTTTAATTATTCTAAATAATTCTGTGGTTTTTCACATGGCGGTATGCATTTGTAGAAAATAATAAAGTCTTCATAGATTTGAAGAAGGAACAGATAAGATTGTATTTATTAAAATAAAAGCACTGCTTATACAGGTGAATTCATCAGTGAGCATTCTGTGACTACTTAGTATGTACAAAGTAATGTCAAGATATATGTGTATAAGTGAGTGTGTGTTAATTGCATAACTTAAAAAAATAGTCACCTTATGGTAACATATAGAATTTAGTCTTTTGGGAAAAAAAAATCCTAGTTATTTTATATATATGGCTCTTCTGGATGCAGGAATGATATATAAAAATGTTATATAATGGAATAATCAGTGGACAAACCTGACAATGTTTTAAGAATAGAGAAATACCCTGGGTGAAGGAAACTCATCTCGATTTTGATTTGGATCTGATTAATAACTTTAAAAGAAATGATATTCTCTGGAGACCTTAATGAGCTGTGGTCACAGCTATAACCATTTGGATCCAAAATCAGTGATTTAAAATGATTCTCAGGGGTGCCTAGTTGGCGCAGTCAGTTCAACTCTTGGTTTTAGCTCAGGTTATGATCTCATGGTCATGAGACCAAGCACTGTGTCAGGCTCCGTGCTCAGTGTGGAATCTGCTTGAGATTCTCTCCCTGTCCTTCTGCCCCTTCCTCTCATGCTCTCTCTCTCTCTTTCTCTTAAAATAAATAAATAAATCTTAAAAAAAATTTTTTTTAAATGATTCTCAGGTTGGGTCAGTTTTGATACATAGTTGATGGATTAGATGAGGCAGAAATTTAAACTGATCATTTCCCCGGGGTCCATCTGTTGGTCTGGGGTTTCACTTGAAGCCATAAATCCTAAACTTCAGAGAGGAGCCAGCTTCCCTATGTCAATGAAAGAGTTTTGGAAATGTGATCATTGTGAGGGTTAATAGGTGGGAGATAGATAACAGATTTTTTAAAATATGAATTTAGACCTTTGGGAAGGATGCGGATTGAACAGTGCTAAAGAAGGAGGGACACAATTTGAGTGAGTTAAGAAGCTGAGGATGTTTATTTTGTAAGTTGCAGATTTGCCAGCCTGCTTTATTCAGACATCTTTGGAGACAAGGGGTCAACTCTGCCAGGACCTGGGATTTTCGCTGAAAAAAACCCATATAAGGCCCTTGTTTCTGCAAGGACCAAGAGAACTGTGGACAGTGTTCCTTAACTTTAATATGTAGAGTAACTTCAATAGTCTGAAACTCTAATTAGAGGCCTTTAGCTGGGGTGAGGAGGGAGTAGCTCAATGAAAGGTACTGAAAGAAAAAGGGTATCTCCTATTACTCATATGCTTTGCTCTGGGATCCCCTTAAATCACAGAGGGGGTGGGGTGAGTGAGCATAGGAACATATCTGTTGTTGAGATTGCCCAGCATTCTTCATTGGGCACTCAAAAAAAGGTTCTAACTGTTCATAGGAGTAGAAGCTGGGTAAATGAAATTAAAAAAAAAAAAAAAAAATAGCCAGGAAGAGAGGGATCAAGAAACAGCAGGATTCTGTACCTTTCTGTGAGACTAGCCTTTTCCCCATATTTATTTAGTTTCAATGTGAAATTTCTCAGGCCATAGTAAAGTAGCTCCTTGTGCTGTGCACAGCTGACTGGGCTTGCTGCTGCTTTTGATGGCCCCCCAAGCAAGGGAAGGACTTCAGACACCTCTGCTTTTCCCAATCCTTCTTAAACCTTGAATGATGTCAGTACAAAAAAAAGTTTTACTCACCTCAATCCCTGGATGTTTGCTTACTGGCTGTACATGGATAGGTGTCCCTTACCCTGGGAGTCACTGAAACCATAAAAACAACCTGCATCATTTAAAAAAAAAAAAGAAAAAAAAAATGACTACACATCAAACACAGATACCCAGTTCTTGGGTAGACTCCAACTAAATGTTATCGTAAAGAAAGTTCTCAACCTCCATGCTGAATATATTTAAGTCTTAATTTTTGCCAAACTTCCTTGAGAGATAGACCATAGGAATTTATCTTTTTTACTTTGCAAAGGAGCAAACTAAAGCTTACAAAGACAAAATGCCCCTAATGCCTCTTAGCTCAAAAGACCTTATCTCCAGTCCTCAATTTAATTTATTAAATTATTACTTGTGCATTGCCTACTTCAGAAAGGGATTTGATGCAGCCTGCAAATCAGGTTCTTTTTCAAAATAGATCTAACTTTTTGGGGGAAGATGGGCCTGTAAAGGATAAAGGCAAAGTAAGGTGAAAAGTTTTAGTTGGCAATGGGATGGAGTCTGGAATTGTTTGGGCATGGACTGGATTGGGACTCCGTTATCCTATCTGTACCGCTTTAATTAATGCTTCAAGTTGACAAATATGCAGTGAATAAAAGAAGTTAGGACTATTTGGATCAAAATGGTTACAACTATGACCATCTACTCCTTCATCCATTCATCCATAAGACATTTATTGAGTTCTTGGGGCACCTGGGTGGTTCAGTCAGTGAAGTGTTCAACTGGTGATTTTGGCTCAGGTCATGACTCATCGGTCCTGAGATCGAGCCCCATGGCAGGCTCCACACTCAATGGGGAGTCTGCTTGAGATTCTCTCTCTCTCTCTCTCTCTCCCTCTTCCTCTTCCTCTGTCCTTCCCTCCACTCGTGAGCTTGTGAGCGCATGTTCTCTCTCTTTCTTTCACAAATAAATAAATCTTAAAAAAAAGACACTTACTGAGTTCCTATTAGCTATCAAATCCTCTTCCTTCTTTTGAAGAATGCACTGCTATGTACAAAGCATTGAGATCTCTGCCATACTGGATCAGGGAAGGAGGAGAGAGAGACCGGTTAACACACACATGCAAACATAATCACAAATTGTGGTGGGAGCTGTGTTAAATTTGGCAGCCAATGTTTTTGTTTGTTTGTTTGTTGTTGTTGGTTTTCATTTGTTCTGTTTCATTTTGTTTTTACATCTAGAATTTACTTGAGGCTATGCAGTAGAGAAAATGATGTATTTCTTTCCAGATAAGTGGCTTTAGGATCACCTTTCTGAAGTGAAATCTTTTCTTAAAACATGGATTTCTCATCTGCAACATTCTTCAAAGGAAGCTTGCAGCATTGTGTCAGAACTAGTTTAATGATCTTGCTTGCAAAATAAATAAAACACAATGGTGTCTCTATCTGTAGAATTTAAGTGTTGTAATGCATCTGTCTAGAAGCTAGTTAAAATGCATATTGTCCTGACATTTCAATTAGAAGTAAGCTGACTTGGTTGTCTAGCACAAAAAATCAATTGCTTTATTATTTTATTTTTATTCCAGATGGGTCAAATTATCATCAAAACTTTATTATCATTGATAATACACTAATGCAGTAGGTTGACATAGAGATTGACTAGTTGACTGTTGAAGTATATAATTAATCTAAAGTAACGTTATGCATTTTCCCTGACTCCATGTAGCCTTTCATGTAAGAGGATTTAAGCGGATTCTTTTGTCCCACCATTCTCAGAGATTAGATGTTATGGAAAAGACTAAAAAGATGAAATGATTTGATAACCCTTTCAAAAGAAGGCTATAATACCCTTAATGCAATATATGCCATAAACCAGAAGAATTGTTGGTTTTTAGGCATGCATCTAGTATATAATTCCAAAAGCCAAATGTATATACTTGAATATGTACAAGTAATGGCTCACATAGGAAATTGTGGGGTTTCTTTCTTTGAATTTTTTTGAAAATCAGATTTTAAAAAAACCTTCTGCTATGATGTTTTAGAGATATTACTGCTTGAAAGCAAGAATCTGCAATAAATGCAAATGACAATAGCTTTCTAGGCTCTAATCCTGTGTTCCCACTAAAAATATCTTTTGGGTGGGCATGACATTAACCATCCTATCTTACAAATACTGTAGAATATTTAATGATCTTCCATTGTATTCTGGAAAATAGACTTGTGTTCTATTTCTCTTTCTTTCTCTCATATCCTCCCCCTCCCCACCCCCCCACCCCCCCGGCTCTTTCTGGTACTTTGCCAGAGCTGTCTGCTTCTTTCTTGGAGTCTGGCAACTGAAGGTGATTTTTTGGAAGATGGTTTCAATTATCTAAAGCCAGTGGAATGTTTAACTGCCCCTTCTATTGGTGAACTTGTTTACATTGGGATTTTAGATGAATTCAGATTACATGCAACCAGATGTTATCTGCTATAGTAGCTTTAAAACACACACACACACACACACACAAATTGTATGAGGGAGGGGACTTTACTACCATATTTAGGTCAATGACCCTCAAGCTTTATAGAACTGTGCCCCTTTAGGCACATGACAAACTGAATATTCAACTATGAGAATATATGGCCTGTGTACAATAAATAAGATTTAATTTTCCACATGTCTTTATAAATATGTGATACTGATCAGAAAATTCTGTCTCACAAAAACATTTTGTCACCTATCTAGTTGGAGATAGTAAAATTATAAATTAAAATTAATTCGGCGCCTGGGTGGCTCAGTTGGTTGGGCGACTGCCTTCGGCTCAGGTCATGATCCTGGAGTCCCAGGATCGAGTCCCACATCGGGCTCCCGGCTCGGCAGGAAGCCTGCTTCTCCCTTTCCCACTCCCCCTGCTTGTGTTCCCTCTCTCGCTGTCTCTCTCTCTGTCAAATAAATAAATAAAATCTTAAAAAAAAAAAAAAAAAAAAAATTAATTCATGTTCATATTGTGCTTAAACTTCACAGATTTAATGTCATGCTACCCAAATAATAGAAAATAAATGCTGTGACATTTAACAAGAAAAAAAAAAATCTGAAGCAATATAAGTCACTTGTAAAACAACAACTAAATATTCTAGTCTGTAGACAACTGAAGACTTATTTCCTTAACTGACAGCTTAAATGAAGGCTTAGTAAGATATATTATTTGTACAGGTTGAACTTTAAAATCTAAAAGAAAAGCTGAATACACAAATTTTAACTTAGAAAACAGATAAATTAAGGTGGAATTAATCTTTATGAAAGAATTATTTGCTTTATCAAGGGATCCAGAATACACTTAAGAAGTTTTTTTTTTAAAGTTGGCTTTCAAGGTGATTAAGATATGATTTAGCCTTCAAAGTTTAATTGCATATAAGTCTTCAAAAAAGAAAATATCCTCCTTGAATCTTCAAGTAGGCATCATGTATGATATCTTCACTCTAGGTAGTGGGAAGCCATCCAGGGGTTGTTTTAGGAATTAAATAAGAGAATACATACACACATACACATATAAATATATACATAAATACATGCATGTATGTGTATGTACACATATATAGAATACACACATATCTACACATGCATGCATGTAATTTTTTTTCTTAGCCCTTAGTATACTAACTAAACATTGTTGACACTCAATTGAATGAATAAGAGAACAAATGGAAATTTCCAGGATCTTCACAAAATAAAAGGGTACCTGACAGGAGTTGTCACCTTTGAGGGTTGTAACCACTGTCAAAATCATGGTCAGGGAATAGTGAAACAATGGAAAGAGACTAGATGTCCATCAACAGATGAATGGATAAAGAAGATGTGGTATATATATGCAATGGAATATTATGCAGCCATCAAAAAATGAAATCTTGCCATTTGCAATGACTTGGATGGAACTAGAGGGTATTATGCTAAGTGAAACAAGTCAATCAGAGAAAAACAAGTATCATATGATCTCATTGATATGAGGAATTTGAGAAACAAGACAGAGGATCATAGGGGAAGGGAGGGAACTATAAAACAAGATGAAACCAGAAAGGGAGACAAACCATAAGAGACTCTTAATCTCAGGAAACAAACTGAGGGTTGCTGGAGTGGAGGGGGGGTGGGAGGGATGGGTGGCTGGGTGATGGACACTGGGGAGGGTATGTGCTATGGTGAGCGCTGTGAATTGTGTAAGACTGACAAATCACAGACCTGTACCCCTGAAAAAAATAATACATGATATGTTAATTAAAAAAAAAAAAAGAAAGTTAAAAAAAATCATGGTCAGGGAAGAAAAAGTAGATTAGGGGAGGAAAAAAAAATTCTTCACCTGTCTTCCCACCACCTGTTCTACTAGGGCCTCTTGTTACATTCACCTAACTGGAAGCTGGATAGATGGCAAGGGTGCCAGTTGAAACAGTAGTTAGGGGGTCAATTTCCTACTTCCTTCCAGGCAAAAAGCAGGGCAGAGAAGTATGGAGATGGATATGGAGGAGCAGAGAAGGAAAAGCTCACTGGTATCTCCCATGGTGCTACCCAGGGCAGTTCTCATAATTTGAACCTAGTGGGAAAATGCCATTGACAGTTATTTTACCTCTGTAGATTATAATTATTCTAGGCAATGAATCTAATTAGTAATCCAAACACTATTTCTGTTTGATTCAGACTTGTTTTTTTTTTTCAAATGAGAATTCTGATTATGAACCAAATATTTAGTGAATATTAAAACTGCATAATAATGTTTATTTTATTTCTTTTCAATATGTACTATATATGGTCCCTTAATAGTCAACTATACACAAAAAACACACTTGGCAAATCAATGTTAAATTGTAGAATAATTTGAGAGATAAAATATGAAACATCAGCTGTCATTTTTTGTTTGGATTTTACCCATCCTATGGATTCATATTTACAAATAAAACTTAAAAAATGAGACTAATTTTTTGCTAAGTTATAAGAGGAATTAAAGTTTTTTTAAGACAATTTTATGGAAAAGAAGTTAGACAAAGATAAATTAATTGAAAAAAAGTGTCATATCTAAAATAGTCATGTAAAGCTCGTTAAATTTCAAAGGGTTAAATTCATATAGATGTACTGCTTTAAAACTCATGGAGAGTATATTCTCTGACAGTAGAATTAAGCTAGATATTAATAACAAAATGTTAAAAAAATATCTAAATAGTTAGCAATTAAGAAATGACCTAATCATGGAATTAAAATATCATAGTGGACAAGATCGTGAAAACATCCATATCAAAACTTGTGAGATGCAGCTAAAGAAGTGCTTAAAGGGAAATTTGTACCCTGACAGGTGTGTATTAGAAAGTAGGGAAGGCTGAAAATCAACGATCTAAGTATTCAGCTCAAGAAGCAAAAGTACAAGAAATGTAATGAAGGTAAGAGAAGAAATTGATGCAATACAAAACAAAGACATACTGGAGAGCTTCAAGACAGAAAAGGATTGATTCTTTAAAAGATTAATAAGATTGCAAACTTTAACATAACTGATGCAGAAAGAGAGTGAGCAAGAAAGCACAATCTACCAAATATCAACAATCATTACCAATCTTATGAAAATGCTTAACAAAGAGAATATATATGGATAACTCTATACAAATGTATTTGAATATTTTTTTAAGTTCAATAAATTCCTTTGACTTAAAATATCTAAATACTCACAAATTTTTAAAAGAAATTTAAAGCCTTCCCACAAAGAAAACACCTAGGTATCTTTATTATACTAGATATCTTAAATTATACACTGTTGGTGGGGATGTAAATTGGTATTGCTGTTATAGAAATGTATAGAGTTCCTCAGAAAACTAAAGATAGGGGCGCCTGGGTGGCTCAGTCGTTAAGCATCTGCCTTTGGCTCAGGCCATGGTCCTGGAGTCTCAGGATAGGGTCCCTTATTGGGCTCCCTGCTCAGGTAGGAAGCCTGCTTCTCCCTCTCTCACTCCCCCTGCTTGTGTTCCCTCTCTCGCTGTCTCTCTCTGTCAAGTAAATTAAAAAATCTTAAAAAAAAAAAAAAAAAAAAGAAAACTAAAGATAGTACTGCTATATAATCTAGCAGTTCACTTATGGGTGTATATCCAAAGGAAGTGAAATCTGTGTTTTGAAGAAATATTTGCACTCCCATGTTCATTGTAGCATTATTACAATAGCCAAAATATGGGAAGTGTCCATCAATGGATGAAGAGATAAAGAAATTGTGGTATCTATCTATCTATCTATCTATCTATCATCTATCTTTCTATAATGGAATCTTACTCAGCCATAAAAAGTAGGGAATTCTGCCATTTATGGCAATATGGTTGAATCTGGAGAAAATTAAGTGAAATAAACCAGACAGAAATAAATACTGTGTGATCCCATATTTGAAATCTAAACAAGTCAAACTCATAGAAGCAGAGAGTAGAATGGTGGTTGCCAGGGGATGGGGATGGAGTAAATGGGGAGATGTTGGTCAAAGGGTACAGTCTTGTAAGTTCTGAGGATGTAATATATAGCATAGTGACTGTAGTTAACAGTAAAATACTGTACACTTGAAGTTTGTTGAGAATGAACTTTTTTTTTTTAAGATTTTATTTATTTATTTGAGAGCGAGAGAGAGAGAGAATGAGAGAGTGCACAAGCAGTGGGGAGGGGAAGAGGGAGAAGGAAAAGCAGACTCCCCACTGAGCAGGGAGCCCAATGTGGGGCTCCATCCAAGGACCCCAAAATCATGACCTGATCTGAAGGCAGATGCTTAACTGACTGAGCCACGCAGGCGCCTTGCTGAGAATGAATCTTCAGTGTTCTGAACACACACACAAATGGCAACTATGTTACATGACAGACATGTTAATTAACTTGATTGTGGTAATCATTTCACAGTATATAGGTATATAAAATCATCATATTGTACACCTTAAATGCATACAATTTTTATTTGTCAAAGAACAAAATAACACTAAAAAATAGCCAAAAATTAAGCCGGCAAAATTAAAAAAAAAAAAAAAAAATATATATATATATATATATATATATATATATATATGTTTTAAAGAAAAAAAGTTATGCAATTTATAATATTTTCAGAAAATAGCAAATTTTTAGGAATAATTAGATTTCTAGGAATCCAACAAAATAGATGCAAGAACTCTACATAGAAAATTCAAAACATTACTTAGAGAAATAAAGTAAGACATAAATCAATGAAAAGATATGCCATGTTCAATGATTAAAAGAAAATAAGACATCGGTTCTTTCCAAGCTGATCTTTAGTGCAGTAAATAAAAATTTTCAGCAACTAACTTGTGTGTGTGTGTGTGTGTGTGTGTGTGTGTGATGTAGCAGGATGATTCTAAAAAACATATGGAAATGCAGGGACCCAGAATTGCAAGACAGTTTTGAAAGGAACAAACTTGGTGGACTTATATTCCCAAATATTAAGATCTATTATAAATGATTGGGAGTAGGTATAAATTAGGCTTCTGGGATTTTGGTGATGTTCCATAATTTGTTCTTGGGGGGTGATAAAGGACATTGTTCATTTTGTAGAAGTTCACCTAGCCATACAACTTAAGATTTGTCTACTTTGTTGTATGTGCATTATATTTGAATGAATATTTCCAAAGTCAATATGGCAACATATTAAAATTTAACATAGATGGGTGGGAAATACACAGATTATTCTTTCTGGGTTTCTACATGCTTATAATACTTTAATAATTTCAAAGAGATAGTTCATAAAATATTTTCGATTTAGGCTGTACTTTGATAACAGATTTGTATATAACAAAACAATCCCAAACCTTGCCTCCACTGTACTATCGTGCAGTTTTGCCTTCATTAGACCCTAGCAAGAATGATTGCAGAGTGAGAGGATATGGAAAGTCTGGTAAATGCTGTAGATTACAAAATCCTCTACACCTACGATCTGGGGAATAATGGTGGGGTTCTAGACACACAGGGTTAGATTGATAGCCAGTAAAAAGTCTCAACAGCCATAGAAAATGGGTGTTTGGGAAAGAGAAGGACCCAGAACACTGAGTACTACAGCTGTCAGTGAGTAAATGTTCATTTGATAAACTACCAGATCACCTCTTAAAGTGCTTTTGTCCAAGGGCAGTTCACTCAACACTCAATTACTCAGGGACTCCATATCCAGGCATTCAATCTTTCTCCTTCATTTTAAGAGCCACTGTCTGAGGGATAAGGGAAGAAAGGAGTGCAGCACTCTGCTCCTTCATATCTGTCATCTGCTGTTGGCTAGGGAGGACTTTTGTCCAGGATTCCCCTAAAACGTTTAGGGACAAATGGTCAAATCCAGAGTGAAACTTTCCATGTTTAATTATGTTTTAATATTTCTTTAAACTGTACTATTATTGTTGTTAATTTCTCATTGGCTTGTAGTGTAATGCAACATGCTTTGTCTATTTTCAGTTTGACTAATTTGAAAACAAAAGTTTAAGAATCTAAAATTTGAGTTTTCTAATGGGATTTATTTTTTAAGGAGTGATGATGATGTCTAGGACATGTTACCTTACTGGTTGGTTTTCATATAATTATGATGAATGATCATTATCAACCAGTAATTACTCATTTTCTGGTGCATACACAGCGTAATATTAGACACAGAATGGGAAAAGAAAAATGTTTAGGTTTAATGTGGGTGCAAACTCAAAGGCCTACAGGGATCAGGGACATAATTTAAGAAAAGCAAAGTGGTTGTGGTGTGAGACAAACAAGAAAGGGTGTGCCATTATAAATGGAGCCTGATAATTTGCCTCAGTGCCCTGAAGACCATGGGGGGTGGTCTTAAACTGGAATTTTCTGAACAGGACCAGCTCTACTCAGTTCCAGCTAGTCGGAGCCATGCAGGAATTCGGGCACTCTGCTGCTATAAAATCCTGATTTTTCAAAAGAAACTTGAAATCTCTCTCTCTCTCTCTTAAATAAACAAACATGAAATCTTCCAGTTTCAAAACCAATCCAGTTAGAAACTAACAAACACTATTGCAATCACCATGCACCAAGCAAAATACTTTTTAAGGGCTATTTATGGTATAGACTGTGAACCTCAGCCTTCCAAGGTAGTCAGAAATAGGACACACAGTTTATATGAAAGGATATGAAACAATACTAAATACTACATGCATTCATGTATTTCTTCACTCATACAATGGTATTTACTAGGAGCCGTCTAGGCCCCATGCCCTGTGTGAGTTACGAGGGTTACTAAGATGAACAGACATGTCTCCTATTATCATGTATCCCCTGGTCTGGGAGAAAAAAACAAATCATTAGATTAGTTATTAAACAACTCTAATAGTAATAGGAACAGTTGGTGTGGTTGAATTTCAGAGGGTGGAGGCTTTGCTGACAATTTTCTTAAGGCCACAGGAAATAACTGGGAAATAATGAGCCCCTTTTTTGCTAATTTGTAAGTTCTATGTCTCATCTACCTGGGCTCCACTTTAACCAAGTCACAAGAAGCAAAAACAAGTCATAAAACTACCTCACAGTCAACTTCTAAAGGAAGTCCTGTCACAGAAGTGTGAGAATGATGGGGAATCTCTCGTTAGCTAGTAGTTTCAACATCCTTTTTAAGCCTATCTTTAATTACACTAACGAAGCAGTTAATTCTTCTAACTGGGTATACTGTCAGCTAGTTAGCTAGCTGTTTGCACACACACATCCACACGCACACACATATCCACGTAGTATTTATTTTTTTGGCCACTGAAGACAATCTTACGTTAGCTTCAAATTAAATAACAGCGACAGCCACTAGTTTTCCCACCTCCAAACTGTGGTGCAGCCGCAAAGAAGGCACAGAAGTGAATAAATTGTCACCAGTTCTAGAGCCTGTTGGTTGTGATAAATGGAAGCTGCATTTGCTGGGATTTCTGAGTGGATTATTATTCAAACCACTTACTGTTAAATGTGTTTTATTCACCAACAGAGGCAGTGAAGGTCCCAGCACTCCATTTCTCTGAATACCCTTATAAACATTCACTCTGGCATATACAACTTTGTAGACTTGGGAGAAGGAGTGCTTGATTCCTACATATTTCAGAACTTCGCTTTTGGTCTCCCCCAGAGTTATAATATTGTGAAGAGTATGGAGGAAGTTAAGGATCACTATTTGAAAGTTATTTTGTCTTCCTGGATGGAAGAACAATGTATTCATTTGTGATAAAAATCTACATATGAATGATGTAATGAAGTATCGGTTTAACTAATGAGATGGGAAGCTCCAAAGACCTCCTGGCTGTTTTGCTAAATAAAATAACTACCTTCAAACATGAAAACAATTGTTGAAAAAGCTTCTGTCAAAAGTAAAGCCCTCAGTATCTTGTGGCAGGTGTTACTGACAGAGGAGGAGATACAGGAATTTCCTATAACTGTGGTTGGCTTTAAGGAATACAATTTTTAGCATGTCTTTCATCATTGTAATAATATGGTAATGATTAAATTCACCTGCAGAAGCCCAAGGCATCTGTTTGTTTCATGGGAACTTCCAAGTGTCTTGTGTACAGACTTGTTCAAGTGGGAGTTTGTGAGTGTAAAAACAGTAAATTCCACCTTATCTCACATGGTGAAGGAATGGTATGTTCTACCTAATTGAATATTCTTGTTGTTGAAGAGCTCTTGCCCATACCACACATTTTAATTTTCGAAGATACCACACATTTTAAATCTCGAAGAGCAAGATTTAGTTAGCATTAAAGTGGCACTCACATGGCTTATAGCTTGCTTTGATGCAATCGTAGAAGTCTGTCTCCTTTATCCCCTATGCTGTGGTTCCTCTATCTTTAGGTACTTCCCCAGCTTTGGTTAGAATTTAGCCCCACCTATTGTAGTTCTTATATAATGGAACCATCCCAGCCCAAAGACGTCCCCAGAATTTATGCTCTCCTTCAGTCAAGGCACCCTATCAATCAAACTTCCATTCCTTAAGGGCTGTTCTGCTAACTGGCTCGTTCCTTGTTGAACCAATTTGAGCTACAGTGTTTTGGTTGATAATTATGTATTCTGTTGACCTTCCCTAAATAATATTTGATTTAAAGGGCTTGATTTTGCTTCTTGTGACTTGATCAGAATAAAAAAATTTGGAATCATACGATTACTACAACCTCTTGCAATACAGAGACATACCATCTCTTACATACCATCTCTAGATGAAATTCTTTATTTCCATAAACACAGTAGTTGTATTCATTTAGTGCCTGGTTATTCTGGGCCCTGTGCTAGGTGCTTTATAAAAAATTATTTTCAGTCCTTATGAAAGACACGTAAATAAACAAAACAAAACAACTGCAAGATTGGTTCAATAGAAGTTTTGGAAATTATCATCTCCTAATAGAGTCAAGAGAATGAACATGCCTTCTATTATGATCATAGCATGTTGATCTTGGTCTGGCTGGCTACTCTTTAGGAAGGCTGGGTGCTTTGCTTCCAACAACTGCAATGTTCAATTAATAAGAGTCAGTTTTCCCTCAAACCTGTTTATGACAATTGATTTAACATTATGTGAACAGAAAGAGAGTTGTTGTCTCTATGAAAGTAAAGTCTAAGATGCTGCAAAACTTTGATGTAAGCCAGTTGCTTTAAAAAATGTTGTCAAAGTAGATATGGCTAAGACCCCTACAGAAGATTAGGGGAAATCATAAAAAACTAGGAAAATTTTCTACTCAGATTGCCTTGTCATACATTATAGTCTGGTTCAACTTTAGAGAGACTAGAAATAATAATAAAAATAACAACAACAACAACAACAACAATAATACATTATGAATGAGGTTAGTGCAAGAAAGACAACTTGGAATTTCATCTAGTGGACCCTACTAGTCAA
Organism: Phoca vitulina; assembly: GCF_004348235.1. Lineage (NCBI taxonomy): Eukaryota > Metazoa > Chordata > Mammalia > Carnivora > Phocidae > Phoca > Phoca vitulina. Next base: position 26,893,914 of record NW_022589725.1, read on the forward strand.
GGTTCAGTTGCAAACAGAACTGGAAACAGAAACTATCTAATCTATCTATATAACTATCCATCCATCCATCCATCTTTTTTTTAGTAAGTATGCACACCTGCTCTCTGACATCCAGGGAAATGTTTGCATCTGACCCTCCATTCAGTCCTTAATTTATCCCTTGTCTTATTTCACTAATTAATGAGAAATATCACTTAAATGAAGACCTCTAAATGGTAAATATGGGACAGAAAGCACCTTCCATATGAAGTTGCAAGTAATCCATATGATATGTGAGTGTGAAGATGAATTAGGCAGCTGGGAGCAGGAGCTATTAAGGGGCTAAGGGACTGAGATGTGGAACCTGAAATGAGACCCTAAACCTCTGGCGGGGATGGAGCTCCAAGATGTAAGGGAGAAAATGCTCGATCCATTCTGCAGATGGGTGAGAATATGAATGAAAATGAGGAAATGGGATGATGAATAAAGAGAAATAAGACATGGAAATATCATCTACTGAACTCTCATTAGAATATGAATGAACCATTGAAATGGGTTCTAGTTTGAGGAAAATGAATGGGTTCTTAAACTAATAGAAATATTAGTCAAAGTCAAAGTCAAATATTAGTCACAGTGAACCGAAAGACAAAGCAGGGTTAAAACATTTAGTTTGGAAAATATTCAGAAAAGTGTGTTGTAGAAACTGATTTAAGAGCAAATAAACTCTGCAAAATTTGTTGAAATTTCATCATATCAAAAAAGGCTTCTTTCAGATAGTGATATTTCAGGTATTTTAAGTTCAAGAGCATGTTAGACAGGCAGTCAGGTGCTTATGACATAGAGGAAAGGAGCAGGGAGATGAGGCTCTCTCCTGTGCCTCCAGGAATGACAATACATAGGAACTGGCCCACCTGGGGAGCTGCCACTTCCTCCACAGGCTCAAGATGGTAGAGAATCAGGAGGCTTCTTCCACCACCACCACCACAACTGCCTTTTAATGCTCCCGAAGCAAGCAGCTGTTCTTGGGATGATGATGCTTCATGAAACCCCTGTGAATCTGGAACGCGGCTTGCCTGTCAAAGACAGCCCAAGAGTGTCCTTCCTCCATCCTTCCTCCTTCCCAAACATGTACAGGCAAATCCAATGGAAGAAACCCAATTTGCATTCAGAATCCTCGCTCCAAGGAAGTCTAGAAACTGGAGGATTTGCAGTCTGTCCTCCGCAGTACAGGATAGGATTGATATGGGTGTCAAACTGCCAATCAGATTCACCCACCAGTGACTAGGCTTTGTCCCCGTGAAAAGATTGGCAGATTAAGGTGCTATTATGTATTTAGTTAAAATAAAATATTTGTTTTATAACATATTTCACCCACCAATTATAAGACTCCTTAGAGTTTTATAGAAATTTAAATTGTTGCACTGTTCTTTTTAAAGTGTATCTTAGAAGCAATGAAATATAGCATGAATCGCTCTTCCATCTCCACTTTCACTTTGTTCATTAACCAGCAAAATTCTTGTCACAATTTTCTAGAATAGGAGGAGTTTTAATGCTTTTTCTCCCATTTTTCAGATGAGTTAGAATTGAAACTCCACGAGGCTGTGACTAATGCCTCATAGCCAATAAGTGAAAGAACCACAACTGTCTTAGCTAAAACCCGTATCTGCCCCGCCACTGTGTTGTTCTTCCATGTCCTTTTGACAGTATCATTAACTATTAGCTTTTTGTCATCAGGTTTTTCTTAACTTGGCCACGTTAGAAAAGCTGTGGTTTAAAACCAGTCACTTGATGCCCAGACTAGCGCATTTCCCACTCGTTCCCTTCAATCCAAAGAGGAACGAACTGTGGGAATTTGAGTTATGATAAAGGGGACTGTAGGTAATTATTTCAGGGCAGCAATCAGCTCACCACCCCCCCGCCCCGCCCCGGGAGAACAGAGTTCTTCGGCCCTGCTTCCTTCTCAATCTCCCTTCTCAATCCTATCACTGTGCCTCACATGAATATCAGTTTATTCAGCCACACACCAGCATTTACTGGACTCTCATGTACCAGACACTGTGCTGTGAGAGGCGCTTGGAATCCAACAGTGAGCAAAACAGAAGAGATCTCCCTGTCCTCATAGAGCTTATGGTCTAGTAGGGTAGAGGGAAAAAAAAAAAAAAAAAGAAATTTCCTGTTGGTGATAAATAGCATGAAAAAAAATTTAAAGCCAGGATAAGGACAGCAGTTGTCACTATATTGTTCGCACGCATCAAAATATTAACAGCTGAAGACTTTCCCGCCATTACATTGAACAGGTCTGATGGAAGTGACATCTACTTGGTAAGTGTGGGAGGAGAGGCGAATCCAAGGACGTATTTTAATTACTGTAAATTGCTATTAAATGATTTAACTTTTACTTTTTAGGAAGGGAGAACATCTCAGGAGTGTGTATCCATTTCCTAGGGCTGCTTAGCAAAGTTCCACAAACCTCGTGGCTTCGAACAACTGAATTTTGTCTCGCAGTTCTGGAGGCCAGAAGTCCAGAATCAAGGCATCAGTAGGGCCATGTTGCTGCTGAAACATGTATAGGAATCCTCCCTTGCCTCTTCCTAGTCTCTGGTGGTTTGCTGGCATTCCATCACGTTCCTTGGCTTGCAGCGGTACCCCGTCTTCACACAGCATTCTCCCTATGTGTGTGTCTGTGTCTATGTCCACACTGGTCCTTTTTCATAAGGACACCAAGCATATTGGATTAGGACGCACCCTAATGACCTTATTTTAACTACATCTGTAAGCCCCTGTCTCCGAATAAGGTCACATTCTGAGGTTTTGGGGGTTAGGACTTTGAAACAGTGTTAATAAACTTGGCATTTCTCTTGTGAGAAAGACAGATGTGCTTGCAGATAACTATCTTATTAGGCAGAAATAAGTAAGTGCTAGTGTTCTTTGGTGTTTAAAAAGGAGGACCAATTCTCTCTTTAGAAAATGGGGAAGGTCCACATACACCGGAGGGATTCAAACTTAGTAAAATGTACGTCAGTGTGTAGATCGCATGACTGGAGCCAGTTTATTTAGTACTTTTTTATTTAATGAACTATGCTCATTACCACCTTATTAAGACAGCTGTCTCTTAGCCCCTTTAGTTGAGAAGTGTTTATACATTTTATATCATGCTTGGATGGATTTTTTCCCCTTCCTTTTCCCTATTCTGTTTGGTGGAGGTGTTGGAGAGCTTAAAAGTCTGACTGCCAGCAAATGTAGTCATGATGCGTAAATTGGCTGTCTCCACTCGGGCAAACAGGAGAACCCATGGGGTTGAGCAGGCTAGCCTGTGACAGAACAATGATTGTCTAGGAAGCAGTTGGTCCCTTGCTGCAAAAGCTGATTGCACAGCTCCAGCATAGGAGGAGATGGTTTGTCTCAGGATCAAGTCAGCAATTTCCCTGTATCCTGGTCCATTCATTATGGGTACCACTGGGGACAGCCTCGGTCGGGCTGATCCTGGGTCTCCAGACACTCCAGCAAGACAGCAAGTTTAAAAATATGCCCCTTAATCTGATCCTTCCCTGAAGAAGCCTAAAACATATAGGATTCTTGGCAAAATCTCTCCCTCTCTCCCTCTGCTCTATGTACAGTTTTTCTCTCTCTCTCTCAAATAAATAAATAAAATCTTTTAAAGAAAGAAATAATAGTAATAAATAAGCTAGGAAGCAAATTAGCCTATAGTTTTGTTTAAGTAGGCTCCATGCCCAGCATGGAGCCCAACATGGGGCCCAAACTCATGATGACCCTGAGAGCAAGACCTGAGCTGAGATCAAGAGTCAGACTCTTAACCACCTGAGCCACCCAGGGGCCTCTACAGTGTTGTATTTGTAAAATAGGCATCAGTGACTTAGCTGCTGTGTCTGAAAATGTCTTGCTTGTATCAGGAGCTCCCAGAAAAGTTCACACCTAATTGCACAATGAGTTGAAATACCTGTTTTTAGTTTGTTTCTCTTATGGGTTTCCTCCAAAGTCACTGAGTGAATTTACTGATTTTGGAGTGAAATCCTCAGCCTGTGCTGTGGACCACCACTGCCACATATAAAGATAGAAAGAAGCAATGCTGTTGGATGCTGGTGACAACCACTTCCGTGTGTGGCAGCCAGATCCAAAATGGATTAATGTTCAAGTCAGGCCCTTTCACCTGTGCTCTCTCATGAGGATTGCCAGAGCAGTGACTGTGGCTTGTCCACAGACCTCCTGACTCCTCTGTCCCCTTTGAGTTGACACCACTTTCTGATCTGAGACAGTGTGTCATTTGGGGTCAGTGGTTTTGCCATTTGTGAAGTCTTGCAATGGATTTCCTAAGTGTGGGAGGAAGAAAGGTGGAATGAAGGAGGGAAGGAAGGAGTGAGAGGGAGGGAGGGAGGGAGGAAGAGAAAGAGAGGGGGAGAGAGAGAGAGAGAGAATCTACTTTACTAAATGTCAACTGTGCCTTTTTAATTGGTATTTTTAGAGCCATAACAACTTTTCCATATCAACAGGTAAATCTTTCTTCTATTATCTAATCAGTGTGTACAGTATGATCACACCTATAAGGGCGATGAACACAGGGCTCTTTGTTTCAAGTTCTTCTTGCTATTTTCCCTGGCCATGGTCTCATCAAAGCACTTGGGAAAGATGTGGCTGTAAACTTTGAGGAGGGCACAGACACTGGTATTTGCTAAATCAGCATCTAAGCCATCAATTCTCTTACGACTTAGTCCTTCATAGAAGAAGCTTTCTTTGTGGTAACATCTCCTGGAATTTCCTTTGGAAATCCATCTCTGTCCATTGTCAGCCATGTGGTCTGTGTTGAATTGACCATCCTCAGCTGCAGGGGAAGGCCTTAATGTGTTTAAGCATATTATTACTTCCCATCCCCTTGGGTGTAGTATTTGGTTTAGTGATGGTCATGTGTTTTTAACAAGAGAACCTCAGGGCTTTTTGTGACCTTGCCAGACTCTGGTCTCTACCTCTGGTTATGAATGAAGAAGCATAGAGCCCTTATGCTGTTGGCAGACATATTATGACCCAAAGGGGACCAATAACAGCATGAAACAGATAAAGTATAAGGCAGAGAGAAGGGATGGAAAGAAGTAGAGCCTTTATCTTTAGCCCATTCTAGCTCTGTCTATTCCAGTTATGTGAGTAATAAATTCCTTTTATTATTAGAGTCATTTTGAGTTGGATTTTTCTTACTTGCTACCCATATGAACCCACAGACCCACAATGACTTGATTGAATTCCAAAATATTTTGTCATTCATTTTTAATTGGGAGATGAGAACTAAACAAGGAAAACACCAACTATGGGAAACCATCAAGAACAGTAAGTTTGAAAACAACAGTGACAACAATAATGATAAAAAAGTAAGACCACTGAAGTCCTGCGTTGAATCATTCAAACTTCTCCCTTTCTCTCAACTGAAGAACAATAGTCTAAACTCATGGCAGTTTGTTTTAATTTAGAGTGTCTGTGAGTAAATGAACATCCAGACCCCAAGCTGCAGTAAACAGCTCATTCAAGCAAATTACCTAGGACAAAGAAAACACCTCTGACATAATTTGGGGGGCCAAACATGAAAATGATAGGGTGCCTGGGAAGCCACAGAGTCTCTATGAACAGCCCAGTAGTTCTAATAGCATTTGGAGCTGGTCAGAAGGAGCAAACCTTTTTAATTTCATACAGCTGGTGCTGCAGTCGCTTTACCCCGTTGAGTTTTCTTTTCCCTTCTGAATAGGAAAGCAGAGTTAGCTCTGTCATATTGAGCCAATCACTAATGGGCCCTGCCAGGCGTGGAGAAGATAAAAGCCACCACCTGCCTTGCCTCTGCTCCCCCCACTGCATTCCTGGTCTCCAGTTATCTGCACAGCTGCTGCAGCTGGTCATTGTTCTACCCCAGAGCTGCCTTGGGAGCTCAGCCATCCCAGCCTCAGCAGCAGCACAATTGCACTTTGAAGGAAGCTCCTGCATGGAGCTCTGCATGGGTTCGCTCTGCACGTTGGCCATGACCTCTTGCAAGGCTGTTGCCTGCGAGTCCCAGCGGACATGGCTTATATGCCTGCCATGCACTTGGGCCTGGGAGGAGCACACACAACACTCCAGGGAGGGAGAAGGGTTTGAGCAAAGACAAAAGATGAGAGAGGTATTGATGCTGATATTTGGTGGGCATGAATTCCTTCTTTGGCTTCCCAATGTCCATTAACCTGACTCTCAGAGTAAAGCCCCTTTTCCTCTTGGCAATATGTCACCCAGGCCTGACCAGTGAAAGAATTGCATTCCCTCCTGATAACTGTTGACTGTGTTGGAAATAGGCATATGACTTAGGTCAACAACAGCCCCTGAGATTCATACTGCAGACCTGGTTTTGAGAAATAGGGGAGTTGGTGCTCTCTTTGTTGCCAGATTTGAAACCTACAGGATATGGAGGCTTAAAGTTGCTGGCATCTCTGTCAATATATCATCACTGCAATAATACTGCAAAATAATAAATTGTCCCCAAACTCAGTGGATTAAAACAACAGGAACTTCTTTATTTCTCAGCCATGAGTAACAGGTTGGCTGTGACTTAGTTGGGCTATTTGGAGTGGACTCCAGACTCTGGACTCTCTGTTAGGTTCACATCTGCTCATCATGAGTCTCACCTGCCTTGGACAAGCAGCTACTACCTGACAGGCTGGTCAATGATGGATGCTCCTGAGGCAAACCTAGCCTTGCTGGCACTAGCCTCTGCTACGATCATGTCCAGTGACCTTCATTAGCTAGAGCAAGCCACAAAATCAAGGGAGCAGAAAGTGCACTTCAAAAACCACAAAACTATGACAAGGGCACAGATACATTATTTTATTTGAAGCAGGAGTGAAGAAATTGAGGCTAGTGATGTAGTCTGTCAGACCATCTTCCTAGTGCATGGAACATGACAGAAGTCAACACACATGGTGAGAGGCAAGAGCTGGAGGCTGGAGAGAGATGGAGGCCTGTGGTTTGAGTTCTGAACTCAGCTGAAAATGAATAGACTTTACTCCTGGACCTTTTAGCCACAGGATTCCTTTTGGTTTAAGCCTTTTCAGATTGTTTTTTTGTCACTTACAAGCAAAAGAGATCTAACTTTTACAACCTAAGATATTATCTTAATATTTCCAATAATCTAGCAGCGTCAGTACTGTGATTCACATTTCACAGATTAGGAACCCAAGCTACAGAGGGATCAGCTGAACTGTTCTGACCCATCAGTCAGAAAGGGTCAGCGCAGGAATCTGATCCCCAGGTCAGTCTACCTGCAGAGTTGGTCTTCTGTCCATATTGTCCACTGACTCTGTTTATGCAGGTGTGTTTGGGGAGAGTTGGCACAACAGGCTAGTTAGAGAGGAGAATCCATGGAGAGGAATAATTGGAGATAAGACAAAAAGAGAAGTTTGGGATGGGCAGAAGACATGAACAGACATTTTTCCAAAGAAGACATCCAGATGGCCAACAGATACACTAAAAGATGCTCAACATCACTCGTCAACAGGAAAATGCAAATCAAAATCACAATGAGATATCACCTCACACCTGTCAGAATGGCTAAAATAAAAAATATAAGAAAAGTGTTGGCAAGGATGCACTGTTGGTGGGAATGTAAATTGGTGCAGCCACTATGGAAAACAGTATGGAGGTTCCTCAGAAAATTAAAAATTGAACTATATGATCCAGTAATTGCACTACTGGGTATTTACCCCAAAAATATGAAAATGCTAATTCGAAAGGATATCTGCACCCCTATATTTATTGCAGCACTATTTACAATAGCCAAATTATGGAAGCAGCACAAGTGTCCACCCATACATGAATGGATAAAGAAGACACACACACACACACACACACACACACACACACACACACACACTAGAATATTCAGCCATAAAAAAGAAAGAAATCTTGCTCTTTGCAACAACATGGATGGAGCTAGAGAATATAATGCTAAGTGAAATAAGTCATTCAGAGAAAGACAAATACCATATGATTTCACTCATATGCAGAATTTAAGAAATGAGCAAAGGGGATAAAAAGAAAGAGAGAGAGAAACCAAGAAACAGACTCTTAATTATAGAGAACAAACAGATGGTTACCAGAGGGGAGGAATGATGAAATAGGTGAAGGTGATTAAGAGTACCTGTGTAATGTATAGAGTTGTTGAATCACTATATTGTATACCCGAAACTAATATAACACTGTATTAACTATACTGGAATTAAATTTTTTAAAAAAGAAAAGAGACATAAACAAATTAAAAAAAAATAATAAAAAATAAAAGAGCAGTTTGAAGCCAGTCTAACCTTGCATGTTGGGTGTGGTGGGTGCCAAGATGAGTAACTCAGAGCCCCCTTTAGGAAGAAAGGACTCACTCCTCCTGCTGCTGGGATTGAGGCTGGCAGATAGCCTACCCATTAGCCTCCTTCTGGAACTGCCTCAGCCAAAGAAAACATCTTTCTCAAAAGTCATGCCATCTTCCTGGGGTGGCCCACATCTAATAGCTCATTGAAACGCCTGACCTTTATACCTCAACTCAGGACAGCTCTGACAGGTCAACCCATTTCCAGAGCTCCTGGAGACTTCTCATGAGGCTGCATCGCAGCCCTTCCTGCCAGATCCAGCTTCAGCCCCTTCTTTCTACAGACTTGGATCCCAAGAACCCTTCCTAATAAAGTCCCTGTATGCCAGCCTGCTTCCAAGGGAGCTCAACTTACAACACCACACTAAAGAGTTTGTGTTTTTGCCTAGTGGTAAAACTGAGTGATTGAAATGAAGAGCCAATCCCTCTGAGCACATCTGCAACGTGACTTAAGAAGGTGATGCAAAATCATGCATTCCTCTGAGTCTAGCTCAGAATCTAAGCAAAACTAAAAGCCTTGGCCACGCCCCTCTCCTTTGTGACCATACAGCCTTCACTGTGCAGTGTGACCATTCACCAGATTGCCCCGTTGTTTATGATATTTTGCAGGCACAACCTAATGTCATGGTTTTCTTGTGAACATCAAATACTTTTTAATGGTGCTTGACAATAAAATTGTCATCTAATTCCTACTCCCCACCCCCCGATTGTCTGAGGTGAGGCATCTTCTGAAGAACGTTTATGGTAGTTACCTTAATAACAGCATAACTCTTAGCAAGTTTAAAATCAAAATGTTATCACAAGTGGCATTTCCCATCCCATTTCAACTGTAGAGCATTGCAAGAATTCTCAGGAAATTAAAATATTACCTTTAAAGCTCTGCTTTTATAATAATAAGGAAATTACAGCACAATAGCATTTATCCAACTATCAGGATTTTTTATAGTCTATAAAATATTTGCCAACATATTCCACACGTGAAATCTATTACACACAGCAATTAAAAACAAACATCATGTGCACTATATGTTGGAGATGCTTTTAGTAACCTGAAGCCAGAGCAAGTGATCACCAGGGCTCAAAGTTAATAAGAGATAGAAAGGATGCCCTTAAAATTGTGGCAGTGGTCTTGTATTAAGTCTGTGGTTTGCATGCTTCTTTCTTACTGCCTCACTAAAATAATAATTAAACTCTAAACGGGCAAGCCTGCAATTAAACAATTGTGTGTGAACGTTAAGTATGTGCACGACAACGATGCGTACATTCCATATTGCTCCTGAAGGATCATTTTATGTAGATGATTGCAATAAACCAAAATCTAAGCTATCTTGGTACCTAGTATATAATCTGTTACAGATTTAGCAAGCCTAAAGCCCAATTCTATCTGTAAACAAAATTTCATACATTTGATAAAGTATATGAAGTTTGTATAGTCCATAAACTTCTTTGAAGACATTTAGCTTTATACAAATCCAATATTCATTGTGCTTTATTGTAATAATTGTGTGTAATTTTTTGTCACTTCAAGAAAAACACCAACTCCTATTTTTAAGTCCCATTATAAAGTACCATATGGCATATTGAAGTGCTCCTTGAATCTTTTTATAACGAATAAGGATGTCCCAAAAATCTTTGTGCAGTTTTAAGCTTTTAATAATTTTAGAAATATAAATGCTACAACTCATAAATCATTATATGAATGTTTAATTATGAAAACTTCTTTTATATTAGTTTTTGAAATTTTAGAATCAATTTTTTAATTTTATTATTTTTTGTTTGTTTCACTCCACATTTGGCTGCTTCAGAGGAACTGAAACCAAAAATGTAAATTATGAGTTCATTATTCAGGAGTCACAAAACTATATAAATATTAAAGAAATATATCAAATTGAAACTTCAAATTATATTTCTATAAGTTTTTACATTATCCTTCTAAAGTTAATGCTTACAAATGGCCAAGACTTGGTGTCCCAAAAGTCTAGTTGTTAATTATCTTTCTCTATGTTCAATTTTTAACTTTTGGTATTTTTTTTTTTTTTGAGAGAGCACACATTAGACAATTTTCCCAGTAATTAAAATCATGTGAAATGTGATTTTTTTTGCCAGTTTATGTTCCATGTGCTCTAATTGTGAAAGCCAATGTATTTAATGACAAATTTAATCCTCAGTCCTTGGAAAAAAGTAGGGTCGGTTATGATTGCCAAAGGCAGCATGACGTAATTGTTAAGTTCTAAGTATCCTCAAGTTTTTTTTTTTTTTTAATTTATTATTTTTTTATTTAAAAAATTTTTTTAAAAGATTTTGCTTATTTATTTCAGAGAGAGAGAGTGAGAGAGAGAGAGAGAGAGAGCACGAGAGGGGGGAGGGTCAGAGGGAGAAGCAGACTCCCTGCTGAGCAGGGAGCCCAGTGTGTGGCTCCATCCCAGGACCCTGGGATCATGACCTGAGCCGAAGGCAAATGCTTAACCAACTGAGCCACCCAGACACCTGATAAACTTCTTGTTAGAAGTACAGCAGGGAGTAAAATAAAATGGTTGTATGAAAACGTGTGCCTTAGCCGCAGGATGGCTATTTTAGCATATAGCTCTCCTCTTGGGTGTCCTTGAATAGGCTGATATTGGGTTGAAGGGAGCCAAGATCATAAACCAAAACATAAAGGATTCTAAGCACAAGGTTTAGAAAATGGGAGCTCCTTGGAACCATATTCTGTTTGGTAGAAACAAACCCTGATTCAGCCTTTTCATTTTTCCATTCTAAGTACATTGAATTCTCTGTCTTGTTCAAGGTGTGGATCTTTCTGGAGAAACCTTAGAGATGAAGTCTGTTCTTTATGTTTGCAAGAGTTAAAGGTTACAGACTCTTGTTCCTAGAGAACAAGGGCAGTTCACTTCCTGTGTCTTAATAAAAATCTTCCTCTTTCTAATTCTTTCTGAGGGATATATAGAGTATTATAGCAGTCATGGGAAAAATGATGACAGTTAAAGCACATGTTTTTAAGAGTCCTGAGAATCGGAACTCTTGATACCAGCCTGGATGACACTAACTGTTGTCAGGACAGGTGCACTGAACTTAAAAATAAATGTTCGTGGAATACACATTTTCTTGGCTCTTGTTCTGTTAGAACTTTTTTCCCTCAGTCTAGCCATGAAGTCCACAAGCTTAGGAATGGCTGAGTCCCTATAGCATTAGGACTGATAGAAGGAAAGGATAGAAAGCAGGGACTGAGGAGAGTATCACTTCTCAGTTCAGATCACCTTTCAGAGTCCTTTCTTACTGCAAGTGGCCTGGGCTTCAGACTGCTAACTTCCCTTTCCTTTTCTGAGCTGCCAAAATCCATCCCTTGCTACATTTGCTTTCCTCCAAGTCAGGTGGCACCATGGGACAATCATTGCAGTTCTTTTCCTTTCTGCCTTTGAACAGACAGATACACAGAAACACATACACACGTGTGTGTGTGCACATGCATGCACACATACACATACTCTCATGGATGGATGAATGGATAGATGGATGGATAAGAGGAAAGAAGGAGGGCAAGAAGGAAGGAAGGGTGGGAGGAAACATTTAATTCCTGCTAGGACCTAAGGTATTACAACTACATGAAGTTATGAGCTTCTATTATGGATGATAAGAACCATATAATTTAGTCATTGAAACAATCCTTTTACAGAATAAAACAAAAAAACAAAAAAAAATAGTTATAAACCTTGAAATGCACAAAGGATAAGCAATTTCCCATAGTTAAAAAGCTGATCGGTAGCAGATTGGTCTGACTTCAAAGCTCTTTTCCACTACACCACCGCTGACCAACAAGGGAAGCAAAGAGATAATAATAGACAAAAGTTGATGGGGATTTCCAGAGTTACCAAAGTCTAGCAAAGTTCAGATGGTACCATTTATATCCTCTCTGTCGATTTTCTCTCTCTCTCTCTCTCTTTTAGGGGTGGGAGGGGCAGAGGGGAAGAGAGAGAATCTTAAGCAGACTCCACACCCAGCCTGGAGCCCCATATGGGGCTCTGTCTCACAACACTGAGATCACGACCTGAGCCAAAATCAAGAGTCAGACGCTTAACTGTCTGAGCCATTCAGGTGCCCCAAGATTCTTTCTTTCTTTTTTATAAGATTTTTTTAAAAATTTATTTATTAGAGAGAAAATGAGAGAGAGAGAAGCAGACTCCCTGCTGAGCCAAAAAAATGTGTATGGCAGTTAAGATATTGCCTCATTTCTCATGCAGCTGAATCTCTGTATTAGTTGAGGTATTTATTGCTGGCTGCGATAACAAATCTTCCAAAATCTCAGTGGCTCCATAAAAAAAAAAAAAAAAAAAGTTTATTTCTCACTTAGTCTACAGCTCTATGTAGGTTGGGAAGCTCTCGTGGGGCAGCCCTCCTCCCAGTGGTGACTTGGGGACTGGTTCCTTCTACCTTGTAGCTCTGTCTTGGAATCCTTTGTTTTCAACCATGTAGAGAGAAAGAGAGTGAGACCGAGTAGAGGATTTGCGGGAAGATTTTCAAGGCCAGGTCCAGCTGCACATCCTTCTTATCCACATTCCTTTGTCCAGAATTCAGTCACATTGTTCCAAACCTACTGCAAGGCAGATTTAGAATTGTGATCTGGCCAAATGCCTAGGGATAAAATATCATTCTATCACTACTTCCTCTCTCAAACAAAATGGCCCGTACACTGGATTTTTCTAGACGTTATTGAGTTGTAGGCTCTACTCTCTCTATCATGGTATTGAGATTGGACACAGTTATATGCCTACTTACAGTTTATCACGTTCCCCACTGTATGTCTCCATTAGACTATAGGCACCTAGGACAAATTCACTGCTATCCAAAATATACAAAGAACTCTTATAATACAACAATAAGAAACAACAACCCAATTAAAAAGTGAGCAAAGATCTGATCAGACACTTCACTAAAGAAGATATACAGATGGCAAAGAAGCATATGAAAAGGTGCTCAACATCATATGCAATTAGGGAATTGCAAATTAAAACAATAATAGGATACCATTATATATCTATTAAATGGCTAAAATCCAAAACATTGACAATACCAAATGCTGACAAAAATGTGGAACAACAGAAATTCTCATTCATTGCTAATGGGAATGCAGAACTGTACAGCCACTTTGGAAGAAACTGCCAAACTGGCTTCCAAAGAGGCTGTATACAATTTTGCATTTACCAAAACTGCTCTAAAAAGTAAAGTCTATTAATTAAAGAAAAAAATAGAAAAGGCCCACAAATCTGCAACTATATATACAGTCAAGCAAAGTCATCAGGAATAACTACTGCATTATATGATCCATGCTAAATTATTCCAATAATGTTTTTGTAGAGTCTAATGTATTTATCACTAAGGAATTATCTTGAATATGGGCAGCCTTAGTAATTATGAGGCTATTATTAAGCATATGTTGCTGTATAAAATGTTGCTTTTTATCTCTGTGTTGCATAAACATGACAAACATTTTAACTAATCAACCTTTAATTGCAGGGTCCCTACTAATGTAGACAACTCCACATTAAATATCAATTCATAGTCTGAAGTATTTAGGATCTAACAGCAGAAAAGCTCCATTTTCAGGCTTCCTTTTCATTGTTCCCAGTATTTTTTTTTTTTTATGTTTTTATTGGTGATAGACTATTATTATCTTGAATCATTAAAGTTAGACAGGCATTATTTTGTGGAATTTTACTTCAGAGAGACTATTTGAAGCAGAATATACTATACAATGTATGAATATGTCTTTACAATCTCGTATTCATGTGACAGTCTCATTCACACTTAATCTCTAAATCAGACATCCACAGAACAATTTCAGAGCATTTCTGTAGACACTGGTGATATCTTCTAAAAAAGATAAGTACAAGACAACTTGGTTCTCTACAATGACAAGAAAGCAGCTATTAACTGGTCACTTTTATCAGGCCCCTGGAGGATGTGTACTGACTACATGCCCAGGGCAGTTTCCAGTGCTCTCCCCTATACTCTGGATTTGCTGAAGGTGGCACAGAGTATAAAGACTGTAGCTAAAGAAAATCCTTTGGCTGAAATCCCAAGAGATCATCTGAACTGCTATAATTGGATATATTAGTTCATTCAAATACGTTTGAGTACTAAATGGGCATTTACATGTCTGGGAAACTGTGGAAGGTTTGCTCAGGGCCCTTATTCACAAAGCCCCCCATGAAGGGAGCTTAGGGGTTGTAATCCAGCCATGACTCCTGGATCAAGGATGTGTCCGCCTAGAGAGGTTGTCCTTCCCTAATTACATAAAAGCACAGGACAGGCTAGCAGTCCCCGTTGCTGATCGCCTGAAGGAACATGTGAGTGATCACTTCTCATAACTTTCACAGGAGCACCCAGGCTAACTTACCTGGACCACAGTTTCTTCACTAGTCAAATGGGAATAATTATACTACCACCTTTGAGAGCTATTGTGAGGTTGAACTGATTTAACATACTAGTTTTCAATCAGTGTTACTCATTCCTATCAGCACATTCTAGAATTGTCGCAAAGATTAAAGAAGCAGCCTTCTACTGTGCTTGGCACCTCAGAGGCTCTCCATGGGGGGGGGGAGCTTTTATTGTTGGTAAAATACAATGAATTTACCTCTCCTACACTACGTTGTTTGGGTCTAAAGAACAGGAACTGTGGAGAACTCTGTTTAGTACCAAAAGAGATTTTTTAAGGTCTACCATATTCTAGACATTTAAAAAAGTATTATTATTAATTATTTAATACATAAATTTCTCTTCAAGGTTACTATTTTATGCCCACCATTCAGATGAAAAAAAAAATTGAGAGGCTTCAAAACCATGAATCTTAACAAGAAGGAGAAAGAATAAGAGGAAGAGGTAGAGGAGAAAAATAAGAGGAAGGGATAGAAGAAGGAAATTATAGTGTATTCTGAGCACTGTCTGTAAACCTAATTAATTTAATTAGTTTGAGTATATGACTAACTTAGGAATGATTCGTAGGGTTGTCAGGCAGTGTTAAATATATTAAACATCATAGCTGAAGACATTTAAAATGTATATGAGAATTTTTTGAAAAATAGTCTGCATTGCATTTTATATTTGTATTATACATTAAATTTTTAATGCTCAAAAACTCAGATTTTTTGTCCTAAACAAATGAAAGATATGAAGTTAACTTCATGATTTTATACCCCAAACTGTGTTTCTTCTATAGATTACAGCTAACACTGAAATTTTTTCCCACTATTTGATGTGAGACTGGCAACAGAATATTGAACCAGTTTTAATAGATTTAGTGCTATAGATATTTTCTTGAAAAACTATATCTACTGATCAAGAGATTACTCTTCCCTTAAGGGAAATGGACCCCTGTGTAAGGTACCAACTTCCTCATAAACAGAATTTGTAGGGAGTTCTTATTTCCCCCAATGAGGATACCATCCAGGTTTGAATTATGTTCTTCATCTAGAGAAGATTTCTCACCATTAGCTAAATGAAAAACATTCATCCTGAATGAGTGAAAACACAGTATCTTGAATTTTCAGGAGTGTCACTTCCCTAATGTTAGGCTTTTTTGTTCACACATTTGGGGCTTTTTGAACTAAATATGACTACATGAAGTGAAAAATATTTTTTCACAATGGGAATATTATTTTCACAGTGAAAAATCCTCCATATTATTCCCATTTGGAGAATTTGAGATCAAATTTTGTAATTTTTATTGAATAGCAGCTTAAATTTTTTTGTTTATGGGAGAGAGAGATGTTGGTTATGTATGTGTAAACTCTGAGGTGACTAGTATCCTTACTTAACTGATGAGGAAGTTGAGACTCAGAGAGATTTCATATGTAATATGTATATGTATGTATGGGTATGTCTATATAAATATATGTATGCATGTGTGTGTATATATGTATATGTATGTGATTTGCATTTGGAAAAAGACTTATATTTATATCATAATGTTAAAAGTTATCTTCTTTGTATGGTTGATATTTCAGAAGGTATGTTGATGTATATTTATAGAACATGTATGTATATATCCTGAGTTTCTGGAGCTATGTTAAGAAGATAACTTTTATTTGCTAAGAGAGTAAATCTTGAAAGTTCTCAACAGAGGAAAAAAATTCTGTAACTGTGTATGGTGATGGATGTTAACTGGACTTATTGTGGTGATCATTTTGCAATAGTGATCTCCCTTGACTCACAACAGAGTTATGTCCTGATAAACCTCTCATAGGTTGAAAATATCATAAGAGGAAAATGCATTTAATACACCCAACCTACCAAATGTCATAGCTTAGCCTAGTTTATCTTAAACATGCTCAGAACACTTACATTAGCCTGCAGTTGGGTGAAATCATCTAACACAAAGCCTGTTTTATAATAAGTGTTGAATATCTCATGTAATGTATTGAATACTTGCAAACCAGATTTTGCTCCCAGGTGGCAGTTACTGATTTCTGGGCTATTTAAATGGAAAAACCCATATAAGAAATGGATTGCTTCCTGAAATGAAAAGCATGGGTCCCTCCCATGAGGGAGGGAGGGTCCCTCCCATGATGTAAGCATCATGAAGGCAGAATGCATGGCTGTCCTTTCTAGCACCATCCTCAGTGCCCTATGCAGGGTCTGGCACATAGTAGGCTCTTAATAAACACTGTGTTGACTGAACCAGTACAGCGTGCCTATATTTGTGTCAGGATGGTGGCCACCTCTTTGCTTCAAAAGAGGCAGCTCTGGTGGCCTCATCAGTGGCTTCATCAGACCCTGAAGCATGGGCCAAAAGGGCACAGAGCAAACTTATTTACCTATGCCCTCACCAACCCTCAGGTGATCTATATGATCTATATTATCATTTCTGATAATTCAAGTAACCCCAAATTGCTGAATTCTCTGTTCCAGAGATCTACAGAGCAGGGTTTATCAACCTACATACTATGGACATTTTGGGCTGAATAATTCTTTAGTCTAGGGGGCTGGTCTGTTCATTGCACAATGTTTAGAAGCATCCATGGTCTCTACTCACTCCATGCCAGTAGCACCTCCCAACCAAAACTGTGCCCAGATATTGTCAAATGCCACCCAGGGGAAGGTTAAAACCCACCTCTTCTCCAACCCACTGAGAGGCACTGAATAAAGTAATGCATTGGTAAGAAGCAGAGAAGAGAAAGTTTTGAGGATAATAAATTCTGTGGTGTAGCCATCTATTGTGATATTTTTGCACATTTTTATGTTCCTCTATTGTGGTGAATTCTCACAAGAGCCAAGTCAGGATTAAAAGTGTGCAATTTAAGAGCTTACTATTGCCTAGCAGACAAAAGACTTGTAACTCCAAAATTTTGTTGGGGTAGACTAATATCTCCTGAAAATCTCCCAGTGGGGACTTTAATTGGTGCTCTGGAAAGCAAACATGTCCTTCGTCTTTTTCTTCTGAATACACCTAAGTATATTAAAGATCTTTGGACATCAGTGGCTAAAAACAAACATTTACTGTTATTTAAGGTTAAATAAAGTTCTTTAAGGAGACAAGATTCTTTCCTTACTAATATCCATCCAAACCCTTTTGCTTTTCACTCGTTTGGGAAGTTCATGAACAGTGTATATACCATTTCCTCAAAATGTAAGGATTTCTAGGTATTCTCTTATCATAGATTCCCACACCAATTTAGTATTATGTTATGGGAGCCAGATTTAATTGGGACCTAGATAGAATTTTACTTAAGAAAGTAAGTTGTTTGTAAATGATGGAATAACAATTTTTACTGTCTTCCTCAGTTCAATGGCCATGATTAGACTTATGGACATACTCATTCATATGACTCTCTCAATCAATGGCTCATTTACCTTCATTTCAATGTCCTTCTGAGTATTTATTTATGTATTTATTTTATTATTATTATTTAAAAAAAATGTACCCAGGGAACTCTGCCAATTGCTGCAGTGCTTTGGAGGTATCAATAAAAGAAAATGATCTAGCACAGTTGCATGAGGCCTAGCCAATATGTGGAAGGTGCCAATATGAGTTCAGAGCCAAGCTCATCAGCTTGGTTTAGCACTCAGTTTGGAGACAGCCTGGCCTAGATGGCTTGATATCTAAGTGAAAGCAGGCCGAGAGTAAAGTGCAGCCTGGAGAGCTAGTGAAAATGTTCTCTGCAAGCTCATCTTTACATGATAATAACAAAACTTAATTAAAAATCACTGGTATTTTCTCTATTTGTTTCCTCGGCAGAAAATTCAAATACCAGACTGTCTGGTTCAAAATTGAACACCTGGCAACCCTAATGATTTGCTTTGCACAATGATTTATGTTGGCAGATTCAGAACTGTGGAGACAGTGGGGGTCTGGGTGGAGAGAGCCCAGAAAGATTCAGGAAAAAGAAAAAAAAGACCTTTTCCATTATTTTTATATTTTTACTTGGGTTAAAAATATTTCACAGGGGAAGGAAATATTTTCACTTATTATTCCATTTTGTTGTAGGCCTGTCCATCTCTTCTTTCTGTAATTTTACTTCTTGTCGTAAATGCTAATTTTCATGGCTTTATTCTTTTACAGTCTCTGATCCCTGTCAGATTTGATTTTGGTGTTTTTGACTTGGGGCTCTGTCCTGACTCTGAAAAACAGTCACCGTGGTTCATTCGCTTGGGAAATATAAGACCATAGGATATGGGTCAGATGACTGTGAATCATACCTGCACCACTTCTCAGTTGTGTAAGGAAAAAAAAAAAAGATGTAACCTCTTTTTGCCTTCATTTACTCAGACATAAATGGGGGTGATGATAATATCTATTTTTAAAAATTTTGTTGTATGGGATACAGATGGCCAATAGACACATGAAAAGATTCTCAGCATCACTCATCGTCAGGGAAAAGCAAATCAAAACCACAATGATATATCACCGCTTCCCTGTCAGAATGGCTGAAATAAAAAACACAAGAAACAACAAGTGTTGATGAGGATGTGGAGAAAAAGGAACTCCTGTGCATTGTTTGTGGAAATGCAAACTGGTGCAGCCACTGTGAAAACAGTATGGAGTTAAAAGTTAAAAATAGTTAAAAATAGAACTACTACCCTATGATCCAGTAATTGCAATACTAGGTATTTACCCCCCAAATACAAAAACACTAATTCAAAGGGATACATTAACCCCTATGTTTATTGCAGCATTATTTATAATAGCCAAATTATGGAAGCAGCTCAAGTGCCCACCAATAGACGAATGGATAAAGAAGATGCGGTGTGTGTATATATAATGGAATATCATTCAGCCATGAAAAAGAAAGAAATCTTACCATTTGCAACATCATAGATGGAGTTAGAGAGTATAACGCTAAGTGAAATAAGTCAGTCAGAGAAAGACAAATACCATATGATTTCACTCCTATGTGGAATTTAAGAAACAAGCAAAGGAAGAAAATGAGAGAGAGAGATAAACCAAGAAACAGACTCTTAATTATAGAGAACAAACTGATGGTTCCCAGAGAGGAGATCGGTGGGAGGGTGGGTGATATAGGTGATGGGGCTTAAGGAGGGCACTTGTGATGAGCACTGGATGATGTATGGAAGTGTTGAATCATTATATTGTACACCTGAAACTAATATAATACTGTATGTTAACTACACTGGAATTAAAAACTTAATAAAATAAGTAAATAAATAAATAAATAAAATGCTACTTGTGTAAGTGAAAAAAAATTGTTGTGAGGATAAATAGTCCCATCCTCACTCTTGTGGATTCCAGTGGAAGAACACAAATGGAGGCCTGCATATTCTATCTAAATGTTTCAAAATTATAAATTATCCTAACAGGCTGTTGAATAAACTGCATTTTGTCCACCTACTTTGGCAATTATGCCTTCAAAATCTAGAAGTCTGGTTTACATTCAAATTCTCAGGCTCCTTAGAGTTCCATGTTGGAATATGGTGGCCCAGGGAGAACTGACCCTCAGCTTACCCCCTTCTCTTCCTATGTCCAGCTCTTTTCCATAATTTAAGGGCCTCCAGGTCTGTGTGTGCACACCCCAGGCCACACACCCAAGCTATGTCTACATCTCCATCGAAAGACAGGCCAAAGCCACTCCTGATGTGTAGAAGTGTACATACTAAGGCATGGACTGCCTTTGGAGGAAAAACCTGTGGAAGGTGTCTGCGAAGGTCCTGGAAGTAGATTTAAAGCCATTTTGACAGGGAATTCTTGGACCCTGAGAACCCAGAGAATGGTCCTAGGGCTGGAAGTGGACAGATGGAGGTCAACCTGCAGACAAATTGGCCTAAATGACCAAGATTCAGAGTTGTTGAGATCCAAAATGTATCCGAAATACTCAAATCTATAAGGTAGCCTGAACTGGCAGAGCTCCCCCAGTTGCTGGAAATCTAGTGAATTTTGGCTTTCTCTCCATCTGGAAGTATACATTTTTTAAGTATCCCTTCCATAGCTACTGTGGAAAAAAATAGTTTGGTGCTTCCTCAAAAACTTAAACATAGAATTCTCTTTCCTTCAGCTGGGCCAGGTTGCATGGTATGGAGAGGAAAGACAAGTCGGGTAATTTCACAGAGTCCGCTGTCCAGCAATTATTCCTCTCGCTCTCTGCCTGGTATATACTTTGTTTGTTTTGTCTGCTGGGACCCAGGTATTTGCTCTTTCTCTTCATACACTTGAGGTAATCTTGGAAATGGGTTCTAATACATAAGCTGAAATGAGGTCATCTTCATGTATCATGGGGGTGGCAGTGGTTTGTGCTTCTGATAAAATAACTTGAGATAAGCAAAACACATCCACTGTAACTCTCTGACTTGTGAAATCTATTACTTCAGAATCATCATTCATCATTTTTGTCTTCCCAGACACTAATGGAAATTAAAATAAACAAACCCGTTCGCATTAAGAAAAGATCCTCTACAGTGACAAGTTTCACACAAATTGTAACACGAATAAAATATCCCCTGTGTTTTTAAACAGGTCATCCATTAAGGGTTCCCCAGACACAAGGGAGTATTGTAGTTAAAAGGTGGATAGGCTGTTGTTTAACCAACGTTTCATTAATGAATGAGAGTTCAAATGGCAAATGATAGTCTAACAACATCATTTTATATTTGGGAAGATTAAACAAGACTCATGTTTCCCCCGTTTGGAGGTTTGCAAACTAAATCTGGCACAAAACGTACAGAAAGATAAACTCAAGAGGAACGTAGCCTGTCACAGTGATTGATGGGGCTGGTTTTCACCCAACAGTGTTTGAAAATGTAGATATCCTTAAATAAATGATGCTGCATGAGCCTTGCCAGCCTAGGGAATTAAGAAGACATTATTATATTTTGCAGAAGCAGTATAAAGCTCTGCTACCAAATTTGATGGTTGTAACTTTATATACTTTCCATAAGACCTCACAATGCATATGCTCTATAAGAATGTGAGTGGCATCATCTTTAGTAATGAGGTTTCTGAGGTGTTACAAGGTGAGGCAAATCATTCTCCATGCTGTGTTCCTAAAGGTATAAACTGCAAAATCAGCACTATGACTTTCTGGAACACTTTAGGATTCCACCCACATGACTTTCCTTTCCTGCCCCTCAGTTTATACTGGGCTCTGAAGAGGGACACAGTCTATAGTGGATAAAATTGTGTGTGTGTGTGTGGGGGGGGGTATAAATTATAAAATACCAAATGTACAGGTGATTTATTAACAAGACAGAAAAGTACTCTCAAATGGA
The DNA here is from genome assembly GCF_004348235.1 of Phoca vitulina. Taxonomy (NCBI): domain Eukaryota; kingdom Metazoa; phylum Chordata; class Mammalia; order Carnivora; family Phocidae; genus Phoca; species Phoca vitulina. Next base: position 26,915,983 of record NW_022589725.1, read on the forward strand.
TATAAATTATAAAATGTTTTTTTGGTCAAAATCAGCAAGTTACAGCATTTGTTTTTGTCTTTTGATAGGCTGTTACACTCATATCAGCAAGATCCAAGAAGCATGTTTTCCTACTCTTGCCACTGCTGAATATTGTCATTTAATTTTTTTTAAGATTTTATTTATTTATTTGACAGAGAGAGTGAGAGAGCACAAGTGGGGGAGGGGGAGGGCGGCAGAGGGAAAGGGAGAGGCAGGCCCCCTGCTGAGCGGGGAGCCTGATGCGGGACTCAATCCCAGGACCCTGGGATCATGACCCAAGCCAAAGTAAGACACTTAACCCCTGAGCCACCCAGGCGCCCCTGAATATTGTCATTTAAAAAAATAAAATTGGTGTCAATTTGGTAGGTAAAAGTTGACATCATGTGATTATTTTAATTTTGATTTATTTAATAATCTGTGAAGTTGAACACCTCACCAAGGCTTATCTGACATTTATATATTTTCTCAAAAGAATTGCCCATTTTAATTCATATTTACTTATGGATTTATGAGTCCTTTATTAGTAATGAGATTAATAAAGATATTAGTCAGTTAATTCTCATATGTGTGGCAAACAGTTTATTCTCATTTTTCTGTTAGTTTTATGTATGTTCCCTCTCCCCTTTGGCCTGTAGATATGACATGTCTTATTGTAATCAATTTATGGTTTCTATTAGCTGTAGCATTGTTTCATTTTTTGCATTTGTATTTTTGGTCTCTCTGAAAGTTATTTTGGTCTTACGATAGAAAAAAATTATTTTTTCCTTAAATTATTAGTTAATTTTATATATATATTTTTTTTCTCTCTCTCTCCCTCTTTATCAAGTGATTCATATATTGATCCATTGGTATGTTTGTTGTTTCGGTAACAGTATCAACTAATTTAATGATCTGATTTTCCCAAAGAAATTTAGAATTTCTCTGTCAAGTCTCTCCATTCCCCCAAAAATCCAGCTGGAATTGAATTAAATTCATATATTGAAGAGAATTGACATCTCTCTAATATTGACTTCTCCCACATAGTAATATAGCTTTATCTCTCTATTCAAATCTTGCATTTTTGTGTGTATGTCTTTCTTAAGGTTTTGCAGTTTTCCTCATGTTTCCTGCACATTTAAAAAAAATTAGTCTTAGGCGGCACCTTGGTGGCTCAGTCCTTAAGCATCTGCCTTCGGCTCAGGTCATGATCCCAGGGTCCTGGGATAGAGTCCCTCATCGGGCTCCCTGCTCAGCAGGAAGTCTGTTTCTTCCTCTCCCACTCCCCCTGCTTGTGTTCCCTTTCTTGCTGTGTCTCTTTCTGTCAAATAAATAAATAAAATCTTTTAAAAAAATTAGTCTAAGTATTTTGTAACTTTATTGCCTTGTTAATGGAATTATTTTCTCATCATATAGGAAAGTTGCTATTATTTTAATATAGAATAAGTATGGACTCATTTTTTTTAATATAAAATAAATACAAATTCGTAATCAAACTTGGGCATACAAGAAATATCCTTATTTCTTTATTTTCTTTAAATCAAATTTGGTATTACCTCAGGTCTACCATCCACCCGTTCCCTATCCCTCTGCACTATTAGGAAAATAAATCAATTCTAGTACTTATGGAACTTTCTGTCCTTCTCTAAGGTCACTGAGGTACATGATACCTAGAAAATGGGGTATAGCTTCAGGAGGCTGCTGAGACCATTAGTGTCACACCCTTATGGTCACAAGATGTGGGCATTGCTACTGTGCTAATACGAAAAGGCCATGGGGCCTTTAGCTAGGCTGAGAGATACTACTACAAGAGTTGATCCTGTTTCAGCCATTTTCTCCACCTGCCAGGGAATACTCAGGATTTGCAAATTTGTTTCCCTTCCTAGCCATGGGTACTTTTCTCTCTTGCACTGCCAGCCTTGCTTTCCCTTTTCTTCCTACCATAATTCTTTTATAGGATATCAGGCTTCGGTAAAAACAAAAACTGGACAGCCCAGCTATCTACAGGCAACTTTTGCTTTCAGTGTAGCAACTCCAAGTCTAAGGAAAGGGGAGCAGAGAATTAATTGACTCTCTCTTCCAGTAAAGAAGAATAGATGAGTGAGAAATGGAGGGAAAATAAAACACAAATAAGTACTTCAACTGATTTTCCTGACCTATGTGTATGATTTTTATGTGTATTTATACTTAGTCAACTTAGCAATCTCTTATTGGTTCTAATTTATTTTCTTTTTCGTTAGAACTTGCTTCTAAGAAATGATATTGGGAAAAATATGTTTTTTTTTCAATATTGAAATATGATCCATTTTCTTGAATCAGTATTATCTCTAAAAAGACAATTAGTAAGTGGAGAGATAATGATTTTAAACAGTAGATAATTGATGATTCCAGTAGACTATGATGACCATCTACTTCCCCTTCTTCTACTTCAGTGATTCTCAAAGTGTGTCCCCAGATCAGCACCATCAGCATCACCAGGGAACATATTAGGTATGCAAATTATTGGACTCTGTTCCAGACCTAGCAAATCAGAAACTCTGGGATAGGCCCTAGCAATCTGAATTTTAACAAGTCCTGCAGGTGAAATCTGATACACACTGAAGTTTGGGAACCACTGCTTTGCCTAATAATCAGGACGCACCTAACTTATGGGGTCTGTGCCCACTGTGATTTAGGAGTCAGGTTATCTCAACAATACAGTAAAGTCAGTGTTAAACAAAAAAATCAGCATCACTATTTTGCACCCAAAGTTGTATCTTTAGAGAAACATCCCATTACTGACAAGCAGTTCCAGAATTTGGCACATAGAAAAGCAAAATTCATTTAGCACTTACTATCCCGAAATTGTAAGCATTAATAAACCAAAGCTTCTCTTCTTTTTTGCTAATCATGAAGAACAAAGTTTCCTGCTTATTTACATGTGGTTTACTGTCTAAAACTTTGTGAACTTTTACTAAATTATAGTACTACAAATAACATCTTTATATTTTTTAATCCAAGTCAATTGCCACTTTGGGAAATTAATTTTAGGGGCTCAATCCCCTAAGAGGGATATAAGAAAAATGGATGATTTCAGTGGGTATTAGTGAGAGATCTTTAAAAGCCAAACTTTATTCATTCTTTTCTTGAAAAGTTGCTGGAAAAAAGATGAATTTAGAGAATTAATGCAGAGTTTTATTATGTGGCATTTTTGAATAAAATTGCTCACCTAGCACAGATACCACTACACCTGGACCTTTGTAATTCAATTCTCTAGGATGATACTTAGACCAAGACTGTCATGTTATTTTGCTTTTTGTTTTTAATGTGCTGGCCTGTTAGTGTATTGGGGACAGACTCAAATTTCCCCACTTTTGGTCACTTCTTTCTACCTCCTTGATACTGCTCCCTGCCTTTATTTTTAACTGTTCTAAATATTAAATTTTTTGAGCCATACTTGATGATAATCCAGGTTGCAAATTTTGGTCTTACCATGTATTAATTATAGGATGATCTGTTAATTATTTTCCTACCTTACAGGGTTGTCAAGAGTAGTAAATGAGATAATGTATGTAAAGTACTTAGAGTATTTCCCACTTAGTAACACATTATTAAGACATAAGAAATAATCTTAACCCCCTTTCATTCACTAATTCTTTGGTATGATTAGAAATAAAAACATTAAGATTTCAAACCACATTTATATCTCTGGATAATTTTCACCTCAAAACTAGGTTATGTGTAAGATTGACTTTGATCTCCAGCCATTTCAAGAAAAGAATATGTAGTAAAATATTATTTATAAAGGAGAAAATGAGGTCTTCTGGTTGTAAATGAGGTTTTATTTACAACCTGGGGATAGCTTCCAATTTATTCATCAAGGAATTCTTTCCAAAAGTTCTTTGAGGTTAGCAGTGTATTTTTCTTATGTTCTATTTCTGGTCTCTGTTATTGACTGTGGCCAAGGATATTGTAAAATATAGGATAAACCTATTAGGAACTCCCTAAGTATGAATGGCCAGAGGCCACTTGTTCATGTACATGACTCTACTATGGCTGACGTGAAAAGCTATAACCAGCAAACCCCAGCATTTCTAGAACACATGTTTCACTCATTAGTTAGGCTCTATGTTCAGTGTAGTGGAACCAACACATACCTCATAAAGACAAGGTCAGGCCTAACCAATCTGGAGACCAGGTGATGGTCCCTAGTTGGCTGGTCTGAAGACATCTTTTAAATGCAGCCTGGGTTAGGCAAGGCAAGAGATACACTGATATTATCTCATGTGAATGAATCAGTGAGGTAAAGGCCATGATGATATGAAATAGAGCCTCCATTCATTACAATACATGTATGACTTGAGCATACAAATATGCAGGCAAAGAATTAATTAAATTCCAAGTGTTAATTAATTAATCAATTAATTAGATCAACAAATAATTGAGGGCCTAGTAAAGGCAAGCCACTTAACAAACCAAAGTGCCAGATTTCAGGGGGAGGTAGAGGAGAGTGGAGAAGGATGTGACAGACAACTAAGCAGAAAGCTACCATAAGGCTTGTTAAGGGTAAGAGAGAAGGCAGCACTGAATGAGGAATTAACTGAAGACAGGGAATATTTATAAGTCTGGCATCCCATCTCAGGTTTTACCTCCATCATCACCTTTTTCCCCCCAAATCTAGGAGTAACTTTCCAATGTGAGAATGTCATCTGAATCTAGTTGTTGTAAACTTTTGGATGCTCTCACAGTTTCTTGAGGGTTTGATGTCTCAGAGTCCTTGCTGATACCTTTAATGGCAATTATACCAAGGTTTCTATAGGGGTCTTCTTGGATGTGAAGCATTGTCCATACACTGTGGGAGTGAAGCATGCCAGTTTGTTGGGAACCATGCTGAGATGTGGTTCTCTCATCACTTACAAGAGCCCTAATGCAACTCTCCTGAATGGAACATTTGACCAGGTCCATTTTTTCCCCTCTACTCCCCAAACTTAGCTTACATCATAGCGAGACTGGTTTAATATGCCACCTTGTCCCTGTTCTCTACCCTGTATCCCTTTGTTATAGCCTTTAGCCAAGGGTCTTATAAAAGACTCTATTTCTACTGCTGGGATTGCACTAAAGTGGGCTATTGGAGTGGCCAATTAGGACAAAGATGAGGGTGTGTCTGTAGGGGATCCTTATCTCAAGTTTCACTTCCCCTCCACTCCAACCATAGATTGCTGCTTCCTCTATCTTTCTAGGTTGCCAACTGCTCATGTATAGTTTTCCTCTGTGGGTTTAAAATGGTGTTTTTCTGATCCCATCATATCATTGTCCAGCAAATGGCTTTATTTTCTTTCCTACTGAACAACCTCTTAGCTATGCTCAGTGTTTTTTTCTGGGCTGACCTGTTCATTGTGGCAATTTGTAATATTTGTAATATATTTAAGTAACTCTAGATCCTTGGCTTTTAAGACTGTTATCCAATTATGAAGTTCAGTTCTTGAGGTGAACTAAGTGTTTATGGCTGTTACTTAGCTCCTTGGGTAGAGATCAAGTCTGCCATAAGTATTAATGATTGATCGAAGTAGGTGAAATCTTTCATTTTTTTTCATTCTTTTGGAGCTCACTTTTTGGTTGAAATTCTTGCAATTCATCTAATTTACTGGCATGGCTTGTCATATGCATTCTTGACATTATGATTAGTTTTTATATTTGATCTTTGTTATTGACTCACTTCAGTGAATTGTGTGGTTTTAAAAATTGGAACCCGATAGTTGGTGAAATCCATTTGAAGAAGAAAAAGCCAAGAAATGGGAGCTTTCTTTAATTCTATAATGCTAGAGCCAGAAAGGACATGAACAAAAATTTATTTGCAACACTGTTCACAGTCATTGGAGAGCATCTCTTGGCCAGAATAATTTTCTCAATTATATTACCACCTGCTCAATATTGATCAAAATTCCAAATGTCTAATCTGGCCACATTTCCAACTTCAGACAAACATCTACCTCTAGATTTTTCTTTTAAGGATACCACTTCTAGATTTTGTATGTTTTTCTTTTCTCAGATTTCTAGCCTTCTTGCCACTGAATACTTAATTTCTCTACCATTGCCTCTTTGAGTTTCAATATTGAAATGTTCCATGTCATTGTTCAATAATACAAAATGTTATAATTTAACATAGAGATTTTTTAGCCCCATAGACTAAAACAGGTATTCAAATGATAGAAAAACATGCGGTACTGAACCATATTATGCATGCCAAGCAGATTCTAGGAACCTGGAGAGCTTGAAGCAATTCAGGGACAAGAGAGTTGGTGGGAGGATTTCAGAAAAGTTTGGAGACTCAAATCATGAGTAATAAACACGTGGTTCCTGGTCTTAGACTCCACTGGTGAAAGAAAAAAAAAAAGGAAGTGTTCTCTTTCCTTGGGGTATAAATTAGTCCATGACAAATAGAAAGTGAAAATCTGTAGGTTATTTTCATAACCTATCTTCCAGAGAATATGCTGACTGCTGAAAAAGAAGGAAAATGCAGAAGAAATATACAAATTCCAACGTTTCTAAAGTATTCAAAAAAAGGCAGGGAAATGGCTAACCTCATTCTATAAAAAGAAAAGCTGAATTTGTTTGGAAGAATCAGTTATGCAAAAATAATAAGCTTTCTCATTTATGGAATGCTCATTCATTTTCAATATGCCTCCACCTAATCACGTATAGAGTCCTATAATGGAATGAGACCTCAGTGTTCAGCTAGGGTCTAGGTCCCACAGTGAATTATCCCTACCCCAGGACCAGAGTCTGGATCATTTCAGTGTAGTATTCATCTTTCAGCCATGAACCCCTGCTTCACTCTGGATGAACCAGAAAGTTTCTCAATTTAGCACCCAAAATTTCATCAGCAGCAGCTCAGCAAGGTGATAGTCATATAGAACAGAAGCAGGAGATCCCAGTGATCAACTGTTCTCACATTCCTCTAACAGGCTGGTAGAATGGGTATGCAGGAATCTTAGATTATGCCTTGCAAATTTAAAGCCAGATCTTACAGAAGGGAACCAGGGAATATAGATGAGCAATGATTGCCTTATTTTTCTACAACACTATTTTTTGGGGGTTCCTGATTCTATAGACATGACACATAACACATTCGGCTTAAATTTTGGACTTTCCTTTCCCCTTCCCTGGGTTTTATCAACATTCTTGGAAATTGTGTTGAGTCAGGCCATGTGTAGAAGTAGAATCCATGTGCTCCTTGGTCCTAAGTATACCTTCATATAGTCTTCATTCCAGTCTACATGGCCCCTCAGGTCTAGCAAATCTCCCTGCTTCCTTGGGTCCTTACTTAGGGCACAGTATACCTCTAAGACTCCATCTGACTAAAACCAGGGTATGGACTGAGTCTGGTCCATAGATACATTTTATTTAACCCATAAAATTTTGAGAATCTAGAAATTTTACTTGGATAATCTAGTTTTCTGGTGTTTGTTGAACAATTAGAAATGCACTGACCCAGTACCTGTATTCTTGCATGGATGTTCCCCATGCAGCTGGCCGGTGCTGCCCCACCGCCACCCCACCTTCAGATGGGACCTGGGCTCTCCAGTTCTGCACAGTCCCCACTGCTCCCTGTTGTACTGCACTTGGCTCCCTTCATCCACTTGAGTTTCCTGCACCTAGCCTCAACACTGCATGCTCACATTCTTTCTCTGGGACTTGTCTCTTCCTAAGTAGTTCATTTTGAAAGATTGTCACAGGCCTCTCCACTTCTGGGTCTGTAGGTGTTCCTTCACTTACCACTTCTCTTTCCTCTTTTCCCCAACCAAAGAAAAGCTTTGTGGCCTGGGGATTGTGGAGGGGAGCTCTGTTTCCTCCACTCTGCTTCTCTCAAACACTTTGTACACTTGATTCTGGTCAGGACATTTTGACTGTCCTCTAAATCTTCATGCCCCCAAAATATATGGTTTTGAAATTCAAAATCCCATAATCAAGATTATTTCCTTGCTTCTATACACATACACACTTCCCCTAAATCAGTAAGTACATCTCTGCTGGATGTGTTTCATTTGCCCTCCAAAACCACTCTTCTGCTCCTTCCTAATCTCCCTGCCTTGGAAGATGATCTATATGGACTGTCTTAATTGGTTTCCCTGCCTTCTGGCTTCCTATTGGGTTTGGGTGGTAGGCAGCACCATCAGGAAGTCTGAGGAGGGGAGGAGAACAGGTGACGTGTTTATTTCTTGTTTGTCTCCACATTCTGGTAACTGCTCCTCCTCTTCATGCTTATTTGCCTGTGGATAGTGACAATGACATGCTTACTACCCTGAGGGAATGGCACTAGCCCTAATATTTGCTAAACCCTTTCCATGACTTTGTAAATAGTTTCTCTACTAACCATTTTCAAATTACTCAATTTGAAAGTGCCATCTGTTTCTTCTCAGGACTCTACTGGCTATAACATTCTATGCTGTTGTTTATCCATAGGCATATTCAATAATATTTATGCATATTTTAAGTTTTATCTAAAAAATAATTCAGTGTTAAAATGCAGCAATCTAAACTAAGAAGCAGTGTTAAGAATTTTCTACAAAATAGAGTCATTTGTGGTTCAAAACAGTCAAGAGTAACTGAACTAAAGCTTTTAAACTCATATATCACAACCTTTTAACACACAAGGAATCCCCAGGCAACCAGTTTCTAAGAGACCCTAATAATATTTAAGCTTATATAGGGCAGAGAAAAGAAAATAGGGGTTATTTAAGGTCTCCAGCAACTGAGGAAGATATACCAACAACATGTTTATCATGGCCTTCACCATGCCCTGGATCATGTTAGCAGGTAATAAAAGACCTTAATCAGAGCACACAAACTTCACTCAGTTAAATTTTTAATACTCTTCGGGGCGCCTGGGTGGCTCAGATGGTTAAGCGTCTGCCTTCGGCTTGGGTCATGATCCCAGGGTCCTGGGATCAAGCCCCGCATCGGGCTCCCTGCTCAAGTGGGGAGCCTGCTTCTCCCTCTCCCTCTGCCATTCTCTCCACTTGTGCTCTCTGGCTCTATCTCTCTGTCAAATAAATAAATAAAATCTTAAAAAAAAAAAATTTTTTTAATACTCTTCTAAACAGTGTCTGAGGTTAAGGCCCAAGCTTGGGAATCCTTTTTTTTTTTTTTTTTTTTTTTAAAAGATTTATTTATTTGAGAGAGCGAGAATGAGAGAGAGAGAGAGTACATGAGAGGGGGGAGGGTTAGAGGGAGAAGCAGGCTCCTCGCCAAGCAGGGAGCCCGATGCGGGACTCGATCCAGGGACTCCAGGATTATGACCTGAGCCGAAGGCAGTCGCTTAACCAACTGAGCCACCCAGGCAACCCCAAGCTTGGGAATCCTAAGCACCCAGTAACCCCGGGCACTTTTCCCACTTCCGTAAGCATGTCCTGACCTTGTCTATCTTTTTCTCCCCTTAAGTTCACTCAGCTATGACAATACGTGTCATCCATGCTGATGGCCTTTGTAGAAAATGTAGTGAAGGATTTGCTGGCACATATTTGATACCTAGGAGAAAACAGTATTTACAGGTATTTCTGTATGCTACCCAGAACACATTAGGTCTAACCTGTCTGATGAAGCTGTTGTGAAACCTGGCTTCCTTCTTTCTTTTACTTCTTAAGTAAATTCATAAATCAAGCTCTGATTGATAAATGCATAAATCACATCTGTGCAGGTGTTCATACATGTGGAATCATGTGGTTGCATTTAAGTGAAAAAGTTTCCTGTTACCCACAGATTTGTTTTTTACTCAACTGCTTCAAGGAAGTTAGTTTATTCTGATGTTCCCTTCGTTGATTTGTCTCCAGTTTTTTTTTTCCCCTTCTTCTTCTTGCTGATGACACAACACAATTATGTAGTGTCTACTAAAATAGCTGTGAAAAATTATCTTATTAGAACTGAAGGAACTTCATTATATTCAAGTGCTTCTTTGAAAAATATTCTGAAACATGAAAAATAGCCATCAGAACAGAGAGCAAGATTTCTAAGAGAGTTCTGTTCTTCTCTCTGTTCTGTGACCTCTCTTTCCGTTTGCTCTGCCTCTCTCCATCACTTCCTGAACAAACAGCACATTTGATAAGTCCAGCCCTTCCCTGTCCTTGGTGTCCTTTCCCCAGTGTCCTTTCTTTTGGAGATTACCTCAAGACTTCAGCTACTCAATTGAATATATATTTAAATGTCGTTCCCTTTATCTCTTCTGTTTCATATGGTTTTAATCTTTTAGGCCTTCTCAAACTCCTTCTAGAACAAGGTAGAATAATGCCACATAAGGCAAAAATTTAAAAACTATATACAAAAAATTCAAATGAGTTGATTTATAATAAGAAAGAACCCATTTATTTATGGATAATTTTTTTAAAAGTATCTCTGAACATTCCCACATGGATGACTTCTGAAGCTAGAACTGTTACCTCATGCTTTCTCTCTTTTTTTAAAATTTTATTATGTTATGTTAATCACCATACATTACATCACTAGTTTTTGATGGAGTGTTCCATGATTCATTGTTTGCGTATAACACCCAGTGCTCCATTCAATACGTGCCCTCTTTAATACCCATCACCAGGCCAACCCATCCCCCAACACCCCTCCCCTCTAGAACCCTCAGTTTGTTTTTCAGAGTCCATCGTCTCTCATGGTTCATCTCCCCCTCCGATTTACCCCCATTCATTTTTCCCTTCCTTCTATCTTCTTCTTTTTTTTTTTTAATATATAATGTATTATTTGTTTCAGAGGTACAGGTTTGTGATTCAACAGTCTCACACAATTCACAGTGCTCACCATAGCACATACCCTCCCCAATGTCTATCACCCAGCCACCCCATCCCTCCCACCCCCCACCACTCCATCAACCCTCAGTTTGTTTCCTGAGATTAAGAATTCCTCATATCAGTGAGATCATATGATACATGTCTTTCTCTGATTGACTTATTTCACTCAGCATAATACCTTCCAGTTCTATCCACGTCATTGCAAATGGCAAGATTTCATTCCTTCTGATGGCTGCATAATATTCCATTGTATATATAGACCACATCTTCTTTATCCATTCATCTGTTGATGGACATCTTGGCTCTTCCCATAGTTTGGCTATTGTGGACATTGCTGCTATAAACATCGGGGTGTATGTACCCCTTCGGATCACTACATTTGTATCTTTGGGGTAAATAGCCAGTAGGGCAATTGCTGGGTCATAGGGTAGCTCTATTTTCAACTTTTTGGGGAACCTCCATACTGTTTTCCAGAGCGGCTGCACCAGCTTGCATTCCCACCAATAGTGTAGGAGGGTTCCCCTTTCTCTGCATCCCCGCCAACATCTGTCATTTCCTGACTTGTTAATTTTAGCCCTTCTGACTGGTGTGAGGTGGTATCTCATTGAGGTTTTGATTTGGATTTCCCTGATGCCGAGCAGATGTTGAGCACTTTTTCATGTGTCTGTTGGCCATTTGGATGTCTTCTTTGGAAAAATGTCTGTTCATGTCTTCTGCCCATTTCTTGATTGGATCATTTGTTCTTTGGGTGTTGAGTTTGAAAAGTTCTTTATAGATTTTGGATACTAGCCCTTTATCTGATATGTCATTTGCAAATATCTTCTCCCATTCTGTCGGTTGTCTTTTGGTTTTGTTGACTGTTTCTTTTGCTATGCAAAAGCTTTTTATCTTGATGAAATCCCAATAGTTCATTTTTGCCCTTGCTTTCCCTTGCCTTTGGTTTCTAGGAAGAAGTTGCTGTGGCTGAGGTCGAAGAGGTTGCTGCCTGTGTTCTCCTTTAGGATTTTGATGAACTCCTGTCTCACATTTAGGTCTTTCAACCATTTTGAAAGTGTGGTGTAAGGAAATGGTCCAGTTTCATTCTTCTGCATGTGGCTGTCCAATTTTCCTAACACCATTTGTTGAAGAGATGTCTTTTTTCCATTGGACATTCTTCCCTGCTTTGTCAAAGATTAGTTGACCATAAAGTTGAGGGTCCGTTTCTGGGCTCTCCTTTCTGTTCCATTGATCTATGTGTCTGTTTTTGTGCCAATACCATACTGTCTTGATGATTACAGCTTTGTAATAGAGCTTGAGGTCTGGAATTGTGATGCCACCAGCTTTGCTTTTCTTTTTCAACATTCCTATGGCTATTCGGGGTCTTTTCTGGTTCCATATCAATTTTAAGATTATTTGTTCCATTTCTTTGAAAAAAGTTGATGGTATTTTGATAAGGATTGCATTAAATGTGTAGATTGCTCTAGGTAGCATTGACATCTTCACAATATTTGTTCTTCCAATCCATGAGCATGGAACATTTTTCCATTTCTTTGTGTCTTCCTCAATTTCTTTCATGAGTATTTTATAGTTTTCTGCGTACAGATTCTTTTCCTCTTTGGTTAGATTTATTCCTAGGTATCTTATGGTTTTGGGTGCAGTTGTAAATGGGTATTCTTCTGAAATTATTCCAAAAAATAGAAATGGAAGGAAAACTTCCAAACTCATTTTATGAGGCCATCATTACCTTGATCCCAAAACCAGACAAGGATCCCATCAAAAAGGAGAATTACAGACCAATATCCTTGATGAACATGGATGCAAAAATTCTCACCAAAGTACTAACCAATGGGATCCAACAGTACATTAAAAGGATTATTCACCATGACCAAGTGAAATTTATCCCTGGGCTGCAAGGTTGGTTCAACATCCTCAAATCAATCAATGTGATACAATACATTAATAAAAGAAAGAACAAGAACCATATGATCCTCTCGATAGATGCAGAAAAAGCATTTGACAAAGTACAGCATCCTTTCTTGATCAAAACTCTTCAGAGTATAGGGATAGAGGGTGCATACCTCCATATCATAAAAGCCATCTATGAAAAACCTACAGTGAATATCATTCTCAATGGGGAAAAACTGAGAGCTCATGCTTTCTCTTGAGCACAAATTCTGCAAAGAGAGTGGTTGGAAGGACCGTTTCATGCCCAAGTCCCTCCATCATCTCTGATTCAGCATGATCAAGACCAAACTTCCTCCTACCAGCAGGAAAATACAAAACATTTTGAGATTTTCTGTGATATGAGTACTCCCAGTAAACTAGTGTTACATCTGTGTGTGTCTCTGTGTGTGTCTCTTTGTGTGTGTGCATGTCTATGTATGTGCACCCACATATGCTTGTATGCATCGGGAAGGGAGTTAGTCTTCTTTGTATTGCTCTGCTCACTTCTCTGTCCACATCCACTCAGTTTCAAAATTCTGGATTCCTCCTTTGAAATGACTCTTAAAGACACCTTCTCCAGGGCGCCTGGGTAGCTCAGTCGTTAAGCGTCTGCCTTCGGCTCAGGTCATGATCCCAGGGTCCTGGGATCGAGTCCCACATCGGGCTCCCTGCTTGGCAGGAAGCCTGCTTCTCCCTCTCCCACTCCCCCTGCTTGTGTTCCTGCTCTCGCTACCTCTCTCTCTGTCAAATAAATAAATAAAATCTTTAAAAAAAAAAAAAAAAAGACACCTTCTCCAGTCCAGTTGTTATTGTTGTTATTGTTTTCCTTTTATCCCAGGCCACTCTCCCCTCCCTCTGTACTATCATTATGCCTGCCCAACTTGTCTTCTTTCCCCACCTGGATTGTAAATTACTCAGTTGCAGGCCTCACATGTCATAACTTTCCAGTCTTGGTGTATGCTTCCTTTCTGAAAAGGACTTTTAATCTGCATTCTTGGTCCTGATATTCTTAAAATTTTGTCAACTAGACTTCAATTACCGGCACCTGATTAGCAGCTGCTGTGACATTCACTAAGGTAGAATATCTTTCTGTACATCTCACTGATAGCTAAATCACTGCTTTCATTGTTGCCCTTGGCTGAAAAGCACATGGCTTAGAAATGTGTTTTATTCACGATTATCTGGCAGCCCAAGCATGATGTTTAATGTAATTGATGTCTCCTATTTACTAATGGATGTTACATCATCATTATTTAGAAAATTTGCTACTGAATTGACATCTGATTAAGGATACGTGATTGAGGTTAAGAGCCTGTGAATGTTTGGAGATACTTGTTTATAGTATGTGCCATGCAGTGCGGTATGCTATCTACAGGCTGCAGCTGCTTTTCCCTTCTGTTAATATTCTGCACTTGACGGGGCTAAGTGGGCATTGAGATGCTCAGCTTCTATGGTTCTTCCTACCTACGGAAGGACAAAACATTTATATATCCTAAGTGTACAATACAATAACCTGATGAAATGTAAGTGAGTAAAAAAGAAAAACAGAACACTTTTACAGAGTCACATAAGATGGATGAGGATGAAACACAGACACACACATGCACCCAGTTCTACATATATTTTAAATCATCTGTATCAGGGTGGTTTTAAATGAAAGTTCCCTTCTAAATATGAGGTACTTAGAGTTTCATGTACTATATTAATTTATAATGAGAGACCTGGAGTGAGAAGCTTTGAGGTCTTAGTCATTAAGTTTACCAATTATTATATCCATCCCCCTATCCTGCACCCTCAGTTCTGGATACAGAGCAAGACTACATTTACTGGAGCTCTCGTGATTGCATCAAGTGTATGATCAGTTTGGGCCAGTGAGTTGTGAGTTGAAGTTGCCAAGGCTTTCACTGCAGCATAAGACCTGTCCTTTGCCATGATGAACAGCAATAATCTAGACGGTAGCTGGCATCCCAGGATAAAAACAACATGGAACAGAGGTATAGCCAATCCTTGTTGGACAGGAAAACAAAAACAAAAACAAAACAAAAGCCAAAAAAAAACCTTTGTGGTTTGAAGCCACTGATGTAGGAGTGGTGTTCTTAACACCTAATAATAACCTGTCCCATCCTGACAGGTGCACTTTGTGTGATTCTGGCTTTATATCTTTTTGGCTATAGGATCTTATTATGTAGGTTGATTAACCTTGTCATTTTTTTTTTTCATTTTCTAAAAAAAAAAAAAAAATGAGGGGCACCTGGGTGGCTCAGTCAGTTAAGCTTCCAACTCTTCATTTCAACTCAGGTCATGATCTCAGGGTCCTGAGATCGATCCCCACGTCGGGCTCCATGCTGGGCATGGAGCCTGCTTAAGATTCTCTCTTCCTCTCATTCTGCCCCTCCCCACTGTGCTCTCTCTCTCTCTCTCTCTCTAAAAAAAAAAAAAAAAAGTATTATCTAAGTGCTTACTTTATAAGGTTATTGTAAAGATCATATTAGATAACAATGTATGTGAAAATGTTATGTAAATAAAATGATACACATATATATAAGCTATTATTTTTATTTTTTTAAGTTTTTAAAAAATGTATTCATTTTAGGAACTTAAAAATCATTCTTAATTTTAAGGATAATTTCTGCTGATGATAAATCTAAACAGTAAGGAAGGGTAAAGTGTAAGCAAAAATTTTCTTCTCTGTACCACCTCATCACACACATTTCCAATTCCTGACGTATCTACTATTAAGTGTCTTGTGACTAACATGGAAGCATATTTTTATGCATAATGTTTTTCAACTTTTTTTGTCTCTTAACAATATATTTTGAACACTCTGCTCAGTTTTCCTTGTAATGGTTTTATAATACTCTGCTGGATAAATGAACCATGCTTTATATAACCTATCAATCAAGAATTATTTTTTCTTTGAAAAAATGACTATCCTGAGGGGTACTTAACACAACTTCAATTATTTTTAAAGTTGTACAAAGGAAAGGATGGTATAGGGACTGCGATCATCACATATGCTGCTGTCTTTGTGGAAAGAATTAAAAACAAAACAATAGTAATATTTATGACCCAAGATGGCAAACACCAGTGCCTACAGACACCAGGGAGATAAATTAATAAAATCAGAGATGAGGACTCAGTAAAGACATTAGGGAGAGAGAGACGGGATGAGAGGGAGGGAAGTAGAGAGAGAGAGAGAGAAGAGAAGCAGGAGAGAGAATTGTTGCCACTGGGAAAACACATGCCTTTCTTTCTTTTTTTTTTTTTTTTTAAAGATTTTATTTTATTTATTTGAGAGAGAGTGAGAGAGAGAGCGCAAGAGGGGGTAGGGTTAGAGGGAGAAGCAGACTCCCCGCCGAGCAGGGAGCCCGATGTGGGACTCGATCCCGGGACTCCGGGATCATGACCTGAGCCGAAGGCAGTCGCTTAACCAACTGAGCCACCCAGGCGCCCCAAACACATGCCTTTCTAAAGACGGCAGCTGATACTCAGCTGAAGCCCACTATTTTCACCATCAGTTCTATCCCAACAGTGGCAGACATGATTTTTTAAGAGAATTAAGAAATCCCTATATATATGTATACATACACACACATATATGTATATATATATATATATATATATCACATATTATATATATGATTTTGATTTTTAAAGTCAGAAACTAAATCAGAAACTTTATTTTTAATACACAAGCCAAATTAAATTTGTTGGGCAGGGAGCAACTGGGTATAGTCAAGAAAAAGTTTGTCGCCTTAGGGTAAAAAGTACAATAGAGGCACAGAGTTTGAACATATCTTAAAGAACATAACTGCAATTATGACCAAGGTCCATGACATAAGTGTGTTCCATACCATGGAAATCTTCCTGACTGTAATTATGTTTTTTAAATCCATACAACCAACCAATCACAGGAACCTTGAAGAACACTTAGTGTAATTTTATTTTTACCTCTGTCCTATGCTCTAAAGCATCATATGAAAAGAGCTTTCAATGACTCTTTGACTTGCCATTTTTCCATCTCAGGATTAAAATGGAATTAGGTGTATTAATTTGGAGGCAACTTGCCTTCTGTATGGTACTGACTAAAAAACACTATTGATACAGCACTTTACTTTTGTTTAAAAACAAATATGGTACTGAAGTGTTTTCAATAACACACAATTTCTTTCTATATTTGTCTCTTAATTGATTAGTTGTTCAGTGTAAATTTTGATCAGTTCAATCAAAATAATGAAAATACTCATGAATGTAAATTGGCCTTGGATTCTAACCTTGTTGTCCATACATACCAGTTTTTTCTTTGCTTAAATGTGACCTAAAATTAGATAGATAGATAGATAGATAGATAGATAGATAGATAGATAGATGCAGATTGCACACTTTTTAAAATGTGAGAAGTGGCTCTGCAGAGTGTTCTGAAGCCTAGGTTTCTTTAAGTAGTAAAAACTAATCATATATCTTAGAGAAAGGGAAGGCATTTGAAGGTGAACCCACCCCCAGAAAAGAAGGTAAAACCAAATTCATCCATGTTGCCAGGTTGAATGCCTACTTAAAGTATGTATTCTTATTTATAAGTTATATTGAAGACAACTCTTTGTTGACTCAAAGTGTGGTCAAAATTTGGAAGTTGGTATTTTATATGGGGATTCCATTATGAAATATGAAATTATGGTTGAACAAAGAGTTTTTGTTCCATTTGGTTCAGATGCGAGAAAACTCTTCATTTTTTGACATGTATGAGTATCTCCTTCTTTCCAAACTTAGTAGTTTTCTGGAGTCTAATAATAACTGAAATTCGTTTTTAAAAACCTGCCAAGAGGACCCACTTTTCTGTCTGATTTAACTAATGTAACTATTAGATTTAATCTGTTTAGTTGGGGAAAAATTAGTTTGTGACCGCAAATGGCTGTCTGCATTAATTATATGCGAATGAACAGAGTATTTTTTAGAACTTTTTTTGCTGTTAATTTTTCTTTGCTTGGTTAAATTTTTTCACATCTATCTCACAACCAGTAGGATACAAAAATATTTAGTATATTTCAAATATATATTATCTATATGCACATCTATAGTAGAATATATATATGTAAGTTATATATTATATATAATATATATTATACCTATATGTATTATATATATAATATATATATCACTAGATGGGCTTCTCTCTATGGTCATCAGAATAATTCAGAGATCAGATATATTCTGGCTTATTTGGCTTATTTTGGCCAAATGAATAGGCCAAGCTGTACCTCAAGGGTTGGCCAGTTTCTCAGAAGCCATATGTGACTTTCTACTGATCTCTCCCACAAGTAGTTTTTACCCCTTTCCCATCATGACTCCAATCATATTCCATTTTTATGTTTGCATATATTATGCTGTGGGGCATAAATGAGCTCAGCTAGACCATGATATTCCATAGTGGAGACATGTTTGCTTAGAAAGTAGGGGAAGGGAAGGAAAAAATAAAATAAGATAAAAACAGAGAGGGAGGCAAACCATAAATAAGGAACTCTTAACTATAGGGAACAAACTGAGGGTTGCTGGAGGGGAGGGGTGTGGGGGCATGGGGTAACTGGGTGGTGGGTATTAAGGAGGGCACTTGATGGTGCCTGGGTGGCTCAGTCATTAAGCATCTGCCTTCATTAAGCATCTGCCTTCGTTAAGCATCTGCCTTCGGCTCAGGTCATGATCCCAGGGTCCTGGGATCGAGCCCCGCATCGGACTCCCTGCTCCGCAGGAGGCCTGCTTCTCCCTCTCCCCCACTTGTGTTCCCTCTCTTGCTGTGTCTCTCTCTGTCAAATAAATAAATAAAATCTTAAAAAAAAAAAAAAAAAAAGGAGGGCCCTTGATGTAATGAGCACTGGGTGTTCTATGCAACTGATGAATCACTAAATTCTACCCCTGGGGGACAAAAAAAAAAAAAAAAGGACGTTAGTGTCTGGTTGTAACTAGGACATTTGTATGTCTATTAACTACCATTCCCTACCCATCTTATCAATTCCCCTGTGCTCTTTTACTAGTGTAAATGATGGACAACAGGACTCATGGGACAGAACAGACAATCAGAATCAGAATGTTCCGTCCTCCCTCCCTCCCTTCCCCCCGCCTCTTGTCTCTCACACTGCCCCTTAAGTTTCATTCATTGGAGAGGTTTTTCCACCTGCCCCTAGATGAAAACTTGATTTCTCCCATGACTTTCTATGACTCATATAGAATAAAATATCCTAACATCACTTGACGGGACAACCACAGTCTCAATTCAGAAATTACAATACCAAGTTGTGTTTACCAAATCTGAATTGGATTTAACATTTACTCTTCTTTTTTTTTTTTCATCTAGTTTTGGGCCTGCTATGGACTGGCTGCTTAAGGTGGAAGAAGGGCACAATCTTTCTACTTTCTTTTTATACCTCCCATTTTAACTCCTTCAGGAGCTTGAAAACTGAAGTCTGTGATTTTACCAGAGGGAGGAAGGAGAGGTTGCAGATAAGGGGTGTAGGAAAATTCTTCCTTGACAGTTGACTGTATGCTTTTAAGGTTTCTTCAGAAGTCTCAGAACTATTCATCTGTGTCTTGAAGTTTAATTGCCTTGGGTTGTTGTATTCTATCTTAACAGTCACTCATTTCCTTCTCAATAGGATTGGGAGATGAAATACAAGATTCCAAACAAAATTTTAATATCAGATAAACACTGAATAAGTTATTAGTGTAAGAATGTCCCAAGTATTTCATTGGGACACACTTAAACTAAAAAATTATTTTTTAGCTGAAATTCAAATTTAACTGGGCATCCTGTTTTTCCATTTGCTAAATCTTACAACTCTGGGTGGAGGGACATTTTCGAAGGCTGTCTGCTCTTGTGAGCCATCCAAATCTGGATATTTTATCATGCTATGCTTTAGTAACAGAATAATATTTTTTTGTCTTTGTCAAATAAACTTTTTATAAACATAACCTTTCAAAGCTGGATATAGATTGTAAATTTCTCATTTTTTTGTGTAACTATCCAAAATGCAACTCAAATGTTAAAAAATTGTACTAGTAACTGCATGTGATAGAGTTATTTAAGCCAACTATATCATAAACTCATAACAAGCAGTAGTTATAAGGAAGTAACCTTTCCTGCATCTCATAGATGCATCTCATAGAAAAGCAATTTGCAGATAGTAGATGCTTATGAACGCTTAGTGATTGACTTATATGGTTATCTGTGGTTCCATTATCTAATAATTTTTCCAGATTTAAATTCTAATATTGCTGATCTATCACTACTATATCTGTACAGTATTAGAATTACAAGCACAACTAAAGGAATCCTGAAAGTACATGATGACAAGCGGATCCCAGCAATTAATGCATTTTGAGGCGCATTGAATATTTAGCTATGAATATTTAATAACAGTGATTATTAAAGCACACCATTGTTTCCATTAAAGAGGCAAGAGAATTTTGTTTCTTTCAGGATCATTAAAAAGGCAGCTGTGCCTCCTCTCTTCCTATTCCTATCAGGCTCATTCTGAGTAGAGCCTATTCCAATCAGTTTGACTCATTATTCCTCACAAGATTGAAAGCTGAGTATTTTTACTCAACAGATAAGAATTTCATGTGATTTCTCAAGGTTGTACAGAAAATTTACAACAGAGAACAGAATTTCTTAAGAGAAACAGTTTTAAAGCTCTTTGTCTCTCACACCACTTTCTTGACTAGCCAATTTTACGTAGCCAAGAAGGTAAAATGGATGTAGTTAAGTTTTTTCTTTTCAGTGAATTAAAATAAAGACTGCCTAAAGCTGTGGAATGCCATGGTAAATCAGAGAAGGAAGAAGATAACACTAACACTAACACTTCTTTCTATTATTATAGATTAGAGGTAAATATAAATATGACTACTGCCATCTCCCCCAACAAGAGTGCAAACTCTTCTAGTAAGAGTATGTGAAGAAAAAGATGAATATATACATATCCCCAATGTCTTGTAATGCTGTTCGTTTTACATCCTTGTGAAGGAAGTAGCTGGCATCACTCTCCTTAATTCAGTTATAAGGAAACTGAGTACTGTGTGTAATGTTTCAACTTGGTTAAACTAGAATTACATTTCCCAGAATCCCCTTCCTGTATGATTTTGGTTAGAGTTGGCTAAAAGAGGAATTTGGAAGGTAGAAGAAGTGAAGCAGCAGTCATTGCTCTCTGACATTTTCATTTTAGGTGTGGTGACAGTCATAGAGATGCCAGCAAGTCCTTAATTGTCCTCACTCTCTCCACTCCGTATCTTGCTCTTCTTCCCACCTGCTTACCCTGTTCACCAAGCATGGCCGAAGGCCCCCCAGTCAGAGTCCTGCCTGTAAGCCTACAGAAGCAACAGCCACAAAGAAGTGGGTTTCCCTTTCTACAAGCCAACTTTGACAGTCCTTTTTCGGTGGCTGGGCATACATGGCTTCTCAGACTGACTAAGTGGTGACTTCCCTGATCTTCCCACTTTCCCCTAGCACCTTGGTTCTGGTTTCTCCAGCTTTTTCCACAACTGTATAAGGTCTGCTAACTATCATGAATCCTGTATCCCATAGCTTCCTGTGCTAAATGTCAGAGTATCCCCGAAGCTCTGCTCAGTTGAACATCAGAGCTCCCTTTTAGCTCCCTGCACACATTCAAAGTGACTAACTCCACAGGGTGCAATAGACTATGCCTTTGATGCAGGTAAACTTGAGAAGTTGTTATGTTTACATTTGAACATAACAACCAAATATACACTAGCAGTGTATCCATGAGTAATGGGAACTTCTTGGGAATGAGAATCTCATCTGAGGAGTAAATTCATACACAATGAAGCCAGCTCACAAAGCTTGGCCTCATTAAAACACAGTGGTTTTAACTCATGTGGGGGTGTTGCTGCTAAAATTGAGTAGCAGGCACCTTGTATGGGTGAAACTCAGAGAAATTAATCCAATAAAAAATCAGAATGGTATGAAATTGCTGGTAAAAGTGGGGCAGAATGTCTTTATAGCATGTAGTTTAATAGACCCTGATGCTTGTGATGGCATGTCCTTGGATACCTGGATTATTACCTTCTTTGGACCTCTAGAATCAACACTGAAGACAACCCTCATTTCTCAATGTTCAGGATGCTGTCAGTGCCCTGCCCACACCCTTGGCACTCATCTGCAAATGTCGCTTCCTAGAATAGCTGTGACTCTGCCGCAGGGCTTTTATTTGGCAACTGGAGCCTGTCACCCCCACACAAGCAAGACCTAAATGCTGGGTGCCCTGAAGGCACCACTCCATGACAACCAGGAGTCAGTGGATACTTACCCTAGCTTCCTCCACACCTTTCTGGTGGTGGGATAACTCTGAAGTGCATGTTCCACATTGTCTCCCAGAATTCCCCAGTGAGATTGAGTTTGAGTTGCTCGCAGGGCAATATACTTGATAAACACTGTACTGGCTGCCCTCCCTTGCCTGTCTCACTTCCCTGGTCCCCTACTACTGTTTCCTGGAATCACTCTTCAAATAAACCACTCCCATGTGTGAATTTGTTTCAAGGTCTGCTTCCAAGGGATTAAAAATAAGGCCTTTTCCACAGCTCTTGGTCAGGTATGTCTCTTTCTGGCTATTTGGTTTTGTTGAGGATTTGTTTATGATGTTAAAGTTTATATGGAGTAAAAAGAGAAGGGGAAGCGACTTAGAAGGTAAAGCAAGATGTCCAGTTATAAAGTACACTAAGTCATTAAATTGGAAGTTTCCATGGAAGCCTCAAAATGAATTTCAATTCCCAGAGTGTTGTGAGACCCAGAGGAGGGTAGGAAGAGCCTATTTCTCATTCTGATCCCAACAGAAGTCTTCAGTGGGACACCTTGTGGGACCTGATATTTGCTTCTTCAGGTAGGGGGACACTATGAACTGTGCCTGCTTCCTGTCTAGAAAGTGAAGAGGGTAGAGAGTAGGCAGTTTTCTCCTGTGGGGCAGAGCAAGGATTAATACTACAGTCTTGGGCTTGCCCAGCATTCTGGCAGTAACTTGATAACATACCTTTTATCACCTGACAAAGAATGTGAGAGTTTCTGGTGAAATAGATGTTAGTCTTGTGCATGAGAGAGAAGCAGTACACATATTCTCATGATCCTGATAATAGGAAAAACTGAAAGGGTAAATGGCCTCAGCAGAAAGAGGCTAAAGTGAATAGCTGGATTGTTTGGTATTGAGAGGTAGGATTGCTGGATTTAGCAAATACAAATAGAGAATGCCCAGTTAAATTAAAATTTCATCTTAAAAAACCCGAATATTTTTACTATAAAAATAGTATAAGCCACACACTATTTAGTATATACTTATGTTAAAAAAAGTTATGCATTGGGTCGCCTGGGTGGCTCAGTCAGTTAAGTGTCTGCCTTCGGCTTGGGTCAGGATCCCAGGGTCCTGGGATTGAGCCCTGCATCGGGCTCCCTGCTCAGTGGAAGCCTGCTTCTCCCTCTCCCTCTGCCTGCTGCTCTGCCTGTTTGTGCTCTCTCTCTCTCTGTCAAATAAATAAATAAAGTCTTTAAAAAAAAGTTATGCATTGTTGAGCTGAAATTCAACTTTAACTGGGCATCCTGTATTTTATCTGGCAACTATACTTCCACAACCCCGCCCCCCCCCCCCATTCCCAAGAGTACTAGAAACAAAGTGATTGTGAAGATGATGTACTTGGTGTGATACTCCTAAAATAAATTCTTGGAGTAGCAAGTGAAGGCTTTGCTCAGCTCCCACGCTGAGCTAAAATGTGAACAATAACTTAATGCTCCACCTAATTAATTATTTTTCCTTTTTAATTTATTAATTCACTCAAGATATGTTTATTGAGTGCTTACTATGTGTCGAGCACAGTTCTAAGCACTGGGCAAACAGCAGTGAACAAAACAGACCAAATTCTTCACCTCACAAGAATTTGATTCTAGTGATATATGTTCTTGGCAAACAGAATAGAACTTGGGGCCAAAGCGTCCTATAAATCTTTGAAGCAGATGATGATTCCTTCCTCAACCCTTGTAATTCTTGCTTTCCTGCCCTGTGGTGTCTAATGTTCTCCTGGGACACTGTCAAGAGAAAAACCTTGAGTGTTACCACCACTGCTCCAACTCAGATGGTATTTGTTTGCAGATGGTATTTGAGTGAAGAATATTCAGTTAGAGCTGGTGGTGTATAATTTTTTAATATCCTACTTCATTTCTAAAAGGAGTTGAAGCAGCATGACTCATGCGGTTCTGTCTGCTTTACTCATTCATTCATTTGCTTTATTCAGCCAAAACAGAGAGATGAATGGTATGATGGTAGTGGCCGACAGCTGATAGGACCATGGATCTGGACATGGTGGAGTCTTTAAAGGAAGTACAAGGTCCTCAACATCAGAAGCCATAAAGTCTGAGAACTTAAAATTGTAATATCATCATATATGATGCTGTTAGGGACAAAAAATAAAGGAGAAACAGAAAATACTTCAATTCCCTCTTCTAAATTTTAATTACAATTTTGCTTTCTCTTTACTTCCCTAAATGTTTCTACTTATCCTCTGTGAGGGTCACAAAAATGAAAGCAAATATAGATATTGAACCGCAACCATATGCAGACAGAACATGTAATAAAAGAGTGCTGCCCATCAAGAAGGGATATATTGGGTTTAATATGATCAGTTGAGGAAATAATGGTCTGTCTACTGTGGCTGTCCATTTTTAACTTGATGCTCATATTTTAAATGAAGTCCCTTTGGGGAGAGTATATTATTTTCAATGTTTTATTCTGAAAGAAAAGTATTAGGGCAGTTTGTACACACATTCAAAGAAATATACTTCACAAAGTTGATGTCTGCATTAATCTTAGAAGTGTGTGTGTGTGTGCATGCATGTGTGTGTGTGTGTGTGTGTGTGTGTGTGTGTGTGTGTGTGTGTGTATGTCTTTCAGTGTTGCTCTTATATAAAATGTTCCCTGAACAGGATGACAATTTGACATTTTCTTTCTGAAGCTAACTCTTTTTTCTCCATTAGTGATAATATTCATTTATTCTGTAAAGGAAAAAAAAAAAAGGACTATACTGTGTGCAGAGTAGGAGAAATCAAATCTAACTTTAACAGGTTGGAGCTGCTCCATAATCCATGATCCAGAACCAGGATTCCATTTCCAAAATTTTACCACTGGAAATAGTGTTAGTTGTCCTTCAATGTTCTTGTTGGAGAGCAAGACTGTCCTGTCCCCTTCAAGGTCCTAGCTGGATTAAGAATCAAATTGATGTGAGACAGATTAATAGGAGAAAATCAAATATAATTTCATACATATGAGAAATCCACACAGACATGGAAATTGCAAAGACAAGCAAAATGAAGTATGTATGTAATCCTATATTAAGAAGGGGATAGGGGTTTAGAACTTTAAAGGGAAAGGATGCAATTCGGAAGATGAAAAAGAATAAATGTTTGTAAACAAATGTTTGGTGGGCCACTCAGAAATGATGGAACATAGAGGACTAGATCAAACAAGCCTTGCTAAGTTCTTCTCTGTCTACCATACCTAGTCATAACATCAGGTAGTTATCTATGGTGTTAGCTCTCTTCCTGCCACAGGTCCTGTATGGAAATGCTTATAGGCAGTTTTTTCAAGAGATTTATTTATCCATTTGAGAGAGAGAGAGGGAGGGAGCAAGAGCACATGAGCGGGGGGAAGGGCGGAGGGAGAAGAGAGAGAAAATCTCAAGTGGACTCCCTACCCATCTTGGAGCCCAATGCAGGGCTCAATTCCATGACCGTCAGATCATGACCTGAGCTGAAATCAAGAGTTGGATACTTAACCCACTGAACCACTCAGGTGTCCTTCTTTTTGGCAGTTGTGCAGGAGATAAAGAGATTTTCCTGGATCTGCTGGGGTTTGATTACTTTTTAACTCAAAATAATCTTCATGCCAAAGTGCCCTTGGCCCCTATAGTCTTTTTGTCCAAATTTCATTTTCCTTATAGGTGAGGAAACTGAGGCTCATAGAAACTAAAGCTCCCAGTCTACATTTGCAGGGGTGGTTAGTCTTCTAGGCCAGTGTTTGAGACACTGCAAACCACTGCCTCCTTTTTGGAGGATGTGTGTGCCTATCAGCACCCTAAAGGAGAACACACAGGAGGGGACCCATCAGATTTGTCACCCTGGCACCTTCTTCAAAGTAGCAGGTGAGATAATAACCTACTTCTCCAACCCTCTCCTGAAGGATGGGCACTGATAAATGTTTGGAGGTGATTTGGGAGGCAAAACTGGGAGCTAGCGGACCACCCCAGAGCTACCATGTCCATAGGAACCTTAGATGGGTGGGGCCTGCTCAGATGCAGATTATTTTGTATAATTTATAATCACTGAGTCTCTTGACTAGGACTTTTGATGAGGTATATAAGCCCTACCAGTTAGATGCTAGTCTAATATCTTTGCTTTTCAACCCTTTCACATTGAAATTCTTATAACTCAGTCTCCTAGTAACTGCTCATGAGTTTTATTCTTTTGTTGACTGTGCTGATTACTCAGCTAGGTAACTTCCCAGTTTTCATGTGCAATGACAACTGCCATTTTCTAAGCATTTTAATGTTTTCTGGTTTTGAATAAGTCATTCCACACACACCACCCCCACTTCCCTCACCAGTTCAGACAAATGCAACCAACCATTTAAAGATGTGCAGATGAGTTCTTTGCTTATCAGGGCTGCTGTTTCCACAAGATCCAAGGACTTAAAGATTCCACTACACTTTGTAAAACAGCACCCTTGGCCTTAGTGTTGCATGCACTTATTGCTAAATTTTATGATTATTCAAGAGAGTTGTTGTGGCATAAAAACTCTGAATCAAGCTTGAGTGATGCTGGCATGCCAGAACAAGTGTGAGGACAGACTCTAACAGCCAAGTAGCATATCCAGTCTTACATTGCATAAAATTAACTATGCATACTATATGAATAGCCCTTTATGCTACTTTATATGGTAGTTCAAAGTAGATTGTAAATGTAAATAAATTTTAAAAAAAGATGGATCTATTTTCCTCACCATTTCTTTGCATGAGGACAAGCTTTGACATCATCTTGTTAATTTGGGATTAGGCAGAAGCATTCAATTCCTATTGCCTCAGCATAGCTGGACTACCTCTTCAGATTTCATAATGGAAAAATAACACATGCATTCATTCCTCTGGAAGCCAGCTAGTGGTGTGATTGCATTATGTTCTCAATCAAGAAGTATCATTACTTTTGTCTTCCTTTAATTACATTAGGGTGATTTTCTTTTGTAACATTATTTAAAAAAAATTAATGTACAATTTTGTTTTCTCTCATTTAAGCATATAACATATGGCTATATGCCTCACAATTTATTCGTAGTTGCTAAAAATGATCTTTTAAATGGATTTTATTTAATAGTTATAAAATAAGATATATATTCAGGGGTAGAAGAAAGTTTTAAGTAATACTTATGTATTAGTCAGCTGTTGCTGCATAACAGACCACTATGAAAATTTTAATGGTATAAAACAATGAACATTATATCTCACTCACACATTTGTTAACCAGCTGAGGTGGTTCTGCTTCAGGTTTGAGAGTTGAGTTTGGTCTGCTCCACATTCTGGGGCCCAGCCTGGGGTCAGTGGCTACCCAAGGCAGGGTGTTCTCATTTCAGAAGTTAGAAGCTCTCAGAGGGGCACATGAAAACAAGAGATGCCTCTTAAGACCTCGGCTTGAAACTGGCACAATGTCACTTCCATCAGTCACCCACATTCCATTGGTCACATCAAATTATGTGAAAAAGACCAACATCAGTAATACTAGGAAAAATGCTTCTCTTCTCATAGTTGCCTAATTACTGATCATTAGATGAAAAAGTATTTTTAAAATTGTTTTTTGAAATTCATTATTAAAAGTTATTTTAGGGGTGCCTGTGTGGCTCAGTCGTTAAGCGTCTGCCTTCAGTTCAGGTCATGATCCTAGGGTCCTGGGATCGAGTTCCACATCGGGCTCCTGGCTCAGTGGGGAGCCTGCATCTCCCTCTCCCTCTGCCTCTCCCCCTGCTCATGCTCTCTCTCTCTCTCTCTGTAGCTCTGAGTCTCAAATGAATAAATAAAATTAAAAAAAAAAAAGTTTTTTTAGATGACTGTGCTTTATCAAGTTTTGTATTACCATTGCATACACTCTCAAAAGTAACTGTGGGTAATGACTTTGAACCATTGATGTGTGCAGAACAAGTGTAGAAATGCTATGTAAATGAAGGGATGGGGAGAACTTCCCACTTTTCACTTGGGTAAGCATGAATTCTCTCTCTCTTTCTTTCTTTCTTTCTTTCTTTCTTTCTTTCTTTCTTTTTCTTTCTTTCTCCTTTCAAGAGAAACATCCTTTTATTAAGTTTATGAATAGCAAAAAGTAATGACAAGCAAGCAACCAACTTGATGTTAAGTAATAAAACTTATCAAAACTATCATAGCCAAGAATACTGTTTGGAAAAATTGCTTTTTGGGCTTTGGCCCCATTTTAAAACAACTTATAACTCCTAAAGATGATAAAAAAAATGTGAGCACCCAATAGACAATGGAATTTAAATACAATTGTGGGAGTTTCATATGTGGTGATGGATTACCACAACTGACATGCTTTTAACTCAACCAAAAGATAAAAAAGATAAAAACCATTTAGACCATTTGTATGTTTTTAAGTGAGTTGGAATTCAAGACATCTGATTTCACTAAATCAGCCAAGAGTTTCCAAAAAACAGATGTCATTTTAAGCCAAAAGGTAGTCCTTTGAAGGATCTTGAGATATGTAATTTATCTGAATGCATTTGCCCTCATCTGTGATTTCCTGAAGGTTAGGAACTATGTCATATTCATGGCCTTCCTTCCCTACTATAGAGCCTGAAATACAGTAGGGGCTCAGTAAATGTCTGGAGAAGAGAGAAAAACATCTTGGAGTGCTACTTGAAAATTTATGGAAAATATTTGTCTAAGTACTTTATATTCAGTACTTTTCCCAATTATTGCTGGTAGTGTTGATTTTTGCAAATTTAAATTACATTGTATTTATTTTAAACAAATCTATGCTTTTAGACATTAAGATAAAAATACTGTTTCATAATGCCACCTCACACTAGTCAGAATGGCTAAAATTAACAAGTCAGGAAACGACAGATGTTGGCGGGGATGCGGAGAAAGGGGAACCCTCCTACACTTTTGGTGGGAATGCAAGCTGGTGCAGCCACTCTGGAAAACAGTATGGAGGTTCCTCAAAAAGTTGAAAATAGAGCTACCCTACGACCCAGCAATTGCCCTACTGGGTATTTACCCCAAAGATACAAATGTAGTGATCCGAAGGGGTACGTGCACCCCAATGTTTATAGTGGCAATGTCCACAATAGCCAAACTATGGAAAGAGCCAAGATGTCCATCAGTGGATGAATGGATAAAGAAGAAGTGATATATATATATATATATATATATATATATATATAATGGAATATTATGCAGCCATCAAAAGGAATGAAATCTTGCCATTTGCAATGACATGGATGGAACTGGACGGTATTATGCTGAGCGAAATAAGTCAATCAGAGAAAGACATGTATCATATAATCTCACTGATATGAGGAATTCTTAATCTCAGGAAACAAACTGAGGGTTGCTGGAGTGGTGGGGGGTGGGAGGGCTGGGGTGGCTGGGTGATAGACATCGGGGAGGGTATGTGCTATGGTGAGCGCTGTGAATTGTGTAAGACTGTTGAATCATGGACCTGTACCTCTGAAACATATAATACATTATATGTTAAGAAAAAAAGAAGATAGTAGGAAGGGACAAATGAAGGGGGGATATCAGAGGGGGAGATGAACCATGAGAGATTATGGACTCTGAGAAACAAACTGAGGGTTCTAGAGGGGAGGGGGTGGGGGGATGGGTTGGCCTGGTGATGGGTATTAAAGAGGGCAGGTATTGAATGGAGCACTGGGTGTTATATGCAAACAATGAATCATGGAACACTACATCAAAAACTAATGATGTGATGTATGGTGATTAACATAACATAATAAAATTAAAAAAATACTGTCTCATAGAAAAATAGTAAGACAGTGCTATAAATGAAAATCAACACCTTAGAAAGAAAAATAAGATTTTAGGGTTTGTTATTCAAAATAAATTCAGTGCTTCAAGTTTTAAATTCTAAAATTCATAACATAACATTTAGGTGCAGTAAAACATGCCTTGTGGTTGGCTACTTTGTTGTAACAGGTTTTTGTTACTTCTGGTTTCATTTCTTCTGTTATCATGATTCTCTTTACACTTACTTGTTACCTAGAAGTTGCTTTTTCTTCTGTTTTTAAAACATTTTTTGAGGGAGAGAATGTATTTTGTAACTAAGAAGAAGATAATATAAGATGACTCAAAAGCATGATTTTAAAACAGGAAAGTAAATCTTTTTTTCTCTTTGAAATGCTGTATATTTAAAAAAATAAATAATATCTTAAGATGCAAATTTACATATAAAATGGAATGCAATGAGTCTTTTGAGGAATAATTGTATGTTTTGTTAAAGAGATTAACTTCTCTATAATTATTAATAAATAATCATAGATGTGAGTCTTGAGATAGTTCATTGGAAGAAAATCTGTATTTTTCATAAAGCCTAGGATTACTCTGATTTTATTTAAATTTTAATCTTTTTTTTTAGTTTCTTTTTTTTAAGTTTTTATTTGATTTTTTAAAATTCCAGTTAGTTGGGGCACCTGGGTGGCTTAGTTGGTTAAGTGTCTGCCTTCAGCTTGGGTCATAATCCTGGGGTCCTGGGATCGAGCCCCATGTCGGGCCCCCTGCTCAGCAGAGAGCCTGTTTCTCCCTCTCCCTTTGCCCCACCCACTGGCTCATGTTCCACTCTCTCTTGCTCTCTCCTCTCAAATAAATAAATAAATAATCTAAAAAAGAAACTTGAAAAATATTTTTTAAAAATTCCAGTTACTTAACATGCAGTGTAATATAGTTTTTGGGTGTACCATTTAGTGATCTTTAAAAAACAATTTGTGTTATGGAATGGAAGGAGGTGTGGTCCCTAAGTCCTTGGGAGTCTTGGAGCCTAACGAAAGCGAGGTACAAAGTCACTTAATGGTGACTGTCCCTAAGCTCAAACAGAACCGGACGAATAAGGAAGGGAACAGGCCTACAGGCTCTCCCTGCAGTCTGTAACTTCCCAGTTTTCCTGGAGCCCTGGGTGCCCCCGGGGCCTTCTGCTCTTTTTCTCCTTCTTGTCCTCGGGGCCTGGTGTGATGGGAGGTGTGGTGTTGCTGATGGGAAGGTACTAGGTTGTTTGGCTTTTCTGCCTACTCCCTCCTTAAACAAAAGAAGGAAGCTTGGATTTGTTGAAGTAGCTGATGCCCTCCCCTTAGATCTTGGTTTCCTTGGTAGGAGTTTTCGTGTGAGAGGGAGTTCAGCCCTCCCTCACGGATTTTTTTCTCCTTTTCACCTCCCACAAATGGGGGTCCAGACCTATTCTGGTCTTTTTCTACTTTGTTGTCTTTCTCTCTGTTCTTCCTCCTCTCTGTGTTTTGGTTTTTGGTTTTTGGGTCATTGTTGTTAACTTTTTCTCCATTAGTGAGGGCTAAATTTTTCCCCTAAGCCTGCCAAATTTTATTCCTTCCCCTATTTTGGCCAAATCCCAAGGGGGAAAATCCTAGTATGCCAAAAATATATGCTAAGCATAATTCAATTCCATGCAGGTTCCTACCAGCCAAGAAGCCTGCAGGTGGGAGCAGGGGACAGGTCCCTCCTTAGAATGTCTTCCCGTGTTGACAGGAGGGCTCCTCAGAGAAAGGGGCTTGTCTCAGAGGAGGCTTTATTCTGGAACTGCCCCAGAACCCCACTGAAGAGCTCACCATGTCTCCACAGCCGGGTCCCCTTTGGTCTATGCTCAGTACAGGAGACTCCTGGTCTGCTGCTTTTCCCAGGCAGCCCGGGGCCAGGAGCAGCCCTTTGCCAGCAGGATGGGCTTCTCTTCAGAGGGGGTTGTAGCTTTCCTGAGGTCTGGCACCCTCCGGGCCTTTCCACACTGCCCTGGGGGCGCTCTAGGACGGAGGTGAAGAGCATGAGGCAGGACTGGATGACTTGCTCACAAGAGGGCAGGGCAAGTTTCTCTCCAGGGGCCACAGGGGCAGGGGTGGGAGAATAAAGAGACTTGCACCTTATATCATGTAAATAATTATTTTCTAGTTCAAGAAGATAATATTGGTAGTGTGGGAATGGGAGGTAGGAACGGGGAGGAAGTCTGAGTAAGCCAGTTGGCTTCTAAGCCAAAAGGATTCCTCTTTGTTTATCTTTGAGACAGTCCAACTCTGAAAATAGCTTTAAAAGGGAAATTAGTGCTGAGACAGTAAAGTCCCCGTAAGCCAACAAACCGTAGCAATAGAATGAGCACAGGCGTCCAGCGGTGTGGGCTCCGAGCAGTTTCAAAGAGCCACTCATGCTGTCGCCCATTTGTACAAAATAGAGCAGGAAGATTCAGGAGGATGTTTATGACTTTCTCATACCACGTGGCTTTTCATGATTCTGGATTCTAAACAACCCAGAACAGTCCTTTCAGCCAGAGCTATTCTCCTACATTTGTGTCTCTCTGCTTTTAGACTTGGCTGGACTATCAGACCCGATTCTTGGCTCAGGTTTCAAGAAGCCATCAGCAAATGTACGCATGCACGCTTGTCGCTGCAATGTTTATTCCTTTGCCTGCAGCCTACTTTGGGGAAAAAAAGTGCCTTACTGACTGTAGCCATTGCAGTATCCAGTGTATTTTGACAGGTGCCTGTCCTTAAAAAAAAAAAAAAAACATTTTTTTTTTTTTTTTTTTTTTTTTATTGGTTTTTTACTGTTGGCCAGCTCTTAAGTCCCCAGTAAATCACTGGGCCATTGGATTTTTTCCATTATGTTCATTACCCTTGTACCATGTACCTCAGATCTCTTTCTCTCTCAGTTACAGTTTCTCGTCTTGGACTTCTTTTATTATTATTATAATTTTTTTTTGCTTTAAAATGAGTGTGATGCCATATCGAGTCAATGTTATTCTCTCACAATGTACTCTATAAGAGGTGTGGGTGTTTATTTGGTCGGGATGCTAGCAAGTGCTAAAGTAGCATGATCAGTATAAACAAAAGGTTTTTTGAAAGTATGGGAAAAATGTTTTATTGGTTATGATGGTGACGTGGTATAGTCAGCTGCCTTTTAAGAGGTCCTGTCTGTTCAGTGTTAAGTGATTTTAAAAAATAATGGCCTGTGATTCTGACCAGCTTAAAGATGGATTTGCAAATGGTTTTGGATGCAATTAGGTTATGCTATTTGGACAATAAACTCACCTTGACCTAAAAAAAAAAAAAAATAAAATAAAAATAAAAACAATTTGTATTAGAGTCATCACTATATGGTTAATACATTTAAAGACAGATGGGATAATTCATTTTCTACTATATGATCTACATGGTGGAGGTCTATCATTGATGATCGTAAGGATAGGAATCATTCACCTATGGGTGATCCCAATGAATAAAACATTTCCTAAAAATTCTTATGGGTAGAAAATTGTTTTTCTAAGTCTAGTTTAGCATCTTGGCCTTTTTCCCAGGTGTGGGCTTATGAAGAAATGTTTACTTTAAGGCAGAATATGGCTTAGATTATTGTCCTATTATTTCTTTCTTTTTTTTTTTTTTTTCCTTTTTTCTTTCCATCTGTTGATTCCTCAGTCTGGCAGCTTTTAGCAAGCTTCCTAGTTTGAGGTTGGTCATCGTACTACATAGTCTGCAGTCTAATAATTATATGTATCATGTTACCTGGATGTTTTATTCAAAATCAAATCATATGTGTGTTAAATTTGAATACTCCCCCTCTCATATCTGTAAAAGAATAAATCAAACAATAAATCTCATGAAGGAGTGGTGAAAATAAAGATAAACTTAAAGCTATCTATATTTAAAGACTCTTACAAGACTATAAATATAACTCCAACTGCTACTGAAGTTATTAGTTAAAATAAAATATAAATTTAAAAAGATGCTATACCTCAGCCATTCCCACTACTTAGAAACACACACTCCTAAACCTTTATGACCTGATGATTATAAGTTAAGGTAATCTTTTAAAGTAAGAAACTGCCTTAAGTTGCTGTAAATGCAGAGGAGTGCACAATTATTTCAGATTTTAAATCCTCCCAACACACACACATATATACATACACACACACACACACACACACCATTTCTTCTCAGTAGCTTGACTTAACTTGAAGGAAGTGCTTTAGAAAAGTCACTTCAGGGTGGTGGAAGAAAAGAAATAGCTCTCCTTGGATTTAATCAATAGCAACATTCCATCTTACGTTTAATTTTCTTATGCTCTTAAGTCCAGCTCTGGCTTTGTTTAGTTCTTTCAGCTGAACTGAAGTAAGGGTCTTTGCACCAGTTCTTCACATAAAGATATTTTCAAGAGAAAGAATACTTTAAAGAGTAATTTGATTCATAAAAGTTGACTACAAAAAAGAAAGAAGCTTGGGAAAACCCAAGAGCTAATGTTTAGATCCCTTGTTAAAGAGATATTTGTTATATAAATTTGTTTTCAGCCCAGTTCATTTTCATAGCAAAAAAAAAAAAAAAAAAAAAAAAATGGTGTGCTTTTAGAGTTTGATGCAGAAAATATTACCAGAAAAATTGTAACAAATGACATGTCCAGAACTTGTAGTTTATAGTTTATTGAAGTACCATTTGTGTCTTTGTTATGCCATGAAAATTCAATGAATCACCCAAATTCTAGTGACTGGAAGTTCATTTGAATTTTACATATTTATCGACAGGAGGCATCCACATGGAAGCAATGCAAAGATGTATAACACCTTCCCTTTAGACTCTTATCATCTAGCCAAAGAAAAGAGATGAATACAGGGAAAGTTACATTGCAAAAGAATATTTAAATAAGTCAGTAGAATGTGAATCGATTCTTTATGATGATGAGAAGATGGAAGGATTTCTTAAAAATATGGAACAAAAAGATATAACCAATTGATGAGTAAAAAGAGGATATATAGAAATTGATAAAGCAAGTATAGTAAAATGTTAATTGTAGACTCTAGGTGGGTTCATTATGAAATTTTTACAACTACTTTTGTGTGTTTGAAAATTTTCATAATAAAATGATGAAAAAATTCTAGAGTTTACAGGAAGAGTGTGAGCATTTAATTTCCATGCAGATGTAATAAACGATAAAGCATGAAAGGTAAATTCTGTGAATAATTGTCCTTCATTAGTTCTCTCCTCAATTTGATCAAAAGAGTGAAGGCACTTAATGTTAGAGAATAAATTACATTGAGCATCCATCAGAAAATAACATTTCCTACTCAAATTGGCTTAAATGGAAGGCATGTTATTATTGTACAGATTAGGAAAACCAAAGTTAGGACAGACTTCAGGGTTGATTAATTTAGTTTCTCAAAATTCTCTCAAGAGGCGCAATTTACTGCTCTGCTGCCTACAGCATCATCTTCAACACAAGGCTGGTTTCTCTCACTCACTAGAGGGCTGCCCGCAGTCTTGTTTCTGTCCACTATGAAAAATGACTGGCTTCACTTTCCCAGTTACATCAAGTAAACTATTCCTCATGTCTTTTTGTCCTAAACTGACTTAGACCTGCTCAGTCTGAATCCAACTCTGTCAAGAGGGTGAGTGGACAGCGGCCCATGGTTGGCTTAGACTCCTCGTGGGAGGTAGAATAGTTCAGAGGGCAGCAACACAGTGACCACCACAGGCTAGTGAAGAGACTAAGACATCCTCCAGGAAGGTGGAAGAACAAAGGGTGGGTAAGACACTTACTTTTAGAAGCATAATGCTGTGACCACTAGGTACTTTTAGGAAAATGTTGTGGGCAGAATATATGTTTGTAAAGGAGAGCTATCTTTATGAAATATTATTTCCATGATTATAAAAGCAATACATATTCAATAAGAAAACTATTTTAAAAAGCTAATAGAGTATAACAATCATTTATAATCTTACCACTTAGAAACAATCAAAGTTAATATCTGGACATTCAAACTTTTATTCTATGTATATGTGTGTGGGTGTGCACATGCACACATACATATGTTAAATACTTGTTATGGTATGAACTACACAATTTTGTGTGCCTTTGCCTTTCTTAACATTTTATCATTAATATTTCCCAATATCATTAAGATTTCTTCATAAATTTTGTTTTAATGGCTGCATAAGATTGTATTACATGAAAGTACAAATTTACCTAAATATTCCTATACTATGGAATGTTTAAATTGAATTATTTTTGTTTTGTTGCTAACACTGTGATAAATATCTTTGTAATAAATCATTGTTTGAATTTCTGGTTATTTCCTTAGAAAATATTTTTAGTTGGTATATTATTAAGCCAGATTATATGAATATATATATTTTATTTTATTTTTTATTTTTATTTTTTTTATTTTTTTAAAGATTTTATTTATTTATTTGACAGAGGGAGACACAGCGAGAGAGGGAACACAAGCAGGGGGAATGGGAGAGGGAGAATCAGGCTTCCTGCGGAGCAGGGAGCCCGATGTGGGGCTCGATCCCAGGACCCTGGGATCATGACCTGAGCCGAAGGCAGATGCTTAACGACTGAGCCACCCAGGCGCCCCTATATGAATATATATATTTTAAAGATTTATTTATTTATTTTAGAGAGAGAGAGAGCATGGGAGTCGGGGGAGCAGTACAGGGAGAGGGAGAGGGAGAATCTCAAGCCGACTCCCCACTGAGCTCGGAACCCAAGGGGTTTGATCCCATGACCCTGAGATTATGACCTGAGCCAAAATGAAGAATCAGACACTTAACTGATTTAGCCACCCAAGTGCCCCACATATGAGTATTTTTAATACCCAATACATTAAGCTTGTTCTAATATATACTTCTACTCATGTGGTTATTCCATGGATTCTAAGAAGTACTGTTTATTATAATTATCATTTAGCAGCAATGACACACGACTTCACTTTTCAGCTCCAAGGGGCTCTCTGAGAGAGAACTACAAATATGTTTTCCATCACTGATATTCCTACTTTGGGCATTCCTTCCTTCTCTAACATTTTTACATTAAAAAAGTAGTGGTGGGCTGTTTACCTATTATGTTTTTTGTTTATTACTTTCTAAATCTATTCCTTTTTATTTCTTGGTCTAGTATCTATACAGGCTTTAGGAATTAAGCACATGAAGCTTCATACACAGACCCACCCCACCCCCCAATTAGGATAAGCAATGAATCAATTAATGAAAGAAAGAATGAATGAATGAATGAATGAATGAAATGCAATACCTGGTAGCTCAGGATAAAATTTGCTGTTGCTTTATTAAATCCATAAAATTTGTAAATTACTTCATAAAAGTGCTTTATAGGTTTTGGCACTTTAATGATGTTTACAGTGTTTTAGAAGAGACAAAAGATTTTGGTTTTGTGGCAGTTTGCCAGAACAGGGAGCAATTGTGCATTCAATTACTCCATTAAGTTATTAAAGGTAGTAAGGAATTTACACAAAACAGACCTTGAATTGTTTTAAACTCTCTTCATTTGAAAAGGTTAACAAAGGACAAATCACATACTTTAGCTTCCTTTTTCATTTGTAATTCACCTTTATTTCCCACTTGCCCATGCTATTTTCTTGTTAAGTCAACAAGAGTTATGAATTTTCTTTATAAATTAATAGTGTAAGCTTGATGACCACAGGTAAAAATCTTATTATTCAAGTTCATGATATTAGGGGAAAGAAAAATCAGTATATCCAAGGGTGAGGGAGTTGAGGAAGAAGTTGTTTCATTTCTAGAACCATAATTTTTGTCCCAGGATCTAATACTCTAGGAAATAATATATGTGAAAGCTTCTTGAAAGTATAAAGCACTATATGAATGTAAAGGATTAGTATTAGTGGTGTGGTAAATCATTTTTCTGAAGGTTGGTATAGGCCATTTATATTTTTAAAGTAGATGAATAGAAGAAAAATATATCTTACATGAAGAATGGCCGATTTCTTCCTCTAGAGTGGTTGAAACACTTTTTCTGATTTGATTTGATTAATCCCTTTGCCGTCCTGGTAAAGGAAATTGGAGGCTCACGTTGCCTTTTTATGGGCCTTGCCTACATTAAGTTTCAGGTATCTAGATGTCTTTTCTCATAGGTGCAACTAACTAGTCTTTCTTTTAATTATTCCTTTTATCACTGAATTTCAGATAGGTACACTAGAGGGATCCTAGCCGAGATGCAACTACAGAAGTGGCTCTTTCTGTGGCATTTGAAAGAGCTGATACGGCCTCTGAAGAGTTTCCTGAGGCTTTGAGGCAACTAGGGTAAATTCAGAGCCTTGGTGAGAGAAAGGGCCCCTGGAAAACTGGCTACCCAAACTTTTCCTCTCCAACTTACACTGAGCATTTGTATGCTTTTATTTTATGTGAGAAAACTAATTATGGACATTCCAGCACTCTCCATAAAAAGGGAACTTGGGGAGCTTATCAGGTCCTAGGGAATCGTAAGAAACAACTTAATCCAAGAGTTGGAGCAGAACAGAGTCATGGAATTTGGAGTCAGTCAGCTGGAAAAAAGTTAAAGCAACTAAAGGTCCTGGAAAATAATAGAAGCTGTCTTGCACTTCCGGCTTGTGTTTTGAGTTTCCGCTCCTTGCGTTGACTGCAGATCTTTACTTGGCTTTCTAAGGGGCCCTTTCTCCTAAGCATCCCAGGGGCATCACCAGTTTTCCTCCCAATGTCTATCCAGAGAAGTAAGATAAAAAGGCAGAAACTAAGGCATAGAAAGATTGACTGCTGAACATAGCAGAGGTGAGAATAGTATGATACAAGCTGCTATTTTATTGTTTCCTCTACAATATTCTTTAATTGGTCAGATGATGTTTGAGAGATACATACAAAAAAATCTACTTTCTAAAAAATGTCAGTGCCTTTCAGACTATACATATTTTTCTTTAGCTGTTTCAGACATTATCAGGACCTGTTGGGAGCAACCGTGGCCTTGTCGGTCACAGATTAGTAACTCCTCTGAACTCCTTCCCCTTTCTTGCTCTGAGCAAAGCCTGGATGTCCCCTAAGGGTTTGCTCCCCTTGCAGGCTTGTGACCTGAGTCTTTTTTTTTTTTTTTTAACCTCCCACATATATGAATTCCACAGGACCTAGAAGAAAGGAAGGCAAATTCCCTGCTTCCAAAACCATTTTCAGACCATTGTTCCTTTTCTTCTGAAACAAAAATCAGCTCCTTTGAAACCTATGTTTATATGTCCCCCAAACCTATGTTTATATGTCCATCCAAAGTTAACCTATTTTCCTCCTGGTTCCTTCCTCTCAGTTGTAAGAAATTTTAGCTTGTCATTTTTTGTTCTTTCCCCATGATGACCATCTTAATTCTTGGTGACTTCAAAAAGAATTGAGGGTTCTTGGCCAGCTCACCCAACCCCTGAGTGCCTGAGTCCCTTGACCTTCACAACTTCAATTACCTTCTGCTCTACTCAGCCTCAATCATTCATCTCATGGTCCTATTCCTCTCAATGCTGCTATTGCAATCACTGTACCAGCTCCACAATAGCAGTTTTAAGCATCCCACTCTGACTACTACCCCTTCTTTGCAGCTCATTCATTGAATGCAACAAGCTCTTAACCCCACATGAGTCTCTACAAGTAAGCCTACCACTTTTTGCCATTTATCCTCCTCTTCATGTTCACAGTCCCCTAGCATGGAGTTCACATGCCATCGTGATGATCTCCCCTCAACTCCCTTAGTCAAGGGATCAAAATCACCCAGAAGAAAATCCACTCTGATTAAGTCCTACTTTCTGCCTACTCCCCATTTGTTTCCAGGCAGGTGAACATGGCTGGGAAAACACACAACCACTCTTTCTGGTCTTGAGTGGGCACTCAGCCTGCTAGAGTCTCTTCACATTTCTCTAGTTGCCACTCCCCCATTATCAAAACAACCACTTTACCTCTTCCCAGAACATTAAACTCTACCCCAATCTACTTATTCTCAACTATTCCCTGAGAAAATAGAAGCCACTAAAAGAGAACTTCATCTTCGAACTAATAATCTAGCAACCTCCCTACATCTTTACCCATACAGTCTCCCTGGATCCCTGGTCCTCTCTCCCTCAGTGAGTTGCTTCTGCCTCATCCATTTTGTCTTTTCTCCTAACTGGAATATATCATATCTTCAAAATAAAATGAACAAAAAGATCCTTTACTCCCATGTCCTCTCTTCAACTATTGCCCCAAGCCTTTAGAGCAAAATTTCTCAAAAGACCTGTTCCTATTATCTCTTCACCTCCTCACAACTATTCTTTCTTGGACTCCTGAGTCCACTGCAAAATACAATTGTTAAAGTCCCTGATGAATTCCATCTTGCCAAATCTAATGGTCAGTTCTCTGACCTTGTCTTAGCATACATTGCAGCAATATTGACACAATGGTCATCTTCCTTTAACACCTTGTTCCCTTGGGTTTGGGCATCCTTTCCGGTTATTTTCTCTTACTTCGTGAGCCATGTATTTTTATCCTTCTTTGCTGGTTTCTTTTAGACATTGGAGCTCTCTAGAGCTGAATTCTAGGACCTTTTTTTCTTCTCCATTTACTTACTAAGTGATTTAAAAATGATTTATGTTCTCAGGAATCCAGTCCCTACCTCTTCCCCATGTTCCATATTCATGCATATAACTGTTTATTCAGTGTGTCTGCTTGGAAATTTAATAGGCATTGCAAACAGAACATATTAAAAAAAAAACAAAAACAAAAACCTATGAATTTCACCCAAAACTCACTATTCCCCATATTGTCATCTTAAAAATTGGTACTCCCATTAATGTGGTTGCTCAGGGCATAAAAACCTTGGATTTATCTTTGACCTTTCTTCTGTCTCTGTCTTTTCTGCCTTTCTCCCTCTCTCTTTTCTCCCTCTCTCCCTCTCTTGTTTTTACATCTACTTCATCATTAAATCTTGCTGACTTTATCTTCAAATATATCCTCTTTAACTGTTTATTGTCTGTCTTTTCCACTAGAATGTAAACTCCCTGAGTAAGAACTTTGTCTTACTTGCTGCTATTTCTCCAGACCTTTAGAAGAGAAATTGACAGACTATGACCTACTGGCCAAATCCAGCTCTCCACTAAATGATTTTTACATTTTTAAATGGTTAAAAATAGGGACACCTGGGTGGCTCAGTCGGTTAAGCATCTGCCTTCAGCTCAGGTCATGATCCCAGGGTCCTGCAATTGAGTCCCACATCAGGCTCCTTGCTCAGTGGGGAACCTGCTTCTCCCTCTGCCTGCCGCTCTCCCTGCTTGTGTGCTAAATCGCTCTCTCACTCTCTTTCTCTCATTCTGACAAATAAAGAAATAAAATCTTTAAAAAAATAAATAAATGGTTAAAAATATTTAAAAAGATAAAATTGTGTGACACATGAAAATTATATGAAATTCAAATTTCAATATTCATGAAGTTTTATTGGAACATAGCCAATACTCATTTGCTTATATTTTATCTATAGCTATTTTGTTATTACAATATCTGAGTTGAATAGTTATGACAATGATTTTTATGGCCTCCAAAGCTGGTAAT
This sequence comes from Phoca vitulina, assembly GCF_004348235.1. Lineage (NCBI taxonomy): Eukaryota > Metazoa > Chordata > Mammalia > Carnivora > Phocidae > Phoca > Phoca vitulina. The sequence continues at coordinate 26,957,306 of NW_022589725.1, forward strand.
ATTTACCATCTGGTCACTTACAGGAAAAATTTGCTAACCAATGTTGTAAGACTAACATTCTCTCACTACAACTGAGACCTAAGTTTCTTTTTCTTCCTGGTTCCAATAAAAACTTCAGAACTGAGTCTCATAGTGCTGAATCACGTAACTATTACTGAGCCAAGCCCTGATCAAAGGGTTAGACCACAGTTAATTGGACAGGCCTGGGTCATATGCCCATCTCTGAAGCTGGGGAATAGGAAAGGCTTAACTCCTTTTGAATCATAAGGACTAAATATGGAAGGGAACAGCTTCCCAAGGAAAATTGAGATGCTGTAACCACAAGAAGGATGGGTAGAAACCTTGGTAGGAAAAAGAAGCAATTGGGGCACCTGGGTGGCTCAGTCGTTAAGCGTCTGCTTTCGGCTCAGGTCATGATCCCGGGGTCCTGGGATCGAGCCCCACATCGGGCTCCCTGCTCAGCGGGAAGCCTGCTTCTCCCTCTCTCACCCCCCCCGCTTGTGTTCCCTCTTTCACTGTGTCTCTCTCTGTCAAATAAATAAAATAAAATCTTTAAAAAAAAAAAAAAAAAAAAAAGAAGCAATTGACTTCTAAATGGATCCTCTTGCTCTTTTAAAGATGGCATATCCCCAAACTCTATGGTTTATTCCCCCCGTGAATCATAGCTTTCTGTTGAGAAATTACACCCAGTTTACTAGAATGTAATTCCTTATACCTCAAACCATCTGTGCCTTGGATAGGATTTGTGTGTGTGTGTGTCTGTGTGTCTGTGTGTGTGTCTGTGTGTATGTTTTAATCTATAGACTCTAAACATATATAATTATTGTTTTTTAAAGCCACTTGTGTTAGAGTGGGATATAGTCCAGAGGTTATGGAAAGTGAGGTCACATCTGGAGCAATACCCTCTGAATAGTTCCATAGATGCTGTTGAGCCACCTTGTAGATGTCAGGGGCAGAAGCCAGGCTAGGCTGCTGGTACCACTTGCACACCCAGCTTTCTAGGCATGACAAAGTAAAATCCTCAGTATTGCACCTCACTCTAGTTCTTTTTCCTCATTGTTAGAATTAAGGACCACCCAGTGAGAGTAGAAGTTATCTGCTGCAAGGCCTTTTATCAGGAAAACCATAGGCTCTTAAGATATCAGAATTTATGAGAAGAGGGGAGGACTGATTTATAACCAAGCAATATGTCTATATTTCTCCTCAACAAAGGGATGCCACTGATGATCATTAAGAAAACCTTTCATATGGTCAGATTTATGTTTTAGGAAAATTATTGATGGCAGTTTAGGGGCTCTTTTGTAGTGAAGTAAAACACCATGGACTAGCAGGAGTGATAGAACTGAGTGTTGGCACTGGTAATTCTAACTCAAGTAGCTTCTTAGTCTCCCATCCTTGAAGTCATGGAGAAATCCTTGAGTCAGTGAAATGTTTCTTCATCACAATGTCAACTGTAGGCATTTTTAAGAGTGAAGCTAAAGGTGAAACTGTTTTGGAAATCATAGCAATGTGTTTACAACACGGAAGCTGTCATTTCCTTATTGATTATTTCAATCCAAGAAATTAGCTTGAGAATTGGACTTTAACAGTCTTGTGAATCACTCTTTACAAGTTAGCAAAGATTTAGAATTTTGAGTTGCTCTTTGCTAGCATTTTCTTCTTTGAATACAATGTTTTTTTCATAATTCTGACATTTCTTTTCAGTTCATATGCTCTCATTGAGAATTCTCTCTGATGGAGCAAATTTTCTACACTAGAAATGATACTTTTCATGTGTCTAATAAAAGCTGACTGCCAATTGGTGAAACAGGTTTTTATAGTTGTAAAACTGTTAGCTGTAGATGCAAAATCATGTTATTTCTGATGTCCCATCCAATCGTGGCATAATCCTGAAGCTTTGCTCACCCTGAAATTTTATATTATATGCCTTTTCTGGGGTGAAGTTTAGCTCATATGGAAAACCCAACAGGCTGGGAATATATTCTCATTTTTAAAAAAATGCCATCAGTTGAAAATTGTCTCCTTTTTCAAAATGGCCTCCAGTTCTACCAACTGACTGCCTTGTGAGTTTCTGACAAGGGTCACAACCCAGTGGTCTTATAGAATAAATACCCCTTAAGAAAATAGTTAACAGTGCTTTTACAAACACTGAAGAGTTTAAGGACTAGGCCCTTGGATCTTTGTTCAATGAAAATTCAGTGTACAACAGACATCATTCTCATTGTACTTTCCCATGTTGCCCCGTGTTATAAAAATAATGCTCTCTCTCTCTGTCTCTCTTTCTCTCTCTCCACACACAGATACACACACACACACACATACATAATTTTATGGAAGAAAAGAAGATTAATACTTTTGGAAGAACTGGGTATCTTTATCCCCAAATAAGGAAGAATAAATAAGAAGAAATGATAGCTACTTTCAGCAATTTGGAGATGTGATATATATTTCTATTTTTATATGTATCGGAGAGAGCAGACAAGTAGACTTGCTCTGAGGTAGATAAACTAGAACCAGTGCACAAAAATTACAGGGAGGCTGAAAGAGTTTAGCTCAGTTCTTCAACTAACTTCCTCAAGCACATCTAGTCCAACAGTAGAGTGAACTGCTATCAGGAGCTAATAAAATCCTGTCTTTTCAGGACTTAAAAGCAGAGATTACCACAGCCATCTACTAGAGATACTTGTTGCAGAGATTCTTGGACAGTTTAGTAGGAAGAAATGTTAGGTGAGTAGTAGGGGGATCTCTTGCTCTCTTTGAGCACAATTTTCCCATGGTTTGACTACATTGCTTTTAATGATAATATGTTGACATGAATGTTAAAAGTCAAATAAAAAGTGGCTAGAAGAAGTAGATTGAAATCAAAACTGTGAAACATATAGAGAAGGCAATGCAAGAGCAGTCCCAATTTTTATGGTCAAGTTGTCATCAACTGATGGTTCAAGGCTCTCAGCTCTCCCACTAGGTTCCGCTAGTATTAGACCCTTTTTTGCCTCTGGTTATGCTAGGAAACTTCTAAGATCTTCAACTCTGAAAACCCCAGGTATAAGGCAGGATTCATTCAGGGAAGCAAAACTACTATGTATATAATGGAATAAGGGATTGATTATAAAACTAAGGTCTTACAAAATTCTGGTGAAAGCAGCGAAAATATAGTCACCTGCCCTCCTGAAACAGTGGTGGGCACATTAGAGCTTCCAAGGGACTACAAGAAACCAGGCATGTCCAGCCAGAGTGGGACTGCAAAGGAGAACTGGCATCTATGGGAGGCTCTTGCCTCTTTGTTTAATGGTTGGACCTGGAGTCACTGTTGGCTTGGGCCACTGTAAAGAGGAAGAACTACAAACACAGCAGGAGAGAATGAGGATCAGCTGGAACCTGAGAAAACTGGCTGCTGCTTTACATCCACCTTCCAAGCCTTGTGAATCTCTGGGTTGGCCAGCTCTCACCTGGAAGCATACAAGGAGGTGATTCTGCAAAATGTAATTCCAGTTTAGCGAAGTTGACAAATACCCTATTTTCTTCTTTAACTAAAAGCAACCACTCTATATTTTCTCTAACTAAAGAGCTACTCAACTTTGCCATAAATTTTCAGTAAATTTAATTGACTTTAAAGTAAATCATACTTTTCCCTTAGACAGTTGCCTATTTGGCACAAATTGCCTTTGGCAAGCCTGCATCTTATCAACAGGAAGTTTGTACTCTTGTCTTCTTTCTTTTTCTTTTTTTCTTTTTTTTTTAAACAGGAATTATAATCAGTTTTTTTTAATCCCTCTATGTCAGCAATAAAGTATTCTTTATTTAATTTTCTTAAGAAATTCTAGGCTGGCATATAAAATGTAGATGTTTGGTGTTAGCAAGTAGCAAAATAAAATGCCATTTTTAATAAGGGCACGTGTGCTAAGCAATGTTTTTTCTGGTGTTTCTATGAAAGGAAATCATATATCATGAGTAGCTAGAGGAAAAACATCACTATATATTTATAGGCATCCTAGCAGCAGAAACTACTAAGTTTATTCCATATACATCCCTTGATTGTTCAGGCATAGACTACAGACTTATGAAATCACATGTGTTCTCTCTTTCTTTCTTTTGATTTTTCCCATCTGAATCTCAACCTGCAATGGGATGGAGAAAACAAAGGCAATTAAGTTCAAATCAATGAATAATGCCTTTGCTGTCACTCCTACAAGTGGTTTGATTAGCTTTGGGAATTATCTATTGTGTCTTTTTAAAGGGATAGCATTTCCCATTTTCCTTCTCTTTTATAAGTCCCAGGAGCATCTGGCAGACTTGAATATACACAATAGTCCTATATGTCCATTAAAAATCCTTAGATTTTTAAAATAAATAGAAATTAAAATTAGAATGTTTTGAGTACGCAATTGGTCCAAGTTTTGGAGAGAAATAATTTCTTATATCTAGGATAGGAGAAAGAGTTCCTGAGGTACTTTTAAATAAGTGTGAAGATTGAAGAAGCAGGCTGAAGCATTTCAAAATAGAGCATACATCCAGGAAAGACATGGAAGAGTACTTTATTGTGTCCAGTCATTTGCCCCTCCTTTCCCTGTAAGAGGATTATACCTCTCCTCTTATTGCTAGATGACTTGCTATGCTACCATGTAAACCCCTCATAAACAGCCTTAGCCATGTGACTTGCTTTGGCCAATGGAATATGAATGGGCATGATGAACACTGCAACCAAGAAGAAGTTTTGAGAAGCATCAAAAATCTTCCAGTAGCCCTCTTGCTGTTCCTCTTAGCCTAGAGATCATTGTGTCCATTACGATGGCAGCTCTATAGGCCTGAATTCTGGCAAATACATGGAACAGAGCCACAGCTGACCCACAGTCACCAACATTTAACTAGAGTTAGACATAAGTGTGTTTGTGTGTTTGTTTTGTAATGAGCCACTGAAATTTAGAGCCCATTTGTTACCACATCCAAAGCTGACTACTCCAGAAGATAGAAATTATACCAGACTGCTAACAATGGCAATTTCTGTAGCATTAAGATTGTAGGTTACTATGACTTCTTTTAATCTTTTTTTAAAATTTTCCCTGTTATCTTTATCATGTATTATTTTATAATCAGAAAAATAAGTTTTATTTTTCTTCTAAACATTCTTTCAGTCCTTCCTTAACTCCAGCCACTTGAATTAAATTTGAGGTGAAATTAAATTTAGACCAGTTCTTGAGCAAGGGTGTTTGCCACATTCATGACTAACTTGGAATGCTGCATTTAAAACATCATTAGCCTTCAGCTGATGCAGTCTTATGAAAATTCTGCTAACTTGGCAGAAATTGACAACTGATAAGATTCATATGGAAACATAAATGACTCAGAATAGCCAAAGCAATCTTTAAAAAAAGAACAAATTTGGAGGACTCACTTCCTGATCTCAAACTTCTAGAAATCAAGATAGTGTGGTATTAGCATAAGGGTAGAAATACAGATCAATGGAATAGAATTGAGAGCCCAGAAATAAACCCTCATGTTTATGCTCAATTGATTTTCAACTAGGGTACCAAAACAATTCAAAGAGGAAAGAATAGCTTTTTCAACACATGGAACTAGGACAACTGTGCCATCCCCAATGATCTTGTGGCAAGCCACTTTCTTCATCTTATCACAGATGAGGATAGGGAGGCACCGCAAGTTTCTGTCAGCAGTAGGAATGAAGCTAAACTCAAATCCCTCTTTTACATGGATCTGACTCTCCATCTTTATATCTCAGTATAGTACTTCTCTCTATCTGCCTTTATCATCAACCATTAGGGCTGTCAACTTTTCTCTCTAGGACCCTCAATTTTCCACTTTTGTACCAGTGTCTGGAATATCTTTACCTTAATTAGAAATTCATTCAGTCCAATAAAAATGTATAGGCAAGAGATACAGCAAGATAAACTAAATCACTAAATCTCTAAACTAGGGAAGTTACACTGTAGTACAAGAAGAAATAATTTAATAAGAGAACACACAAATATTGGTAAATACAAATAAATAGCCAAATAAATACATATTATAAATTTGGGTGGTGATAATTACAATGCACTCAAATTATTTAAATAATATTCTCAGAAACCTTCTCATAAGTAAGTGAGATGTCCCTACTCAAAACCACATCAGGGGATTTTCTTACTTTTCTTACCTTTTTTTCCAGTAGATCTTAGGGACACTTAAAATAGGATCTTACATCTGATTCATCTTTCATGTATTCATTCAACTAATATTTATAGAGTGCTCACTATGTACCAGATTCTGTACTAGATGCTGAGGATATAATAGTACACCAGACGTTGGTTCTGCCTTCAGGGAGCTTACATGTAGGGAGATAGGCATTAATCAAAAAACCTATAGAAGGCAAACAACCAAACTGTGAGTGTCATAAAGGAGAAAAAGAGGGCAGGATAAGAGTATATAAAAGGGAGAACTGATATGTCTTTAGGAATTTAAGTATCTATTAAAGGGACTAACCAATAGTGACATGCCACTGAGTGTGTTTACACAAGTTTGCCCTTAATAAAACTGAGATGAATGAATCAGTGACCTTTAATAGATTCTTCCCCTGACAACCCCTTATCCTTCCTATGGTCCTATGGATTATAGCTGCCCAAATTAAGGCCTGGTGGTTCATTGCTTGGGAATGTAATATTTTTATTAGTTAATTCTTCTGGTATACACAGATCACCGATTTTCAATTCATTAGAATATTGCAAAATCACACCACTAGCATGATTCAAAATAAATTCCTGTGTACTGAGTCAATACTATATTCAAAGCATTATATTGGATCTTGCAGAATTCAGGGAGGAATAACACAAAAACACAGGCACACATACACACGTGTGTGTACAGTGTTTTCCTTTAAGGAATGTAGAGTTCACGAAGTCTGAGCTTTGGACCATCAGCAGCAACATCACTTGAACCCTAACAAGTAAATTCTCAGGACTCACACAAATCTACTGACTCAGAAACTCCGAGGAGAAGAGGAGGGGAAAGCAAAGGGGTCCAGTCCCAGAAATTCCTGGCCTAACTAGTCCTCCAGGTGATTCTGATGCATGCTAAAGTTTGAGAACCCCTGGCTTAGGGGATGAAGAATAAGAAAATTATACAAGCTAATTTACTACAAGGCAGATATGGGAAATTGCCTAAAATATGTATAAAATACTACCTATAATGGCTAACTTGCTGATTATAACTAGCTTAATTTTGTTTAAAATAAAATTATTACAACTTGGATTATCAACCAAGTTGGGAAGAAGGAAACATATTGGAATCAGTTGAGGGACTTTGTCAAATTACCCGAGTCTCTCCCTGTCCTAGTCCCAAGCGCCAGTTGAGAACCACAATTCTGGAGGTAAATAATGGATAACCTTGAATATTCAGAATATTACTTTGATCAGATTATGTTGGGATACCAACCTATCCAGTGATCATGATTTCAATTCACACTTCTGCCTGTATTTTATATGTAGCCTGCTGACTAAACTTTCGTTGTTCCTATGAATTTTTGTTTTACAACAAACACAGTATCTTGTAGAGCAGAGAGGAGGTAACATCAGTGAAGGGATGGAGTCCATTTTTACTTCTGACTGCTACATACTAACTAGTTTGATAACTTTTGGCAGGTTACTTAATACTTGTGATAAGCCTGTATTTCTCATCTATAATATTGGTTTAATAATCTCAGCCTACTTAACAGAGATAATATTTTTGATGATCTATATAGCACGTTAGGCCTTTTCAATTGACAATGATGAGACTTCCCTTTCATTCCTAGAGATGTCTTTTTTCCTGGATTCCTGACATGCCACTGAGTATCAATAATACAGAAGATATTTCTAAAGAATTTTTATATAATTGATAGTATAGTTGTAAGAAAAAATCTATCATCTATCTATCTTTCTATTTTCTATTTATCATCTATCTATCAGTGAAATTCTGGCAGACATTTCTATATTGAGAGTGTATATCTATTAGGCCTCTATTCAATTAGCAGAATTAACTTAATATTGACAGGTTTATAGACACCTCAAATAAGCATGAAAATATTGACAAAAATAATGGCTGAGGAGAGAGATCAAATTGCCTTACCAAATGTTAAAATTTTTTTCAGAACTACTCTAATCTAAAGACCATGGCTTCAGTGCAGCAGTGTACAAATTTGTGGAACAACAGAAAATTCAGAAATAAATCTACATTTGCATTGCATTTAATCTACATTAAATGAAAGGCATTTCGATGAACTCAAACAGGAATGTTTTATTTAATAAATAGAGCTGGCAGGGGCACCTGGGTGGCTCAGTTGGTTATGCATCTGCAGTCAGCTCAGGTCATGATCTCAGGGTCCTGGGATCGAGCCCCAAATCCAGCCCCACATGGAGCCCTGCATTGGGCTCCCTGCCCAATGGGGAGTCTGCTTCTCCCTCTGCCCCTCCCCCACTGGTACTCTCTCTCTCAAATAAATGAATGAATAAAATCTTTAAAAAAAAATAAAATCAATAGAGCTCACAAAAATCAGCAGTTCATCTGAAAGAGCTATGTCTTGCCTCATACCATCAATGGATCAAATATCTAAATGTAAATGGACTAAATATCTCAATGTAAAACATACAAATGCAAAACATAAGAGCAAAAGTTGAATATTTGTATAATTTGGGTGCAGGGGAAGGTTTCTTAAAAAAGACAATCTGTAACGAAAATGAGAAAACATATTTGACTATTTAAAATTAAAGCATTTTATAGAAAAAAATAACAAAATCAAAAGACAAGTGATAAGGTGGGAAAAATATGTGTTACATGTATGACAAAAAGTTAATCCCTTGTGCAGAAAAATTCTCTCAAATTTATATTGAACAAATCAGCAGAAAAATGACCAAAGATTTTGCCTTCATAATGCACAGAAAAATAAATCCAAAATGGCCAATAAATATAAAAAATATACTCAATGTCTCTAATGGTCAGGCAAATGCAAATAAGACAGTAATGAAATTGTATTTTCATCCATAGACTGGGGAAAAATTAATTTCATGCCATGATGGGTAGAATGTAGAGAAATGGGCATTGTCATACATGTTTTGAAGGAATATGAATTGTTTCAAAAATTTGCAGTGTAATCAAATAATATTAGTACAATTAAACAATGTGTGTACCCTTTAATATAGCACTCAGACTTTGGAGAATTTATCCCCCCAAAATTAGATTGCAATACATAAGGATCAGTGTATGAGAGTGCCTCTTTTAGTATTATCTATAATAGCAATAATTTGGAAATAAACTGAATATCCTGCAGTAATAGAATGGGCGAATCATTATGGCACATCTATCCAATGGACTATGATAAAAGTGTTTAAAGCAGCGCATTAGATTAGTATCTGGTGAATTGGAAGACTAACCACTTAAAGGCAGGCTAGGTCATTGAGAAATATGAACAGATTAGCTCATATTGGAAAAAAATTAAGTCATATATATATATATATATATATAGCTATGAATCTATGACCAAGGAGAAAAATGTGAGAGGATACACATAAGACAATGAACACCATTTACGTTGGGGGTCTGGCCCTGAAGGACAGTTGATGGGGGAGATGAATAATTTTTTTCATTAAACATCTTTGAATTTTTTCACGTCATAGTAAGTATATAATAACTTTGTAACTTAAAAATCTAATAAAGACAGAGTCAGATCATGTGCAATCCTGTATTTACATGCATAATACATGTCTGAAAGGACTGAAACCAAACTGCTAATTTTGAACCCTCTTATGAGAAAAGAGGTATTAGGGAAGGAGGGAAAGGAGATCTTAGCTTTGTTTTGTATATATTTCTGTCTTTATAAATATGTATATTTTTACAATGAATACTAATTCATATATTACTCATGTGAGTTAAAAATAAATACATAGCTTTAACTGTTTATACCCATGCAGTATACTAGGATGTTTTTGTTTTTTTCCCTTCCCATCAGTAGACAACAGTTATTGGCACAAACATTAACAAGCATAATAGTTGTAATTTGGTTGAGGAGGATAATCATGTATTAGCTTAAGTAAGATCCAGTGCTTTGCAGAGATCTGTCATTCTATGACAGTATTGACTTATAGTGGTCCCAACTAAGAAATACAAGATGTAATCCATAGATTCTTGTGAAATTCAGCTGTATTATCTGTTATTGCTCCTATAAACCTTAACTCTAATTAAGGATCACTTAGAGGTTTTTAGCTAGAGGGATGGGTGAAAGGATATCTTTATCCCCGCTTAGGCAGAGGAAAGGTTTTAAAGTAGAAAATGAGCAATTGATGATTGTCTTGCCAAGTGTAATTAAGAAAATTTAACAGCACTGATTGTACAAAGTTCTGGGAGTAAAATCTGCCAAAGGCTGAGATACGGTTTCTATGTAGCTAATATCATAAACTCAGTGTGTCAAGTCTTTGATTCTAATTCTTGGAATAAGCTATAATCTCTCACATATAAAATAATATAATTTGTGTCTGTGGCCCAAAGCAAAGAGGTCTCCTTTTGCCTCTCTCCCTCCTACACCATCTGGGACCATGGTGTCAGTTGCGTCATCCCCTGCACTCCTCTGCCCCCGAGACCTGCCATGTTGAAGGGCTTTCCTTCTCAGCTACTTGCTGGTAACACTTTCTCACTTTTTTCAAGGCCACTGTTGGACCTAGAAAAACTTCCAGGGCTCAGAGAAGGAAGCCTTGCTGGCTAAATTTCACCGATATTGTGAGAAGCAAGAAGTGTCTGGATTGTGGGAAATTCTTGCCTTCAGAAATTTGGGATTTTTCTTGCAAACATGATCCATGGATAGTTGAAAAATTACATAGCCTGTGAAAGAGCAGTGGAAACCACATATGATAGAGGCACTCAAGATCAACTATCAGAATAGTTTAGACTGGTATGCTGAGACTTTTGAGAGAGAATAAATCACTAGGATTCAGTCCATTGAACTGGTGGAGAAAACTAGGAGATGACATTGTATATAAATTATCTAAGATATATGTTCACCTGCTACAGTAGCGCATGCTATATACATGTAATTTTTCTTTAAATGGATGAATGTGCTTATGGTGCAGATATGTATGAATAGCAGAATTAATTGTTCAGTAGTGATGGTGATAGATTTGGGGTTAAGAATACTCATTAGCTTCTTTCTCCTCCACATTGGGGACAAACTAGCCCCTGCACCCACTGCACTCTTGTTTGATATGGTTTATCATTTCCAAAGGTGGTGATCATTTTGTTGGATATTGAAGGGACAAGCCCAATACACTAAAATATTGTTTGCCCAGAGTCCTATCTTTTCCTCTACTTCCTGCACTGCTTGAAAGAACAAAAGGTATACTCCAGATCTAATTGTTTGTAATTGGCCTATTTATGAGCAACATAAATGTGGCATACATACATTGACTTATAACTTTGTCAGGATTAAGTCTCTCTGGAGGAAGAAGAGGAGACATAGAATTAAATGCGTGGATGGGACTGAAAGAGCTGTTCAAAGTTTAGAGATAAGTGGGCATATTCAGGAGAACAGGGAGTACTCTTCAGGAGCTAAAAAAAATAGATCAGTCTCTGAAGTCTAGAAGGAACATGCAAGAGACCATGCATGAGAGTAGGCAGTGGGATAAAGTGAGTTTTGGAGACAGAGAAGTGTTTTTGAAAGCCAGAAATGCAAAACCTAGGGAAGTAGATCAAGATTATAGGAGATACTTGCGGTTTTTTTTTTTGTTTTTTTTAGTATGGATGCTTTTTATGTACCACCCATATCCCTTTGGACCTTAACATTGTCATGTAGGTGGCTGACTTTGATATGGCATTGTGTCCATTTTTGGCCTAAGAGTTTTCTCTGACCATTGGACTCTGCTTAGAGCTAGCATAGCAGTGCAGAAACAGAATTTAGAAGCACTAACTTTTCCTCCTAACCCTCCACCCCCAACTACAGTGTCCTTTAACCACTGGAGTATAGATACCCCAATTCCCTCCCTCCTTGGGTGAAATAACAATGGATCTCAGAGACTTAGCTTATTTGCATGTCTGGGATCCCTAGTGCAGTTAAGCTGGAATTATCTACATTACTAACACTGTCAACAAGCCCTTGCATTGTTTGACTTCCTTTCCCAGTTGCACTTTAGCATAGCCATCCTGATGTTATCTGGGATCCTCTCCCCAAAAATCTCACTGCACTTGAATCTTTGTCCCAAACCTTACTCTGGGGAAATCCAAACTAAGGTGGGATTTGTATACAAAATGAACTGCCAAAAACTTGAAGAATGAAACCAAACTGAAAAGAAAAATTAAAAATAAATAAAAGATATCAGACTAAGGAGAGTTGAGATATAGGTAAATGAAAAGATTATTTTCTTTTCCTTCACTAAATCTCTAAAAGGAAAATGAGTTTAGGAAATGTTATTATCTTACTGATCTTCTGGGTTTGTACTTTCTGAAGAAAGAGAAACACAGTGAGCATTTTTAGAAGTAAGCTTTTGAAAACTGTAATGCTTTAAGCCAAAACGTATTGTTAACTGTGATAATGGGAAACCACATCAGTAAGAGGTGCATTGCCTCGTGCTCTGTGGTTTCCTACTACAGTAGTTCTTTTTGGAATTAGGTGATCATTTCCAAAAAGCACTTGTGTTATGTGTTGAAATAATGAAAAAGCTGCTGAAACGCAATATGCATTTTTTAATCTAGTAATAAAGAAAGTAATATGGCTGAATAATGCCGGGGCAGATTAGCTTTGACACTATATTTGCTTTGTGTCCAACTTTATCTGGCAATGCATTATTCACTAGAACTATACACAGTGCTTTATTAAGTCTTAATCAAATGCATTTTATCATAAGTGTCAATTCAATGCTTTGCCATTATATTTATGTATTTTTAAATACTGAGGTCTTTGTAACAAATGATAAATGCTTAGGCTGGAAAAGAATATCATATTTCTGGGGCCTGGGAATGAGGTCATTGTATAGGCACAGGGTGGTTTTACATCTACACTAATCTGAAAACAGATTATATTACCCTTTCTTTTCTCCTTATAATAAACTGAAATGTGAAAATGTTCATTTAACTTTTTTTTTTTCCACCGACATGAAAACCAAGTTGGCATGCTTTAGTCATCTATCAAGGGCATTTTAATAGGTTCGTAGAGCATGTAAGTAAGAGCTCAATTAAAGCTGATTTTTATTTTATTTTATTTATTTATGGTTTTTATTTAATAGATTTTTGCACTAAATTTTCAAATGTGACTAAAAGCTCAAATGAAGTAGGTTAGACATAAAAATTTATGTACAAACTGACAAGGGATTACAACGGTTACACACATTTTCAAATAAAATTAATTAATAATGAGCTGTATGTTTTGTAAACACAACTGGGCCTTAGAAAAACTTGTGGTTCTTGGATTTTCTACAGCAGAAAATGCTTATAAAATATACTATTAAACTGTTAACATCTTAGGCTTACTACTCTGATAATATTGGACAACTTCAATTTTAAAGATATTGCCAAAATCCAACTTCAAGTTGCTTGATAGTCTGGTTCTTTTATCAAAACAGCAGCTGTAGACTTATAGAACTTCTTGTACTTAAAGAAATAAAGGCAACTATTAAAATCCTACATGGTGTCATCCAAGCATAGAGAATGAAAGAAACTCCAAAGGGGCCAGGAATCCCTGTTGTAAGCATGGTAAGCAAATGTTAAACAGCAAAAGTTAATTCAAGGAACACTGTGTTCCTTGAACACATGTGCTATTTGGAAATACCTATTGATTTCCTAAGTAAACAAATTTTTAAGACTAAAGTTCATGGGGCACCTGGGGTGGCTCAGTTGGTTGAACAACCAACTCTTGATTTTGGCTCAGGTCATGATCTCAGGGTGGTGAGATTGAGTCCCCTTAGGGGGCTCCCCCCTCAGTGCAGAGTCTGCATGTCCCTCTCCCCCCCCCCCCCCCCCCCCCCCCCCCCGCCCTCTAGCTCTGGCTCTCTCTTTCTTTCTCTCTTTCCCCCTCTCTTTCTAAAATAAATAAATAAATAAAATCTTTAAAAAAAAAGACTAAAGAAGTTCATGATTTTGGATTTTAAAAAATCATATTAAAAGAAATCCAGGGTTTTAAAGAGCATTTTGTTAAGTTATACTGCTGTCTCTCAATGAGTGCTAAATGAAACTGGACTGTTAATGGCATTAGGCTCTCCACACCAGACTGGCATTAGCCCCTGAGTCAATACCACTAGTTGGATAGAGTTTTATCTACAGAAGGAATACTTAGATAATCAACTTACATTAATTCTTCATGCAGATGTATCAACACCAAATAGACTATTTCCTTTGTACTTTTACCTTCAGCTGTCAATCAGATCCTCTGCTTCCCTGATTCCTCTTGTTTTCTTTTATGTCCAAATAACTTGAATGAATGCAGAACTTTATTGGTTATAATAGTAATGCTTTCACACATTTATCACTTACACTACATAATTTTTAATACAGAAAAAATATATTTTTTTAAAGATTTATTTCTTTAACAGAGAGAAAGAGAGTGCAAGCAGAGGGAGCAGAAGGCATGAGGGAGAAGCAGGCTCCCCGCTCAGCAAGGAACCCGATGCGGGACTCAATCCCAGGACCATGGGATCATGACCTTAGTCGAAGGCAGATGCTTAACCAACTGAGCCACCCAGGCGTCCCCAGAAAAATTTTCTTAACGTGTATTTTTTTTCTTGCAAAGTAATTAATCAGTGGTATTTGTGGACTACTTATTATGACCATGTATTTCTAGTAAAGGTCTCTGGGTAACAGAGTCAATCAAGGCAGAAAAACAATGCAGTAAGCAGGAAAGAAGGTTTTCTGTAAAATGATCTGATGCTTAAATATATCAGGCCTTTTTATTTAGTTTTTTAGTCTGCATCAAATTTTTAGATTGAAGTTAAGTGCTAACCATTTAAAAAATAAATTTGAATCTTGTGTGTGTATGTATGTATGTATATATATTTCCATTGTGACCATATAACTATTTTGTTTTGGTGATTTTTTTTTCCTCTTTGCCTAAATTTATATTGTTTAGACAAAAAAAAAAATAGGGTAAAGGCCACTTATCTTAGGTTTGACTGTTTTCTCTATGTAGATTTTAAAATATTCTCTTGTCTTTGTTTCTTAAAAGGAGACAAAATTAAAAACATCAAAACATTAAGATGGTATGTACAAGCATTAATAAGCATGTCTTTGTGTGCAAGGTTATTGATATAGGTATTTATGGAATTAATTTAGGGGCATCGTGGTTCTGATAATAAATCTACAACAAGAAAGATCATGGGTATGGAAGGTAGAGATCCCGGTAAAGTTCCAGTTGTTTTTTTGGGTTTGAGTAAGTTACTTATGAGTGTTACTTATGAGGTCTTTGGGTCTTGGTTTCTTTATCTCTAAAACAGGACCATGAGATTCAATCTCCATGGTATCTTTTCACTCCTGTGAGTCAGTTTAAAGAGTGTTCCTTGAATTAACTTTTGCTGTTTAACATTTGCTTACCATGCTTACAACAGGGATTCCTGGCCCCTTTGGAGTTTCTTTCATTCTCTATGCTTGGATGACACCATGTAGTGTGTTTGTGTGTGTGTGTGTGTGTGTGTGTGTGTATCTATTTGAGAAAGAGAAAGCAAGATTAAAATAGATTCCGAAAACAATCAGAATCATGAGACTTTAGCAGAGATTGACTAAAAGAATTTCTAATATCACTAAAATCCTCAGCAGATATATCAATGAGTCTGGGGTTGAGTGTCTTTCTTACCAGGCAGACACATTTCTAAAGAATCAACTCTCTTTATGTGAATATACAGTAATGGAACTATAAATCTAAATACAATTAAAGTTCTGAAGAAGTGGGAAGACAGTAGGTCACTCATAATAGTGTTTGTCAGTAGCAGCCACTCTCAGATCCCTTGCTCCCTGTGTACAGGAGTCTGATTTGATTTCCAGCTGCCAACCCCTCCTCAAGGTACAGCCATAGTCCTCTTGCAGCACCTTATAGGATCCTAGAGACATGAGGAAGTAAGAGAGCATGACTGCATTCCTTTTTCCAAATGGGTTTTGGTACACACAGTTCATAAATGACCAGCAAGAATTTGCTGTTCAGGTTTACTTTTCCCTTGGGATTCTATAATTATTTTAAAATATTAGCCATAAATCCCTTGCTATTTCCTTAAATTATTCATTTGGTTTTGTGAGCCTCAATTGTATGCCAGAAATCACTTTGATACTTGATTTGGAGACTGCAGACCATACTTACACATCAACATGGAAAAACAATATGCAAAATTTGGCTTCGACATTCCCAAAATGCAGTATCCTGAATCGTCATATTTTTCTGTGTGTCATAAAGTGTGTCTAATAATAGGAAAAAATGAGTATCTTCACACAAAATGTAATGCTTTATATTAATATCTGTCAGCAATTTTGTGAGAATATTGCCAAAATATAACATTATTTTGGCATGTAGTTCCATTTTGCTTTTGTGAGTGTTTCTTTTATTTTATTGCCATTAACATAGCATAAAAAATGTCTTTCAGATGTTAAAAATCAATTATTTCCAGGGGTACCTGGGTGGCTCAGTCGTTAAGCGTCTGCCTTCGGCTCAGGTCATGATCCCAGGGTCCTGGGATCGAGCCCCGCATCGGGCTCCCTGCTCGGCAGGGATCCTGCTTCTCCGTCTCGCTCTGCCTCTCCCATACGCTTGTTCTCTCTCTCAATAAAATCTTTAAAAAAAAAAAAAAAATCAATTATTTCCAAAATGTCCCAGTAGTTATTAGGGCAGATTAATGCAAGGTGCTGTAAGAGTAATGTCCAAATAAAATGTGATAAGTGAACAATGTAGTTCACCAAAGGAATAAGATTGACCTGACTTTGGTACCTTTGTGGGAAACAGGGGAGTAAAATCAACATATGCAACAAAAGAAAAATATACAAGGGCATGTTTTGTTGGACGATCAGGCAGGTGCTTTGGTGATACTATTTTCAGTGCAATGATCAAGCTGCCATGATGAGTTAGAACAAGACCAAAACTGTTTATACTCAATTTCTATCTACAGTTGTATAGCTGGTTTCTAATGATGATCAATGCAAGAGAAGCTTGAGGATGGACATTTCAGTAACAAGTGGTCTTGTGGAAGAATATTAATTATGAAAACAAGTGTTAACCTTTTGGACTTTGGCTTTTGGCAAGTTCATAGCAACCTTTATGTTAGTAGTCATGAAAGGTTATTTGTTTCCTAGAATTTTGAGTTCCGGTGTTCAAAATACTTGAGAGAAAGCTGTCAAATAAATTTAAACACTGTTATGTAGTGGAATCAGTATGGCCCTGGGATGTGGGCATCTCAGAGGGAAGTGTGTCTGGTTTATGGGCATGAGACCTGTGCAGTCACATAAGGCCTCATCCCTAGTAGATACCCAGTTAAATGCTTGTTCTGAAACAAGCTCCCACAATTTTGAAATTCTTAATAATTTTTCAATAAAGGGTACTGCATTTTCATGTCACAGTAGTTCCCACAAATTATGTAATGGGTCTTTAGGGTAGTTGCAGAGGAAGAACATGACTCCATGATTCCAAACCTTCTTACCTAGATTTGGGGAGTAATTCTTTAACTGCTTTCTTCCTGATAGCTTTCCTTTATTTCTATCTTTTTTGCTCTACCCCTGTCTTCATTATGATTTGGAAGACAGAACTTCCACAATGTTAAGTCCTCTGTAAAGGATCAAACTGTCCCCCATGTTTGACATCAGGTTTCTCTAGAAGTGACCAGACATCTAAGCTGTGGGACAACTTTTATGTTGTTGGACATCTATGCCATGACTCACCTTCTCACCTGGTTATTCAGTCTTTTAGCTCTAACACTGTATTGGCCATGCTTCATGCTGTGGATATCATGGTGAATAAGGAGACTTGGTTCCTTTTGTCCTAAGTTTACAGTTTAGAAGGATAGACAACCAAGCCAAGGGCCAAATAAAGGAAACTATGATGGTGGTAGAACAGGACCCACAGGAACACAGAGGAGGAGCACCTAAGGAAGTGAACCTAAACAAAGATCTAAGACCTAAGTGTGGATAGATATTTTTCACATGAAGGGGAAAGCAGAGAATGTTCTGGAAAGGGAACAGCATGAACCAAAGCCTAGAAGTGAAAGGCTGCCATCTTCAGGAGAATTTTCCACATGGAAAATTGCACTGACTGTATTCAAAGTAGCTATCAGCCAGAGATTCTCTTCAGGGGATTTCACATTTGTGAAAAGGTTTAGGGTGAAGGCCACCATAAAAGGGCCTGCCTCTATTGTAACCAGATTTTTATTCACAAAGTCCATGTAACATATGTCTGAACCAGGACAGTTTAATATGTGATACCCATGGACACATTGAAGATTCCAGGTTGGTGCTTGGAGGACAAAAAAGTTGTTGACTAGAGGAAAAAATGTGATATAAATTGATAATCAAAGTTAAATATTGTTATGGTTGAATGTTCATGCCCCATTCATATGCTAAAGCCCTAACCCCCAATATGATGGTATTAGGAGGTGGGACCTTTGGGAGGTAATTAGGTTTAGATGAAATTATGGGGTGAGGCCCTCATGATGGGGTTAGTGTTCTTGTAAGAAGAAGAGTTCTCTTTCTGTCTTCACATGTAACCACAGAGGAAAGCCATTGTGAGCATATTGAGAAGGTGGTTGTCTACAAATCAGGACGGATTCTGGTGTGCCTGGAGGGAAGAGAGAGAAAGAGAGTAGAAAGAGATGAAGTCTGAGAGCTGTGCAGTGGCCAGAACACGGACATAGTCTTGTGAGGTCTGGCAAGGACTTTGCATAGTTTATAAAGGGTAATGTGAAGCCATAGGAGGGTTGTTTTTTCTTTAAGATTTTATATATTTATTTGACAGAGAGAGAGAGAGCACTAGTGGGGGAGCAGTAGGCAGAAGGAGAGGGAGAAGCAGGCTCCTCACAATGTGGGGCTTGATCCCAGGACCCTGGGTTCATGACCCGAGCTAAAGGCAGACGCTTAACTGACTGAACCACCCAGGCATCCCCCATAGGAGGGTTTTAATCAAAATTGTGATGAGATCTGACTATGGCTTTAAAAGATAGCCATTGCAAAAGCCCAGGCAAATGATGGTGGCTTGAACGAGGGTTGCAGTGGGAGAAATGGACCTATTCATGTGGAGACAGTGAAGGGAAAGCAAAGTGTTAAAGAAGGCTATACAAAGGTGCGAAGACAAGTCCAGGGTAGAGGTTGTAACTGGGACTTATTTTGATAAGCTGGCTCTTGGGACCAGAGCTGAAAGGCTAACCTAGAAAGAGATACCATCAACCTCTGAGGAGAGCCTTCCAGAAAGTGACAGTGTGACGGGAGGATGAGTTCTTTGCATTTCCGGAGTTCAGCAAGGCAGTGTCAGCAACGCTGATGCCCCAGCAGACACCCACAGACAGCAGAGAGTCGTCCGTTCACTGTTCAGAATCCAACATTGTAGGTCCTGCTTCCAGCTGTGAGTTGGGAAGTCCTTTAATTTATACATGGTTAGCTTGATCTTCCAAAAACATGGAAACAAATTAAGGACATAACCATTGAAGACTGCAAAAAGATGGAAGAGAGATTGCCACAGAGATCCTACAAAACTATTGTGTTTGAATAAGCAGGTATTTGAGGTTTCAGTAGGTAATTTGGACAGGCTGAGCTTATTTCTGCTTCTCCTGAGTTCACTGGAATAGTCCAGGTACCTGGGGGACCTCTTGTTCTTGTGTCCATATTGCCTCCAGGGGGCACTTTACTTACCTGCAGGGCTGGGCTTTTTATTTTCCTGCTGATATGCTCTAATCACCTCTAATAGCAGTCTCCATCTTGAATATGGGATTTAGACCATTAACTTTATATGGTATATTTAGAAAGCAATTCCAACAAATAGATGTTAGCCATTAAAATAACTTCTTCATTAGTAAATAGATACATTTAGAACTGCATTTTGATTCCCATGTATTGAAAATAAAAGTTGTATGGTTTTGTTTTGTTTTTAAAAGTCCTGAAAAAACAGGCATCTATACTATCCCTTTCGTTCTTTATCCATAAATGTTTACTAATATAACATCTATTGATCCAGATGTAGAGTATTGGTAAAAATAAGATGAATTGCTAAGCAACAAAGATGTATATTATACGTCTTTCTTTTAGTTCTAAGTGACAGGAGATACAATGAAAACTAGAAAGGGACTTTATCTGTACATAACTGGAAGATCCAAGGCATGTATTTTTCTCTAACTCAACTTCCAGTCCTTGTCTTGGCTCCATTTGCAAATCGTTGACCCCTCATGGTGGCAAAATGACTATAGCAGCACCGGCCTTATGACTCCTCAAGTTCAAATCCTATTTTCAGCAATTTGGAAAAAATTTCATCGCCTATCATTATTTCTGGCTGTGTCCGTTTCTGAAACAACCTCTGTACCAAGGAGAATAAAGTACCTTGATTTGGTCCATTCTTTTCCACCTTTTGAAGAAAGGATTGAATACACCCTATCCAACCAAATATGCAACCTAGGAGTAGGGCAAGGATGGTTTCCCAGTAGGAAATTGGTGTGCCAATAAAAGAATACATAGGGAATGCACGTGAGGAGCCAGAATACATATTTGCCTGTTGCCCTGTATCAGGCCCTTAACAGTGATAAAGGCAGGGATATTGCCACATTGGGTATCTAATAATTTGTCAAAAAAAGCTACCGGGCACAGCACCATATTTCTCTCAAAGTTAACAAATTATGCAGGGAGCTTCTCAGTAGTTTCTGAACTTCCTACACAAGATTCAGAGAGGGGAGAAAGGGTTCCCTTACTCCATTTCATGTGCTTGATTTATACCATCTCATCAACTACTCACAAATATTTTATCATTAGTCTTATTTTTCAGGTGAGGAAACTGAGCCTCAGGCAGGTTAAGGAACTTGTCTAAGTTCACATAACAAAAGTGTAGTTCAGGTCTGAACCCAGATCTTTCTGAGTATAAAGCAGGATGCCACTGCCCTAGCCAGATACAACTCTTGCATTTACTCACTCACTGAGTCAAGCAATTAGCTTTACCTTTTTTTTTCTTTTCCAAATTTGAATTTTGTGGCATTTACTTTAGGATGTAGACTTTACATATGTTATAATGTCAACTTAACCACTTTTAAAGATCCTCAGCCAGAAAATTATTAGTTTCCCTCTAACCTTTCATTCCCCAAATAGGTAGTGAATGTCTATTACATGCAAGGGGACCAGAGCAATGTGAAATGAGTTGGCTACATCATTCTGGGATGGTTTTGTGATAAGAGTAAGAGGGAAAATGCAGTCATCCCTTTTCCTGGCGCACCATCACAGTCCAATCCAATCTTGAACCCTCAGAAGAAATTTTGAATGGTGAGTTCAGCAAGGTTAAATAACTCCCCCTTGGGATCCCCTTCCAACCAGCAACAGCCTGGTAGCTGCAACAATCACACCAGATTTTGGTTCTTGAGTTTACATTGTTTTTATGTCTTTTGGATTGTGCTGCCCTTGTGAGGAGCCCATTTGCACTCCAGTGCAGAACATAATGTAGATGCATATTAGGTATTCAATAAATATTTCTTGAATTAAGTTAAATGTCCTGTTAGAGTGATTGACCATAAATATTTGGTATAGCAATACCATTAAACAATTAACCACTGATAAAATTTATATGAAACACATATTTTAGAAAAAAATATATACACTCAATATCATGTGATACATATAATACTTATACATATGGAATAGATGATATCACACACTTATACACATTCTTTTAGATACATGTATACATGTAAATTTTTCTGATTCATAACATTTAATGTTTTTTGGTTTTTGTTTGTGAACAAGTGATATAGCCCAAAATCTTTGCTGGAATTTGAATTCCCATATCATTTTTTGAAACTATAAAATATGAACAGTTTGCCTTCTGACCTCTACCCCTTCTAACCTCCTCCCTGCTATATGACATTAAAAACAAACATACATATGAAATGAATTATATTTAAACTTCTGGACAACACTTTTTAGCAAGTCACAAAAAGATGTAATTGTATTTTGCAAAAAGTGATTTAGTTCTAGAAAGCTGAGATGACATGTACCAACTGGTACTTGAAAAAAAAAAAAGAGACCTACTATTTGTTGTCAAACTCTTAATTTAGGGCGCCTGGGTGGCTCAGTCCGTTAAGCATCTGCCTTCGGCTTAGGTCAAAATCTCAGAGTCCTGGGATTGAACCCCACTGTGGGCTCCCTGCTCAGCAGGGAGTCTGCTTCTCCTTCTCCCTCTGCCCCTCTCCCTTCCCCCCTGGCTTGTGCATGCATTCTGCCTCTTTCTCTCTCTCCAATAAATAAATAAAATCTTAAAAAAAAACTCTTTTAATTTAACTAAAAGTGGGTTTGCAAAGAGGATATTGGGAAAGCCTCAAGAGTTGTAAATCTTTAATTTCCATTTTCAAAACCTTGTAGTAATGCATAATTCTTTATGATTCATGATTTCTTAAACATACAACATACCCTTCTTCATTATGGTTTCTATCATTTTTTTTTCAAACCAGAAGTATAATTATGGCAAGGAGGCTAAATAGTATATATTCCAAGGTTGCTGTCCCTCTGACTTAATGCTTCCTGAGGCTGTTCTTTCTCTCTCTGACTTATGACACTTTTACTCTACTGAAAGACTCCCTAGCCTATTCTTCACATCCTTTGGTCCATTTTCTGTTTCACTGAAACAATGGAATAAATGACCCAATTTTGGTTTTTCTACTATTTACAAGAGATTTTTATTTTTTAATGTGATAGAATGTGGGAGTTTTACTGTTTGCAATTACCAAAGAGCTATAGATGAGCAAACAGAGGCTAAGTGACAATAAATGACTTGTATGAGGTCCTGGAACTCAGTGGTGTCCAGGTTCAGCAGGATTTCAGAAACAGCAATGAGTGAAGCAGGTGTATCCCATGGACTCTTTTAATCAACAATATACTAGAAGGCAGTAGGGTAATGGTTAAGAACACAGGCTTTGGACTCAGCCGTCCTTGGGATTGAATCCCTGCCTTCTCTCTGCTTAGGTATGTCATTCTATGGCAGGTTGGTTAACTTCCTGTTTTCACTTGTGCCCATCTGCAGAGCAATGGTGACATTACTGAGCTTTTAGGCAAAGATTTTATGTGATAATGCATGGCTCATACTAAGCCAATGAATAAAGAATGGCTAAGGCTATAATGTTCTTATATCCATTCCTTGTGCTTCGATAAGCATTGATAAAGTAAGTAGGAGTGCCTGCTTGGGATTTGATAACTTGGAAACATAGGGTGGGTGTTACTTGTTAGTGCTCTAATTTTGGCCCGTTAGAAATGTTTCAATAAACTGTACATTATCTCTCTCCATATCACATTGCCTGCAATTCATGTAGGTAGCCTTCTTCTCTACTGGTGATAGCTGGTGATAGCTGCCCTGGCCACGGCTTAAGTCACTGCCAATTTCCTTCTAGATATTCCTGGCATCAACCACTTCTCCATTCTTACTGCCCACACCCTAGTTCAAAACATAATCATTTTTCACTGTTTTGATCTTACCATCCTATTAGACATCCTTTCTTTTAGTATTGTTCCCTTAATCTATTAACTGCCTTTGACTCAGAGCAAACTCTGTGATGTACAGTTCAAATGATGTGACTGTCTAGGTAAAGCCCTTTCACAGCACCCCAGCATCCCTCAGAAAAGAGTGATGGTCCCATCGTGAGTTGGCCTTTTTTTGCTTCCTCCTCTGTGTCCTTCAAGATAGGCTATACAGAGGAGGAAACTGAGGGCTGGGGAGGTTAAATAGTTAGCCTGAGCTTACACAACTAGAGAGTGACAGAACCAAGGCTCCACCCCAGACTTTTTTGCTCTGTAGTCCAGATCTGCACAGTTATTACATAGATCAGGGGTCAGCAAACTATAGCCTATGGGCCAAATTCATTCCACTGCCATTTTTCACAAGTAAAGCTTTATTGGACTGCAGTCATGACCACTCATTTATATATTTTCTGTGGCTCTTTTCATGCCGAAGGGCAAAGTTGAGTAGTTACAACAGAGACCATCTGGGCCACAAAGTCTATAACATTCACTATTTGGCCCTTTACAGGAAAAGTTTGCCAGCCCCTGGAATAGATGATACTTGGATTCAAAAGAGTAAAAATGATAGATTCCAGAATGTTCACAGTGAGGAACTAACACTGTGATTAGAGTCTTCTGCCACTTTAATGAAAGTGGATGAAATGTTGCCTTAACAAGTAGAAGAATCACTCAAACACTAGGACCTGAATATACTAGGTGATTTTAATTACCTAGATATCTATTGGGAAAACAGCTTGACAGGATACAGATTGTCCAATCAATTATTTTTAAAGGGTTGCTGACAGTGCTTAATGTGAAAGAGGTAGGAAGCTAAAGAGATGGCAGGCCTCCTCTACCGATTGTGCCCAACAAAGAACAGACGATTGCAAACAAAATGGGATACGTCATTTGTAAGATGCAGAGGCTGTGAAATAAATGGCGGAATTCACAACGCTGAGGTAGGGGATTAGGAAAAGCAGCTGAACAAAGAATATGAATTTTAAGAAAGTAAACTTGAGTACCAAATGCTCTGAGCCCAAAATGACTGATATTTGCATAAATACATGCACAATCACCTGCTGAATCCACTCTGAAAGTTTTGCCACCAGCCTGCATGGAGACAAAAAAATTGGAATACTCAGTCATTCAGAAAAATTGACCAGTTGTTTTAAGTTAGACATACCAAAATTCCAGAAAGAGCTTAGCACGGGTAATACTGCTCACAAAGGCAAGCTCTTCTTGTTCTCTGAGAGGCGTTTTGCCTTTGGGATCCTGGAGCGCAGAGAAGCAACAAGCACAGGTTGTGATAATGTGTTGGCTGAGAGCAGAAATAAACCATGTGCAGAATGTGCCAGGAGCATGATGGTGGGTAAGCCTTCAACTTGGATGTGGTTCCCCTTCAAAGTATGGACAGTTAGGAAATGACTTTCCAGGCGCCTGAGGCAATAAGTGCAGTTTCCAACCCCCATCATTTAATTTAGTTCCAGGGAATGAGTTGTGTGCCCTGAGCCTATGTGGCTGATGCCCGGGTACAGTGGTATCCAAAGAGAGGGGAGAAAGGACTTGTGATTGGCGTGTTCTTTCAGATGAAGAAATGAAATAGAAGGACAGTTTCCTCCTTGGTTCCTTCATTCATGATTGAATTCATTTTTGTGAAGGGACTGCTGGCTGCCCTGCACCGCAACTGGGGACACCAAGATGAATAAAGACACGTGGGGGGGGCAAAGATTCAAAAGCACATTATCGCCTGGCACTCCGATGAACCATTTCTAATATGGGAGACAGTGCCCAAGCCAGAAGCTGTGTGAGGGATGAGAGAGAGTAAGTGTGGAAGCAGGCTGAAGAGGTTTGAAAATAGACTGATAATGTGTGTGACCGGACTCCCATAAAGTAAATTGTTTCTGAAGGGAGGGATGTTTCCACGGATTTTGAGGGAAACCCAAAAGCAGGACAGCTACCCAGTGTTGTGTTCTTTGCCTTCATGCAGTCTATGCAAAAGAAGAAAAGATGAGCATCTCAGTGTGGCCTGATTCTCCCTTCTGTGAGGGGGGCTGCATGTGTCCGAATGCACAGGCAAGGAGGGCTTCCATCACCCCCTCCTGTGTGCTCTCCCACGGTTTTCCAACTCTTGAGTTTGAGAGGCAGATTTACCTTCCTAGCACTGAGAGCCAGTTCTACTACTGGCACCAATGCTCCAACTTCCTTGTTTTTATCATTGGTATCTCTCATGACTCTAACAACCACCACCATTCACTGAGTGCTGACTATGTGCTGGGCACTGTGTTCAGCACCGACATCCATTGCTCATTTAAATCTCACCATGATCCTATGGAGTAGGTATCATTTTACCCAATTTTCAGAAGATCAATTGAGTCACAGAATATTTAACTTCCCTGAAGTCACTTGGCTGATTTAAGTCTTGCATATTCTAGATATTTTTAACCTCACTAGTGAGTGTCTTCTACTATTTATGTATTTTTTAAAAATAATTTGATTTAAAAAAAAGTTCTATGGCTGAAGCAAGTGCTTAATAAGTACTGCAAAGTTAGACTCTTGGAATATTAGGGTACTAGATGTGGAATCTAAGTTAGGGATATATTTGGTCCTTTCCAGATCTGTCTGGGTTACAGCAAGACATTTTCCATTTTCATGATGCACTTTGGAAGAGATCAGGGAAATTAAGTGGGCATCACATGCAAATATCACTGCTTTCATGGCAGTTTTATTTTAGAAAGGGCAATTTGTAAAACTTTTAGTGATCCTAGGCAAGGGGCAGGGAAAGGCCAGACTTCGCAGAAAACCCTTGACTGGGTGATGTCTACTACTACCATCTTCAGATTGTCAGATGCCAGTTGATGTTGGAGGACCTCTACTCAGCCCCTGCCTTGTCCAAGCTCTTGGAAACTCAATGTGACAGCTCCTTCCTTCATTAATATTCATGTTCTGTTTTGATCACAAGTCAAAGGGAGAGGTTAAACCACAACTCAGAGTCCTAGGGATCAGGATTTGACCATATTGAAACCTCATACATAGCCACCCCTCCATGGTTCTGTGGATGGAACCTGTCACTGGTGTGAGATCTTAGGTGTTGAGGCTATAACACAGAATGAAATAAACAAAGTCCCTGATTTGTGGAATTTGCTATCTAGTGGACTCTCTTACTTGATTGCCTTGAGGGCTTTTCCATGTTTCAGATTGTACTTTCTCACTACTCCATAAGGAAGGTTGATCAAGGTTCATGCTCATTTTACTGATGAGGAGACACAGCAATGATATCATAGAACTAAGTAGCAGAACCAAGTACACTTGACCTCAAAGTTTGTCCTCTTAAAAAGTTACTGTGGTAAAATATTTATAACATAGAATTTATTATTTTAACCATTTTTAAGTGCATGGTTCAATGGCATTAAGTACATTTACATCGTTGTGCAACCATCACCACCAAAGCATCTCCAGACCTCTTTCCATCTTCCCAACCTGAAACTCTGTACCCCTTAAACAACAACTTCTCTTTCTCCTTTCCCCCTTCCAGCCCCTTGTAACCACTATAATGCTTTCTGGTTCTATGAATTTGACCACTTTAGGTACCTCATATAAGTGGAATAATACAGTATTTGTCCTTATGTGATTGGATTATTTCATTTAGCATAATGTCCTCAATGTTCGTGTTGTAGCATGTGTCATAATTCCCTTCCTTTTTAAGGCTGAATAATATTCCATTGTATGTATACACCACATTTTGTTTGTCCATTCAGCCATTGATGGACACTTGCGTTGTTTCTACCTTTTGGTTGTTGTGAATAATGCTGCTATGAACATGGGTGTATAAATATCCCTTTATCTCCTTGCTTCCAATGCTTTTGGATGTATACCCAGAAGTGGAATTGCTGGATTATATAGTAATCCTGTTTTTTAATTTTTTGAGGAAGCCCCATACTGTTTTCCATGTGGCTGCACCATTTGACATTCCTGTGTTCTTTAAGCAACATCAACGTTGCCTTTGAATGATGAATGAAAGAGGGAAATAGCGCTGATATTGTAGCAACACCGAATGCAGCTGATCCGATGCTTCTGTTATATATCAGTGTAACCCACATTTCTGTCATATGATTTATGATGTTTACAAATAACATGTTTCCTTTGCTCCTCAAAAATGTGTTGAATAAAGGGGCATGTTTAACTTTTCAGTACACTTTAAATATGATGAAATGTCAGTGTTTTTGAGGTGTCAAAACAAATGACATAATGTCAGCATTTAGAAACTCAGCTATTTGCAAAACGAGTTGCTTTTGTTTTCTGCCAGGCACACCACAGCATGTTTAACGATGGGGTATGATAGCTGTGAATTGTGAGTCTAATCTGCCTCAGACTCAGAAAGCCTCCAGTACAAAGTGGCACTTGTTTATCGTTGCTTTGTGGTGTTTGCCTGTTTCTGCCATACAAAGGTTCACTGGGGGTTGAACTGAAAATTCGTGGATCAGTACTGGGTTGTGAATTCTCGAGGTGTGTGTCTATATCACTGTGTATGTGTGTGTGTGTTGTGTGTGTTGTACAAAGGATACATCTCCCAAATGATCCCATTTGGAGATCTTTTCCCCCGCAGTCGGTGACACACCCTGAGGTGACCCACAATGAGTCTGGCCCTTGGATAATCCTCTCCCCCGGAGCCCAGACAGAACCTGCGACTTGTTGCTAGCCAATGCAATATGGCAGAGGTGATGGGTTGCCATGCATTTGATTGGGTTACGTTATGTAAGACTCCTTAGCTGACTGGAGGAGCGATTCTTCTCGTGGCCTTGAAGCTGTCATATTGTGACAGGGCCATGTGGCAAGGAAGGGGCAGCCTCAGGAGATAAGAATAGTCCTTGATTGACAGCCAGCAAGAAAATGGGACTATCCATCAGTCTACAACTGTAGTGAATTGGATTCTGACAATGAACATGTGCCCTTGGAGGAAGACTGCCAGCCCCAGGAAGGAACACAGCCTGACTGACACCTTGATTGTGGCCGTGTGAGAGAGCAAAGGACCCCGTTTCCTGACCCATGGAAACTGGAACATAATAAATGTGATTTTTAAGCTGCTGTATTTGTGGTAATTGGTCACACAGCAATAGAAAACTAATACAGTCAGACACACTCTTCACATTACCTTCCCTTTCTCGGTTTGTTCCTTTTATGTTTATATGGATTTTCTGCCTATTTCTTCTGGTGTGGATTCTGCCTGATGGTACCATCAGCTCAGATGCCCTGGTTTCTCTCAGCCACAAGGAAGGCACCTGACCCTCACTAGACCAATTAGATGTTTATTTCTGGGACTCTGAGTCTTGACAAGAGTAACAAAGAGGCAGGGCATGTATAAAGCTTCTTTATCCCAGCAGCATTAGCCTGAAACACTCTTGCTACCAGTTCTTCTGGAGATTCCCTACCTCCTGTCTTTGCCAAAACTGACGTTTTCAGCTTTCTCTTTTTGATGAGCTTCACTAGATTCTTCAAATAAATTTCTCTTCCGCTTAAATTAATCAGAGTCTGATTCTCTTCTTTGCAGCCAGAGGATTCAAACTGATACATTGACCACTATCATAATCTCCTCGAATCTTCTTTTTCTGAGTTGTATTATGGCCTTCTTTCTAAAAGACCTTCCCAGGTGCCTGGGTGGCTCAGTCAATTAAGGGTCTGCCTTCGGCTCAGGTCATGATCCCAGGGTCCTGGGATCAAGCCCCATATCTGGCTCCCTGCTCAGTGGGAGTCTGCTTCTCCCTCTCCCTCTGCCCCTCCCCATCCCTGCTCCCCTCCACTCAGGCTTTCTCTCTCTCTCAGATAAGTAAATAAAATCTTAAAATAAAATAAAAGATCCTTCCCATCACTAGTTGCTCCTGACGATGTTTCCCCTAAAGCATTCAGGGTTTAAGGAGAATTCTGAATATTGAACTGACAGGATTTTGCAATCAGAAGACTAAAAGGGATACATGAAAATTGTCAGGTTACCTTCTTAATTTTAATCAGGACCAGTTTTGTTGTTTGTTTTGGTTAGGTTTCATAAAGAAGGTACTCAGAAAGGATAAATCATCAAGATGGATATTGTCTATAGAGAAGAAAACATAACTTTTTTACCCCACTTGGAAAAGAAAGAGTACAGAGTGGCTTCCAGCAATGTGTTTTCTGATTTCTTAGAGAGAAAGGAAGTATCAGTTGGAGCTGCAGGTTTTCTTGATCTTCAAAGTTGAGTTTGTAAAGATGTCTGTTTCTGGGACTGAAATATCAAAAACAAAGGAGGCATCTTGAATGAAATGAAAGCTCCAGAATAGAATTAAAAATAAGAATTGAAAAGTGGAGAGAATTGTAATTCGTCTTTGGAATTATGTTTTTTGACTCACTTCTTTGATATACAAATCTTTCCTTGATTATAAAAGTCTATGTGAAAAAGTGATATAAAGTTTCTTTGTCTTGCATTTAGTCGTGATGCGTGAATGTTTTGATTGTATTCTTTTTTTTTAAAGATTTTATTGATTTATTTGAGAGAGAGTGCCCAAGAGAGCAAGCAGGGGCGTGTGGCGGGGGGGGGGGGGGGGGGGGGGGGGGGGGGGGGGGGGGGGGGGGGGGGGGGGCGGGGAGGGAAGGGCAGAGGGAGAGGGAGAAGAAGAGGGAGAGGCAGGCTCCCTGACTGGGGCTGGATCCCAGGAACCCAGGATCATGACCTGATCCAAAGGCAGGAAGGCAGACACTCAACCGACTGAGCCACCCAGGTGCCCCTCGATTACATTCTTTATAAAGAAGTTAAAATAAGGCTGTTAATGTTTTTATCGCAGTGTCCATGACACCATGCTAACTGTGGCAAAGCATTTTTTTTCTCTTAATTTGTTGAACGGAGATATTTTTCACTGTAGTCCTAAAATGATCATATTAAAACTGTTCTGACAAATTCTCTGCTTGTGCTTTGATGAAATTTCAAAAAATATAAACAGCATTCAATACTATTAACAGTTGGGGATGTGTTTGAGATGGAATGTGTGTGTGTGAGCATATCATGGTGAAGAGAAGGACACAGGGAAAACATAAAAAAAGAAAACCCAACAGCTGAAGAATAGATTTTATGAAACTTCAGTGGGTTTAGCCTTGCTCTAAGACCCTTTTAATTGCTTTATAAAGTGCTATATTTCCAATTTTCCTATTACAAAAACATAGTTGAGGTTTTGTTTCAGGGTTGCTAAAAGAAATGAATTGATGTTTTTATAATATTTCCTTTGAAAAGTAAAACTGAACATGGTTCTTTACAACATTTCCTTCTCTTCCACACACATTCTCGGGTAGATTAAAATGAAATCAATCTTAGAGCTCAGGAAATGTCAAGATTTCAAATGGGAAGTTCTTGACTTTGCTGTCAGATTGTATTCTTGGAAAAACTAGTTCTCTCTCCCATTTCATTTTGCCAGTAAAGAATTGGTTGAGTCTTATGCATGTGTTCTGTGTGCTGTTCACGATGCCTCCCCAACCCCTTGACCATCACCCCTCACCATCATTAATTAGATAATTGCTGGTGTGTTGTTGGAAACTTTATAATTATGTGAAGAAATAAAGTCATAATGAAGTACATTACATTTCATATAGCCAAGGTATGTTGCCTGAGAATGAGTGAAGAATACTAGCATGATACCCTCTGTCTGTTTTTAGTACTGTGTCCCAAGATACAGACAGAGTCATTAGGGATTGGTATTTGGGGCTTTGTGTGTTATTTTCATATCACATATTATGACTAAAAAGTTATGGATCCAACACGTAAATAATGTATTGTACACTTACAATTTTTTAAGAGAATAGATCTTGTGTAAAGTGTTCTTGCCACAATAAAATAACAATTATTTTTTTAAAAGGAGGATCCAACAAGTATGGAAATAGATTGCATTTAGTTTAGAAATATTATATGCATTCTTATTCAGTGTTTGAGCAGTAGCTGGAATGCTCTTAAGTTTTGATGCTATTTTCCCCTGTGATTGGCTCCATAGAGCTAATATTCCTTAATCCACCTTAAAGGGACAATAGTTTTTGTGTGTGTGTGTGTGTGTGTGCTTAGAGATCTGAATTTGTCACTTTCTAGCTCTTTGTCCCTATTTAGCCCCAGAATCAGGACCTTTGTAATGAAATCTTTGTGAAGGATCAGTCAATGGCTTTTTTCCAAAGGACTCTGAAACTACTTGAAAGAGCATAATTTTTAATTTTTGCAGTGATTTCACTGAGAGATATTCATACCAAAACTAGATCTCTTAGAAACTGATGGATACCATTTCATATTGTACCAAAATTGAAGATACACTAGCGTCAGGCTTAGGTGCCTTTCTGGAATCACCAAACAACTGCTAATTTAAACCCTGCTTCTTAAGGCAGTGAGCTTATGACTGGAACTATTACTGACTGGACTTTGTTTGGAAGCACTGAGTATTGATTATATACAGCATTTCCTAAACTAATGAGAATTCTTCTTGAAGCATGGATCCTCAGTCCCAAAGGAAATCCAATCTGCGGTAAATCTCAAACTTCCCTTTTTCTCTTATGGAGGAGTCTCACAATCCTTAGACATTTTGATACATTGTATCAAGGGTTTAAGGTGTGGAGGAGGCAGTGAGACACATTTGGGACACATTTATGCTTTCTGAAGGGACTATGTGGATCTTTCCATCAAGTTTGTTCATGAAATTTTATTTTATTTTTCAAAAATTAATTACCTCTTTGTTTACACCTACTTTAATGCCTTGTTGGAAATGCAGCCATTTCTGGAGAGAATTTGGCATTGCTTCTATCTATGAGACAGGAGAACTTAATTATTTCCTCAACCCGTCTTTTTTGTTTTGTTCTGTTTTGTTTTAGAGGAATATGCACTGACATGAGAGAACATCCACATTTTTATTCTGGGCATGAAAAAGATGTAAAACAGGTTTGGTGTGAAGCATGTGGGTATGTGTGTATGTGTTATCACACTCCACCCTATGTGAAGGGTCACCAACGTTTAGAATCCTCAGGAACTAGAGCAATTAATCTCCTGTTGTCTATGAAAATCACAAGGCCTGGGAGTATCCTGCTCCTTTGTACCATTTGGAAACCATTACTGGCCCACAGGGATTGATACATCAAGAGGAATGATCTCTTGCCAGCCTATTTTTAAGTTTTGCCTGGCTAGTGTTACTGTTCCCCACCCATTTCTCCTTTATCCCATGTCATTTCCTTAGGTTCAAGGTTTGGCAGCCCCTTCTGCTTTGTGCTTATCTTTTTCTTCCTATTTACACAAACCTGCCTTCCCTCCCCAGTGAGACAGTTTATGTAGTGTGTGCATCTACAATCAGCTGGTTCTGCTGCACAACAGCAGAGCAAACCGTGCCGTGATCTGCAGGGTGGGAGTGTCAATAGACACAGGAGTGAGGATGACACAGCATCCCAAGGGACAAGATTGCAGAGATTTTTATCATTACTCCAATACAAGGACATGGTTAGAAGGCACATTGTGGAGAAAATAAAAGGAAAAGAGATTCGAGTTGAAAGCTTCCAGAGCAACAAGTCCCACAGGGAAGCATCTTACAACCCATTTGAACAAGTGTATGTAGCAGTTCCTCAGAGAAGAAATAAAAGGCCAAGAGAGAATGGCAGACTCTGTATGTTAGGCAACTGTAAGGAAGTGACCATTAATATTTAGGAAACTAAAGGTTTGAAGTACTTAGACGTAAAGCATATGTTAATATATAAACTAATGGAAATTATCAATGACCTTGAGGTTTCTTACAAGTTGACAATGTGGCCCTTATGCCACAGAAGGTGACTATTGCTGTAGTAGATTCTGACCATGACTAGATTATACTATGACTTTATATGTAATGTGAATTTTATCTACTTTCCCAGTGTGAGCAGTTCCTCTTTTGCCAACAGTTTCGCTTGCACATATCAGTAAACACGTATTTATCACTTTGGGGGATCAGTAAGTGCTAATAAAGTTGCTGCTGCTTGCATTTTAGATTTGTTTTGATGACAGACACATCCTAAATGAACTAAGAAGTCTTGCTTCAGAGCTCGGCAAGAAACATAAAGATATGAGCATTATCACAGTTGTCACCAAACAAGTTCAAAGGATGGTACATGGTATCTTTTTCATCAACATATTCTAACTCTG
The DNA here is from genome assembly GCF_004348235.1 of Phoca vitulina. NCBI lineage: Eukaryota > Metazoa > Chordata > Mammalia > Carnivora > Phocidae > Phoca > Phoca vitulina. The sequence continues at coordinate 26,991,093 of NW_022589725.1, forward strand.
TCACAGATTACGTTTCTAAGGGCTCTGTGTGTGCGCACACACACACTCCTATTTCCTTTGGTGGGAGTTTTGATGTCACTTTTTTTTTTTTTTTTTAAGATTTTATTTATTTGACAGAGAGAGAGTAAGAGAGAGAGCACAAGTAGGGGGAGTTGCTGGCAGAGGGAGAGGGAGAAGTAGGCTCTCACCTGAGTGGGTAGCCCTACGTGGGGCTCGATCCCAGGACCCTGGAATCATAACCTGAACTGAAGGCAGATGCTTAATTGACTGAGCCACCCAGGTGCCCCTTGACATCACTTTTTGATAAAATTCATTTTTAAGATTATTTCTGACTGCAGTGAGGAAAACCAACCAGTGAGCAAATACAAAGAATCTGTTCCTCTACACAGTATTTTTTCACAATATTTGTATGCGTTATTTCATTTAAAATCAGCACTCTGCATACAGTCATTTTGAATTATCTTGTGTTATATACAACATTTATTAAGGTTTGCTTTTCAAATATTCCTTTATTCAGTTATTTCTCTAAATGGGCTGACATATCAGCTTTCTCTATACATACTTTATCTATTAGTATATGGATTAAAAGTATATTTAATCTATTCCTCAACTTTTATCTCTTTATGTTAATGAGTAAATAATGTAATTTATAAATAATGTAAGTTTACAAATAATGTAAATAATGATAATTATGTTATCATTCTTTGTTTTCCTTCCTGACCTTTGCTAATCATCTAGAAATGTTTCGTATTCACTGACCACTCCTCTCTCCCCACTCATTTCTTAATTTTTTTTTTTTTTTTGTACAATATAGCTTCTTCCTAATTCATGGCCTACTCCACTGAACTTTCTTAAGACCATGTCTTCTTTAACACTTGTAACATTTAAGAGCATTGACCACCACCCTCTCTTAGGTGGTCTCCTCTACCATACTTGCTGCTCACTGGCACCAGCCATGAGCACCACACCTGAGCTGGGGAGCACTATCTGAAAACCAGATCTGCTTATATTGATTCTTTTTTATTCCTACCCCCACCTGGCTTCTCTTGAGTTTCCTACATATTTTCTTCTTCTTCTGTTTGCCAATTCCATTTGATGTGGGTATTCCACAAAGAAAAAAATAACAGATACTGTTTAGAACTAAAACAAGTTATATTAACACTTATATTTTGGAAAGGACATAATACATGGAACTGAGAGTAGATTGTGACACACACACACACACACACACACACACATTTTAAGCCAACGTGTTCAGTTGAACAGGTGCAGCCCCCTGTAGTCTACTATATGTCCAAGCTAAGTTTTCTTAAGTGTTTGGCATTAATCATCTCTTTTAATCCTTACCACAGCCTATTTGTTATTTATTCCCATTTTATACTTGAAGATACTTTATGTGTTCATCTCACTGAGAAAGTCATCTAGGTCATTATGAAAGCAGAGATGAATTGACAATGTTTGACATTACCCAAATAGGAAAGGAAATTGGGTGCAGAATAGTAAAATTTCTCTAACTAGGACGATGACTTCAAAAACAATTATTCAGTAATTAGATTACAGTGTTGCTATATCAGGTTGAATGCCATCATTGTGGGGTTCTTTTTTTCCTTACAAAGAGAAATAAATTAGTATGTGGGGGAAAAAAACTAACTCAAACATATCCAATTTCTAATATGCCACACTATATATTGAAAGACCCCATTCTTTGTATTTTCCAGTTTCCCATTGTTTTCAGCATGCCTTTCTCAACATGCTAATGATAGCTTAAAATTTAATATTTTCTTTGTACTTCAAAAAGTAAAATAAGAGAAAATTTAAGTCTTCTTACAAACTAGTTCTCTTTTTCCTCAGTGTAATGAGCTTCTTTGTGACTCTGACATTAAAATGTTTCCAAATGGTTATTGATTCATGGACATTAGGTTCTGTAACACAATTCTCTCTATCTTCTGGATGTATTGCTATTTGTTTGAAGACACATTCTGCCATTATGTGTGCCCTCACCAGCAATGAGGGATGAGCCTGAGCGAACTTTGGGAAGAAAGCCAGTTATTTCCTCTGCTGCATTACACGGGAAGTTATTCAGGAACATGCCCACTGAGGCAAATTTACCAAGCAGGGTGTTTGTTGCTTTGACATTTGGACTATCTACTAGCATGAAAAATCAGCAGAGAGGTATTTCTACACTTGCTTAGAAATTATTTGACTAAATAGCATTGTAGGATAGAAATAGCATTTTGTTTTATTTATTTATTTATTTATTTTTTACTTATAATGTAATTCTCTTAGTCAACCTAAGTTTATGGTGTCAGTGGTATTCATTATTTTATTCAGATTTCCATCCTTTTTTTCTGTAGTGTGGAGCTTTGTACATGAGGCATCTATGTGTATCTCCCGTGATTCCTCTGGCAGAAATATAGCACCTTCTACTCATATTCTAAAACTAAACAAGATTAAGTAACACCACTACTTGCCTCTAGTGTGTAAACCACAGTTTCCTGCTCTCACTCTCTGAGTGAAAAGCCACATTTGGGATAGATCTGCTGAGTGAATAACTGGGGTAAAAAAGTCTTTACCTCTGTACCATGGACTGTAATATGACCTAGCCATGTTATAACCTACCTGTTAACCTTTTAAGAAGTGTGATTGAATGTCATATCTATGTTGATTTTTGTTTCTCTGAATAATTTAGGGCTGTGCTGCTTAGGAGATTAGCCACAAGTTACATATTGTTCTTTAAATTTAAATTAATTAAAAGGACAGAAAATTTAGAATTCAGTTAATTCAGTGGCAAAAATGATATTTTAAGTGCTCAGTAGTTGCATATGACTTAATTTAGATCAGGGAAACTTGAGATGTTTTCTGGGGCTCCTAGCTGAAGAGATTCTCCTTTCCTGATAGATGGGGATAACAGGCTGCAGCTCTTAGAAGCTGCTAGCAGCCATGTTGGGATGGTGAGGAAAACTAGCTTTAGAAAGACACATCTTCAGGACACCTGGGTGGCTCAGTGAGTTAAGTGTCTGCCTTTGGCTCAGGTTGTGATCCCAGGGTCCTGGGATCGAATCCCACATTGGGCTCCATGCTCAGCAGGGAGCCTGCTTCTCCCTCTGTCCTTGTGTACTCTATCTCTCTGACAAACAAATAAATAAAAATCTTAAAAAAAAAAAAAAAAAAGAAGCAGCTTCTTCCTGTCTTCCTAATTACCTACCTGCAATGCTAAGTCACTATGTGACCTTTGCTTTGCTTTTCTGAGTCTCAGCTTTTCAAATATGAAACATCAAATTATTGGGGGAAAAAAAGTATTAAGTCAGGTATAATCATGACTATATTTATTCTATTGAGTCTTTTCTGCATTTGATTTCATTTATGCACAAATTGTCATCAACTTTTCTTCTCTTTTCAGACTCATTTCACTTTTTTGGTACTTTTCTTCTGTCTTTTCTCATCCTTCATGCCACTAAAATAGCAATCGTTTACTTAGTAGAACTGCTGCTTGTAAGTGGCAGTGGAGGATGAAAAAGGAAACTATCCAATGGCAAAAGAAATGGATAAAAGTTTTTGATGTACTGTCAACTCTGGATCATTTTTAATGTCTCTTCCTCTACAAGATAAAATAATTTTCTATAATAATCAATGATAACCATTATCTTCTTGATTCGTTCTTTTTTTTTTTTGATTCGTTCTTTTTTATCAAGATAAAATTTACATAACATAAAATGTATCATTTTAAAGTGTATAATTCAGTGGGGTTTTTTTGTTTTGTTTTTTATAATCACAAAGTTATGTAATCATTACTACTATTGAATTCCAGAATATTTCATCACTCCCTAAATAAACCCCATACACATTAGTAATCAGTCTCCATCCCCTTTCCCCCTATCTGACAATCTACTTCCTGTCTTTATGGATTTGCCATATAAATGAAGTTAAATAATATGTGGCCTTTTGTATCTGGCTCCTTTCACTTAACATGTTTTCAGGGTTCAGGATGTTAGAGCAAGTATTGGTGCTTCATTCCTTTTATGGCTGAATATTATTCCATTTTATGGGTATACCATATTTTGTTTACCCATTCATCAGTTGATGGGCATTTGGGTTGTTTCCACTTTTTGACTATTATGAATAGTTCTGCTATGGATATTTGTGTTTACATGTTTTTGTATGAACATATGTTTTCAATTCTTTTGAATTGAATATACCTAGGAGTGAAATTACTAGATCATATAGCGACTTTGTTTACCTTTTTGAGGAACTGCCAAACTGTTTCCCATAGTAGGTGTACCATTTTACGTTTGCACCAACATGTATAAGAAATCAAATTTGTCCACATCCTTGTCAACTCTTGTTATTTTCTGTTTTTTGTTTTTGTTTTTTAAACAACAGAAATTTATTTCTCACAGTTCTAGTGGCTGGAAGTCCAAGATCAGTGTGCCACAATGTAGGTTTCATTCTGAAGCCTCGCGTGACTTCTTCTTTGTGTGCACATGGAGAGAGAGTTTCTTCTTTATCTATCTATTTATATAGAGATATAAATATATAGATATATAAATAAATATATGTTACTGTAATATACATTATATTATACTATATTAATTAAATTATATATTATAAATATATATTTGTATTAAGGCTTAACTGTCATATAGTATTACATTAGTTTCAACTATACAATGTAATGATTCAATATTTGTCTATATTGAAAATTATTATAACAATTAGTATAGTTAACATCTGTCACCATACAATTATAATTTTTTTTCTTGTGATGAGAAATTTTAAAATTTACTTTCTTAGAAACAACATTAGTAACTAGAGTCACCATGTTGTATATTACATCCCCATGACTTACTCATTATATAACTGGAAATTTGTACCTTTTGACCCTCTTAACCCATTTCAGCCACCCACCACCCCTGCCTCTGGCAACCACCAGTCTTCTCTGTATTTGTGAGCTTATTTTTTCTTTTCTTTTTTTTTTAAGATCCCACACATAAGTAAAATTATATGGTATTCATCTTTCTCTGTCTGAATTATTTGCTTAGCATAATGCCTTCGAGATTTGTCTATGTTGTCACAAATGACAAGATTTCATTCTTTTTATGGCTGAATAGTATTCCATTGTGCATATACATCACATTTTGTTTACCCATGGATCCACTGATGGACTTTTAGGTTGTTTCCATGTCTTGGCTATTGTAAATAATGCTTCAGTAAACATGGGTATGCATATATGCTTTAGAATTAGTGTTTTCATTTTCTTTAGATAAATATTCAGAGGTGGAATTGCTGGATCATATGGTAGTTCTGTTTTTAATTTTTTGAAGAATATCCATATGTTTAACAGATATAAGGTGATATCTCATTGAGGTTTTAATTTGTATTTCCCTAATCATTAGTAATGTTGAGTGTCTTTCATGTGCCTGTTGGCCATCTATATGTATTTTCTTTGGAAAAAAATATCTATTCAGAGTCTCTGCCCGTTTTATAATCAGATTGTTTATTTGTTGTGCTTTTGAGTTGTATGAGTTCTTAAATAGTGTAGGAGTCAGTTGCTGATCCCCACCCCTGCCCCTGCACAGTTGAAAATCCATATATAACTTTTGACTTCCCAGAAACTTAACTAGTATTAACACCTGCTGTTGACTGGAAGCCTTATCAATAACATAAACAGTGGATTAACACAGACTTTGTATATTATATGTATTATGTAATGTTTTCTTAGTTTTCTTAAACTAGAGAAAAGAAAATGTTATTTAAAAAATCATAAGAAAAATACATTTACAGTGCTATACTGTATTTATTGAAAGAAAAAAATCCATGTATGAGTGGACCCATGTAGTTCAAACCCATGTTGTTCCAGGTTCAGTTGTATTTTTGCATGTTAACCCTTCATCAGATGTATGATTTGCAAATATTTTCTTCCATTCAGTAGGTTGCCTTTTCATTTTGTTGATGGTTTCCTTTGCTGTACAGAAGCTTTTTAGTTTGCTAAAAACTGAAGTAGTTCCACTTGTTTATTTTAGCTTTTGTGTCCCTTGCCTTAGGAGACATATCTAGAAAAATGTTTCTATAGCTGATGCCAAAGAAATTACTGCCTATGTTTTCTTCTAAGAGTTTTATGGTTTCAGGTCTCACAATTAGGTCTTTAATCCATTTTGAGTTAATTTTTATGTATGGTGTAAGACAGTGGTCCCATTTCATTCTGTTTTGTTGTTCTCTGTTTTTATGCCAATACTATACTGTTTTGATTACTATAGCTTTGTATATTTTTTATTATAGTCATCTTAGTAGTGTGAAGTGGTTGATTTGTTCTTTAGTTTAGAAATAATTAGCAACTTTTTAAAAAAGAATATATTTAAAAAGTAAAAATATTGGGGCGCCTGGGTGGCTCAGTCGGTTAAGCTTCTGATCTCAGCTCAGGTCATGATCTCAGGGTCCTGGGATCAAGCCTCGCATCAGGCTCCATGCTCAGTGGGGAGTCTGCTTCTCCCTCTTCCTCTGCCCCTCCCCCACTCATGCTCTCTCTCTCTCTCTCTCTCTCTCTCTCTCTCTCTCCCTACCTCTCGAATAAACAAAATATTTTTTAAAAAAGTAAAAACATTAAAATTCAGTGAAAAATCTTTATATATGAAACAAATTTTTATTTTTTTTACCAAAATTACTAAATCTCACAGAATGCTCTAGTTCATTCTCTTAAACACAAGTAAAAACCACAAGAATTCAAATAGGATAACATAATTGAAGTAACTCAAATCTATTTATTTGTCTTTGCAATCACATGATATTATTGTTTATTATGTTTCTTCTGCTTAAAAGTAGAAATATGTAGTAGCACATAAACAAAAACTGTCCAAAACAAAGCTTGAATAATTACAAAGAATTATGAGCTTGGTCTTAAAACAAATGCAGATAGCTGAGTTCACATGTGTCTTGGGCCAGCTATATAACTGGGCCTTCTATGAATTAACTTCTTATAGATAAGAGGATGTTATTTTTTTTAAGTTTCTAAGTTGAAGCTTAACAACTGCTACAGTCATTTAGAACTTAGATCAACAAAATATTTTTGGGACGAGGACTATTTTGTTACTGGCATTGTTTAGAATTATAACATATGTTGATAATAAAAAGCAGACCAAAATTTCCTGGGTTCGTTTTTTTTAAATTTTCTCTACATAATACATTCCCTTCATACCTGCCCCTAGGGCAGATCACTCATTGCCCTTGGTTACATATGAATTTTGAAGGCTTTTAGGTTTTTTAATATTTTACATGGGAATCATCTTGGCAATGAAGAAAACTTTTCTGATATGATTCCCAATCAGGAAATAACTCTTTAACCAAAGATCATAACCTGCTCTTTCACCAGAGTGTGGTAGAAGAAAGAGTTGATTGGTATAGAGGAAATAGATGCTAGAGAGAGAACACTAAGATTACAAAGATCACTTCAGGGTCAACCAGAGTTATCCCCAGAGTATTGAGAAAAACATTGTGCAAAAATTGTGGGAAGCAAACTCTTAGTTATCCATTGCTACAAATCAGTTTACCTCCAAACTTAGTTGCTTATAACAACCATAAGTATTTATTATCTCATACAGTTATTGTCATCCAGGAGTTTGGGAGCATCTCAGTTGAGTGATTCTGGCTCAGAGTCTCTCTCATGAGATTGCAGTCAAGCTGTTGACTGGGGCAGCAGTCATCTGAATGCTTGGTTGGGGCCAGAGGATCAAATTTCAAGCTTACTCTTGTGGTTGTTAGCAGGAGGCTTTAGTTTTGTTGTTGTTGTTGTTTTTCACTGAAGAACCTCTCCATAGGACTTCTCACAACATGGCATCTGGCTTCTTCATGACTGAATAATGAAAGGGAGAGAGAGGGGTGAAAGAGAGAGAACAACCAATATGGAAGGCACAACATCTTTTATAACTTTTACTCAGAAGTGACATGCCATCCCTTATTCTGTTGGTCACCTAGACCAACCCAGATACATCGTATGAAGGGACTACATAGCTGTGTGAATATTAGGGGATGGGGATCATTGGGGTCCATCTTGGAGGCCAACTACCACACCTCTCTCAATTTACATTAATTTATAAATTTAGATTAAAAAAATTAGAATCCATTGCTTGGTCTAGAATGTTGCTCATTCCTATCTTCTTCTAATTTTCCAAGTTAAAAAGTAAACCATCCAGCTATTGTTTTACTCTGACCAGATTAACTCTACCTAGTTATAAAGCCAACCACCTACTCACCGTATCTTTTAACTAGGATAGCATACCTGTTACTTAACCTTCCAATTTTTCTTTAAGGATAATTTTTAAAAGAGGCAGGTGTTTTACTTCTAAGAATATCTGTTTATTCTTAGAATAGAGAGAGTGGGAACAATGGAAGAATTATATATATATATATATTTATATATATATTAAACATTGATTTTAACATTGATTATCACCTGATGGCTGTTATTTTGGGGAATTATTTCAATAGAAATAGAAAATAGTCTTTCTTCTAAGTATCCGTGATTTACAGTGATATTACCACATTACCACATGAAGACTAAAACTTGCCATGTTTTCATTTCTTAAAAGATTAAATTGTGTTTTATTACATAGATCCTTTAGTATTTTCCCTAGATAGTTCTTTTCTTCTCATCACACAAACACTCTAGGGACAACTTTATGGATGAAATACAACAGATTATAGTTTAATTCTCTGAGGTAGGATCCAGCTGCCTTCATCATATAGGATAGTTGCCTCTTAAGGCATGATGGCTAATGGGCTCAAGTTACAGGTAGGAATTAAATACATTATAATTTTCTTTTGAAAGTAATTATTCTAAGGCAAAATTAGGTTCAAATTTGACTTTGAGTGGTAATGATGCATTGGAACCCTAGGATACTTTGGATTATATACCATTTCCCTCTATTAATATAGATTTATGCACTCTCTTTCAGATGTAGTCCTTAAATTTGCACAACATTTGATGAATGGTCATCCTATATCTGGGGGTTATACTTTTTTCATCTACCTTCTGTTTGCCATCTCACTGAAAAGTATGTAATTGGAGAGAGATGATTACAAAATAAAATCAACATTAGCATAAATGGTTTATTCATTTTTACACTGCTTTCTTATCAGTTTGGGGATCTGGGAGATTAGGAAGAGTAGGGACTATCTGTCCTTCTGTTTTAGTATATTTTGTAAATTACTTTTCTCTCCTACTGTGCTTTAACAACAATAAAGACAAAGATGTCAGTGTCAAAGCTATGTATATATGTTTTCAGTAGGAAAAAGTGTTTAGATGAACTCTCTTACTAAATTAACATAATTTATTTTGGAAAGATTTTTTAAGCTAAAATCTATATTTAATATATAAATTGAAGATAACTAGAAACATATAGACTAAATTATTGGTATTATACCTAAAATCCCTAGAAATACACTCCTTATCTTTTTTTTTTTTTTCTTTTGAGACTTCTTTCAGCTCCTAACTAATTTACTGTAATTTTGGAATCCTTGGAAATACCATCTCTATAGTATAACTAATGGGCAAACTGGAACTAACAGAATGGAATTTTCTTTCCTTCCCCCTCCCACTCACCCCAATAAGATGCACAGATTTACATGACATGGCTTGCATAACACAGCAGAACAATCCCTGGAAAGTTTGATTCAACTTTAATAGTTTTAATTCAATTAAAACAGATTTCTATTTTAAATGCACTGAAGAACAGACTACTTAATAAAGCCTTAGGTAACTTCTCTTGTGTAACTACAATTTAATAAAAAAAAATTAGGTTTTATATATCAACTCTGTTTATTCATTCTAAGTTGTTTTATTCAGACTGAATCTCCAAGGCAGGCTTTGCAGAGTGTCAAACCTATGTTCCTCACTATTAATGGTTACTATGGTTGCTTCTTCATTCTGTAACTTAAATTTATGGAAAACAGGCTCTTTGTGTCCAGAAGGCAGAAAAGGCCTGGTGAGATTCAGGCACTAAACCTAAAAGGCTTTTGGCCTTTCTGCCTCTGCCCCTGTGGCTGCCTTTATCCCATTTCCAAGGGTACCTGGATAATGTGGGTTACCCAGTGGGTAGAGTTTATGGAGAGAACTCATTTCTGTTGTGTGAGTAGGAGCAGATAGGAGTAGAAGGGTAGAGGATCTTGGGACACAGGGTTGTGTTTCTGTCCTCCGTGCCCCTTAGTCACTTGCTCCCATCTTCAGTTTAATTTCCATTTTTAATGAGTTTTTAAAAGATTGATTAAATAAGCTATGTAGGAATCATATTGTATTTTAAAATAGCACTTCTAAAAGTCTGTATAAGCATAATACTGATGTTAATAATTATGAACAAGATCTAGTTTACAATGGCAAAGTGAAGCTAAATCTCAAAATACTCTTTTCCCTAAACAAATGTCATGAAACAACTTATAATTAAAAACCAACTCTCACTATCCATCCATCCATATATACAGACATGGTAAGGGGAAAATATTCCCAACTACCAATGGAAAAAAAAATACTAGCAAAGAATGCAGACCCAGATCCCCGAATCTGCCACGTGCTCCTAAACTGTTCTTCACATAAACCAAATAGGGGAGATGTGAGTAAAATAAAATCCTGAAAAATAACCGTCACCCAGTGGTAGAGAAGCTAATGGAGCAGTCCTGAGAGAGGGAACCTGGACATTTCCATAAGTCTTCTGAACTCACAGGAGAAAGTAATAATTTCTGAAGTTGTCTATTTTGGTGTCTTCCTGCTGGCATGAAAGTAGGGAATAAAAAGCAGAATGTTCATACGTTCAGAGCTAATTATCTTCAGCAATAAACAAGGTTTTAGCTGACCAGAAAACAAAAAAAGCAAATAAATTAGGCAGAGAACAGAATGAATTGAGAAGCATATACTAGAATCCTGGGGGTGATGTTGCCTTCAGCCTGTTGAGGACCTTAATGCCTTTTTTCTGTTGTATCTGAGAGAGAAGATAGATACATTGGCTGTTGGGAAGAGAAAAGCTAATTAAACTAAATGATCTCCTGAAGTCCTTATGATGGAAATAGAGGTTCAGGTACTCAGGGCTAAGTAGGGGAAACTTTCTGAAGCCATAGGCTTGACTTGATTCCCAATAAAATAGAACAGACCCTGGCATAGAGAATTAACAAAACCGGAGAGAAGATGGCAAAGCCCAAAAACACTAACCAAGACTGCCCAAAACCACGGTCAGCCATCCTCCATACTCTTCCCCTTGCCTTCTGGCCACAGATATATGCAGACACAAACTGTAGTATTTAGGGAGACCTAAGTAAAGCTCAGTTAAGGTGAGAAGGGAATCCAAGAGAATTGATCCAGAAACTCACAAACAGAAACAAATTGCCTGGGATGTAACATGGGAAATCTGTGGTAAGTGGGTGAGGATAAGCAATGATATCATTTAAGTAAAGAAGAAATTTAAATAATTATGATACTAAGAATTATAGAAAGTAAATATTGTAAATTTCTTTTTGTTGAGTTATAATTGCCATATAACATTTCATTAGTTTCAGGTGTACAACATAATGGTTTGATGTTTGTATATATTGCAAAATGATCACTACAATAAGTTAGTTAACATCCATCACCATCATAGTTACAAAATTTTTTTTATTGTAAATTTTGACAACATATAAAATGATTATAAAAACCATATGTTGGGATATTGAGGATTGGTGATGGAAGTATAAATTGTTCAACTCTCTTTTTAGAAATTGTACTAGAAGCCTGTGCAGAATAGAATGACTAAAAACAAACAAACAACAAAACAAAACAAAAACAAATAACTTTAAAGCTGTCAAATCACCAGAGAGGAAAACATGTACATATTATATTAAAAGAAAAAAAAGACAATCATATAGAAGTTTAGAAACAAAACAAGCATTACATTTAGAAAATGTAATTTGAAAAGTTGATTATATTGGTTACATCAATGAATTTAAATGAGATATTGCCTGTTAATGTAATGTAACATATAAAAAGTAAAATAATAACAAAATAAAAAGCATATGGCAAGAGAATTTAACAGAAATCCAATGGTGGCAAGAGAATTTAACTCATCATGTCAGCCATTAAAAGATTATGGAACAAAAAAAATTATAATGTTAAGGGCCTGAATAAAATAACTGAGAAATTTAAATATGTATGTAGATGAATATAGAGGGTAGGAACTAGATGGATGGGTAAAGGAGTGAATAATTGATACCTCTAGAGAATAAATCTTTATGTTAATACCTGTGTCATACATAGAAATGCAGCATATATTAGACCTTGGCAAACTTTAATATAGTCTGCAAAGGTAAAATAATATGAAGTACATTACTGACCACAATGCAATAAAATTATAACTTAAGAGAAGAGAAGCAGAAAGTCGAACCACCTTAAACATCAACAATAATAAAAAACTCAAATAATTCTTGGGTCACGGCAGAAATCAAAAGAAAATTTATAAAATATATAGAAAACAATAAATGTTTGACAAAAGTCAATATCACTTGGGTACTAAAATTCACCTGGAAAAGACAGATCCGAGAATATTTGCAGAAATTTTGAAAAAAAAAATAATGAGAAGGAAACTAACTTTACTAGATATTAAAATACATCATGGAGTTGCAATAATTAAAATAAATTGGTACTGGAGAAGACCAAAAGAGAGGGGCCACAAATAGATCTGCATGTTTTAACACTGAACTCATGACAATAGTATTATTTTTAAATCATTGAAAAAAGAGGCTATTCAGTGAATAGCATGAAACAACTGGTTAACTGTTACAGAAAGAGATAAAACTGGATCCCTTTCTTTTAAACCTCCAAATAAGTTCCAGATGGAAGAAAGTATTAAACATAAAAAAAAGAGCCTATAAGAAAGATTTTTAAAAAGTATCACTGAATGTTTTTATAATCTTGGCATAGAGAAGCTCTCTAAAAAGAGTATAACACCCAGAATTTGTACAGAAAAGATCAATAAACTTTACAGTATAAAACATTAGAAAACAAAAACTTTGTATGGGGAGCAGAGCAAATAATATGAGAAAGAACAAAAGACAAATGACAGGTTGGAGAAAAATATGCACCTAAGCTCAAGACCAGTTTTTCTTAATTTTTACAGATCTCATAGGAACAACCAACAATAGAAAAATAGGCAAGGGATATGAACAAAATTTTGTGAATAATGAAAAATAAGCAACTATTGAACACATGAACAGTTGTACAGCCATATTTGAAAGTAAAGCCAAAAAATATCAATATAAATCATAAAAAAAGATCTAATATTTTATATCCACATGTTCGGCAGATAATTAAATTTAAAAATACCCAGCATCAGTATATTGATAAAGAACTCTCAACTGTGAGGATATAAAATATGGTGACTAATCTTGGGTGGTGTGAAGATAGATATATGTCAGAAAGGTGCATATGGGGGCACCTGGGTGGCTTAGTGGGTTAAGCATCTGCCTTTCGGCTGGGGTCATGATCTCGGGGTCCTGGGATGGAGCCCTGCGTCGGGCTACCTACTCAACGGGGAGTCTGCTTCTCCCTCTCCCTCTGCCTCTCCCCCCAACTTGTACTCTCTCTTTCTCTCTCTCTTAAAAAAATAAATAAAATATTTAAAAAAGAGAGAGAGAAAGAAATGTGAATGTGTGCTCCAACATTCTCAATGAGAGGAATGTATCCAATACATATATTTGCAAAGTTCATCAACATGTTCAACGTTCATTCCATCTTTATACACTTCCCCCATGTGCACGATCCAGCAAAAGGACCTGAAGTATTGGTCAGCATGAAATTGTTAGGATAATTACAATATGATGATGAATTTGAAAACATTTTAAAACAACTGTTTCTACTGAAAGCCGAATAACTCTAGTATATATAAGTATAATTTTAAAGATGAGGTATGGAAACGTCAATTGTGTGAAAATGTGCATATTTGCATTCATGTATTTGTTATTACAATAATAAACTTTTCTCTCCCTTTTTTCTGGAAGGAAACAAAGGAGAAAAAGTCAATAGTGGTTGCCTTTGGAGAAAGGGATGGGGCTGATTGAGGAAGAATTTCACTATTTTGTCCTTTTCTGTGTTATTTTCACTGTCTAATCACTATGTAGATCAGCTGAGGTTTTCTGAGCAATAGTGATTTTTAGTTTCCTTTCTTAGATTCCTCTTAAAAACCAAAACTAATCAATGTTGATGGTATTAAGCAGTTAGTAAAATAATTCTGGTAGGATCAACTACAGCCTGTGTTTATATATTCTGGTGTGAGCTGAAAATTAGGGGCTCTCTCAGTGTTAAATTTCTGTAGAGAGCTTTTGCATATGTAGATGCACTATTAATACACATAAGACCACTATGATCAGGCTGATTCTTTTCAAGTGTCTATTCTACTCCCATAAGAGTGGAAATAGTTTCAATAAATTTTGTTTTATAAATATTTAACTTATGTTTGCTGAGGTTGAAAAAGGCAATATTCCACAAGGGTCCATTTTCTAAATGTAAGGCATGAATGATTTTTTTCATAGTTACAGTATTTATGAAATATTGAGAATTTATGCATGTGAAATGTCTCATAATGGACTATTATAGACTTAAGCTATTCTTTTTTTAGGCCTCCAGTGTAAAATTCAAGGAGTAGAAGCTATATCAAATGAACATGCTGTTTCTCGTGCTATAGACTCTTTAATCTTTACAGAAGTGTTATTTGCTCAGCCAGATTGGTCTGAAAGATTTTTTTTTTAAAGAATTAGTTTAATTTTCTCTCAAACAACTCAACCTTCAAAAAGAGTCCTTCCACGTTGCTTTTTTCGCTGTTGCAGTGCATACTAAGTTCCTTTATAAGCATGGCATTTAATGTGTTTGTTTTATGTAGAATGAGTTATTAAAGTAGTGGCTGAATTACTTCATGTAATTTGCATAAAAGCATATTTCAGTGATAAAAATTAATGTCTTGGGAGTTATGAATGAATGGGAATGAGTCATTCATTTTTAACAGAAAAGAGTTTTGTCTTCAGTTTCTACCACACTTGAACTTCAATTACCTGGATTATTTTGATGTGTTGATTTATTTGCATTTACTTCAGTGCTAATAATTATTCAGCGGCTGGAGTAGAGGACTTTTAGGTATGTCTTTAACCTTAGCCTAATCATAGAAAGAGTTGGCATGGGTCAGAGTTTGTTTTCTAAAAGCATCACTAAAGCTTGACAATGTTCGAGTGATTCCATTAGCAGCTATGGTATGGAAGCTTAATGTCCTTTTCATTTTGGAATCTGACAGACTTAAACTTAGTATTCATTTTGGCCCCTCTGAATTTCATCTGCTCATCCATGCTTATAAAAATGAGATAAAAAGCCAATCCTCGTTCTTGCTCTTGCAGAAGCAATTGTAGATTTTATGAGGAAAACAATGAACATGTCACCCTGAGTTTGGCAGCAGGAAGGAGCAGGGAGTTCATAAAGACCTTTTTGGGTGCCAACTGTTGTATACCAGAATTGTTTATATTAGTGAAATCCTCTGGTTGTAAGTTATGTAAATTGTGTCTTTTGCTAGACTCTGTTTTATGGTGGAGAGGGGGGTTGGGGAACGTGTATTAAATCTGAAATGGTCTCATGCTTAAATACTGCAGTGTGGTAGACAGTTAATCTTCAAAACAGATAGTGAACATACGTATCTGCTTCATTATCACCAACATATGTCTCCCCGTAATTACCCTGGTTTATACCTTGGGATGAGCTAAGGATGCAAGAGCTGTCTCAGCTCAGAGAATTTTTGTTTTTATTTTTTGGATTCCAAACAGAAGGTGTTAGGGGAAAAAAAAAAAGTTATATGGATTTGCCCAGGAATGGTGCTAGTGAAAACATGACTCTGAAATTAATAGCTCTGTCTGTTTGAGACCTAGGAGAGCAGGTGCTGGGGAAGTCTGACTCAACAGCTGGGTCAATACACCTTGGCACATCTGAGACTATTTGGGGGAAATTCCTGAGGAGACTCGTGACACTGCACAGGGTTTCCACTTCTCTGGTGGTGACAGGCGCGAGTGGCATGTAGTGACAAGGTTGTAGCTGACCTTCCGGGGGCCAGGGATTAACTCCTGAGAGACTGTGGTGCATTTTGCACATAAAACAGCAGCCACTTGAATACTGAAAAGGAAAACAATTCCTCCACTGGTGTGTCCATTGAGGAGGCAAGCTCAATCACTTATTTACTTTTTTTCCTTATTTAGTAAATAAAAAGGACAGTTGTTTTGCAAAATATGGATGTGGGAATGAACACAGTCCACAAAACTCACATGGGCAAGAAATGTAACTGTAATTTCCTATAAATTGTATTCATGTAGTTCCCCTCTCCTAGAGAGAACATACATCTGGGTTTACCCAGAACAGTCCAGGGTTGTGGCTATTGCCCTGGCCTAGTGAGTAATAGCACCCCCTTCTTCCCTCTCAGTAGTTTCCTGATCGTGCCACCTGTATCCCTCCATAACAACCCCGTTTCCTTGAATCTGTTGACACAACAACCTCGCTACTTCAGTGGGAAGGGCTATGGGGCTCAAAGAAATGCAGAAAAACCATAGCTGTCAATACTGTACAATACTATTCCCTTCCAAATATTCAAAGATTCCATTTGCTTATTTCTAATTTTCAAAAAGGTGTGTATAACGTTATAATATGTATAACAGAGATAGAAATTGTTGGCCAGGGGTGAACTAGCATATTCCTTGGATAATGTAGTGTTTTATTTGCGAGGACTTGATATACTTTGGGGAGCCTCATTAATTTTTATGGCATCATGAGTTTACTTATTATCCAACAAATTAAATTCCTCTACACTAATACTAGTAGTAAAATATTTTCTATGACCTTTATATTCTCTGCTCAAAAGTCAGGCAGGGTTGGAAATAGCTGGCTGGAACCTGGCCTGGGAAGGAAATGGGTGAGGTCTAAGGAGGTGAGCCAGGTCGCTGGAGAACAGGAATCTTACATGTGAAAAGATTCAGGGAGCACCCTCAGCTCCTTGATTTAAGGCCTTTATAAAGCATCACACTCTTCCTAAACTAATGTATGCTTCAATTGCCCTTGATAACCATAATCAGTTTTGGAAACTGAGTAATTGCCTAGTTGGATCGTATTTTGTGAACCAGGTTTGTCACAGTATTCACCATAGTGGCCAAATTTAGATCCATGTAAATCATTAAGTTCATATCCATCCAGATTATATTTACATGCATACATATGTACACACATGCATACATATGCATATAATTCATACAAGTGTGTGTACATATGTGTATGTAATGTGTGTGTGTAATTATAGGTCTTCTCTATAGAATGATGGGCTTTGAAATCAAATGATCTGGCTCCATAAATGTCTGTCCCTCTCTGCATGCATTTTGCCTCCTCTCCTGCCTTTCGCTGTGGTCTGGGAAGGAACAACTACACTCCCTTTCTGATTCCAAGTGACCTCAGAAAGCATACCTGCTCTTTTCCTCCACTTATTTTGACTTACCTTCTTAGTGCCCAGGAGGTAATGTGGGCATCTGGATTACTTTCTCCTTTCTTTCCTGCTTCTTCAGGATAAACCCACTTTTCAATATGCTTTCCCAGTGTTCTTTTTTTTTTTTTTTTAATGCTGCCAGAGTGATTCTCTTAAAACACAGGCTTAATACTTCTCTGAAACTTGTGATAGATCTTCACTGTGTAAGAAATGAATGTCTCATGGTGTGGCATTCAAGGGCCATTCTAATCTGACTCAGTTGCAGTACCTAGCCTTTCTCTTTGCATCATGTCTTCCAGTCAAACCAGACCCATGCTTTCTAAGCCTCGGGCCTTTTCCTGCTTCTCTTGTTTTCCCAGCTTCTTTAAGGTACACCTGAAACGTGTCTTCCCCTTGCTCGTCATCTTAGCCACTATCTTTTTCCCACAAGCATACGGATTTTTATCATTTGTGTATAGACTTGCCCATAGCTTGCCTTGACTTATGACTAGCTGTTTCTATACCTGCAGTACATATTAATTATAAATTCCTAGAAGGTGGAGAACATGTCTTTTTATGCTTTGTGTTGCTCCTAGCATCTGACTCAATACTTGGTAAACTGTAGTGCTCAGTAAATACATGTGAACTTAGCAAAAATTAATGCCATGCCAAAAGAATTGCTAAAACTTTGAAAACACTCTTTGTTGAAGATCAATGTTTCTGATGATGACAAATGCCTAGACACCAGTATTTCTCAAAATGATGTCCAAAAATGACCAGTTGTACTGTTCATAGATTACCTAATAATTTAAGAGAAAAAGTAATTTACGATAAAAAAATAATGTACACATATAATTGACATGTAAGTATAAAGATGGTTTTCTTAGGCATTTGGTTATCTTATTAAGTCCCATTATTCTCTTTAAAATTATGGATACATTGCAGACTATATTGGGAATGTCATCGCAGCCAATATTCAGTTAATGGTGTAGTTTTACCCCAAATATATAATTTCCTATAATTTTCTTCTAATTATTTTTATCTGTAATTTCCCCCTTTTTATTGTTAGAATTTGGATGAATTATGCCCTCTGTTTACAAAAACAGATTGGCTTAAAAACTTAAGAGTAGTAACATAAATACTATAATTCAGATTAATGTAAAAAAAAAGTAAGTGGTTATCAGGACTCTGATGCAAATGTAGAATATAATTGGTTTGTATTGGGATGCTATGATGATTTCATTCAAGCAACCACAGAAGAAAAGTTAAAATGGGAAGGAAGATGGTAATTATTTTTAAATTTTTTCTTTACCTCCCATGTAATTATAATAAATGTGTCACTATGTGACAGTGAAGACTTTAAAACTTTCCTGCAGCTCTCAAACAAAACATGATGACCTTTCTGTTGAACCAATTAAGTTTCTCTAGAAAGTAAAATAATACTTTTCCTATCAAAATTAATATATTTTGTTGCAAAAGATGGGGAAGTCACCAAAATCATAGCAACATAATTTGACTTTGTACTCTTTGTAAAAATAAGAAAAATTAGGTAAATGTCACACTGTGACTGAGATGGGTATACAACCAGCCACAAGTTTAATGATAAATTTTATGTTCAGAGAGAAAGCATAATGAGCTTTTGGCAATATTGCTGAGCCAAATGAATGCTCCTGGAATCTGCCTACACCATGGAAAAGCCGTTACTATCCTAAAACAGGCTAGCAGATACTTTACTGTAGAACATAATACCTAAGTACAGAATATAAATCAGCATTTGGGGCATGTGTGGTACTTATGTGAGGGAGAGGTGCACAACAACAATTTGTCCTATTTATGACTGGAGAGCCAAACTCTAGGAATTGAGATTATTATTATTTTTTTAATTGAGATTATTTTTAACTCAGTTAAAGGTTATCCTTGATGCCTCCTGTAGCCTGGAAAATATGTCCTGGGATGAGGACAGAGCATAGCCAGATGTACAACAAGGAAATCTTACACTACTGTATTCACAAACAATATTTGGTGGTCAACCATATGCTTCCTGGTACTGATTTGGTGTTGAAGGAAGGAACCAAAAAATTATGGCCATGGATGTAAGTCTTTGTAATTTTTTCTTGGACTTCCAGAACTTCCAGGATTTTCAGTTCTGCTTTTACACACTGAGGTCTACCAGTTGATAGAGGGAGAAGAAATCACATGGCTTTTTTGTTTGTTTGTTTTTGGAAAAAAAGGCATGTTTTATCATAGGAGATCACTAATACAAATAAAGACTATTTCTATTTCACATCATTTCTTCAGTGACATCCTCAGCAACCTATTGGTATTCTGAATAGCCTGAACCAATTACTTCTGGGTAGAAACATGTTTATTCCAAAGACATCTAAATCTCTGCAAGAATATGACTGATGATAATTAATTAGAAAAGTGAGCTTTTCTAGTACAGTATAAATAAAAAGGAACAAAGAAACTAACTGGATGTGAAACTTAATAATGCAACCATCATTACATATTTAAATTATGAATGAAATCATGCAAATAACAACTTTCCTGCAATTCATGTGAAGTGATTTTTTTTAAATCTTATTTTATTTTAAAAATATCTTTATAGAATTTGTGTTAAATATTTTTAAAACTTACCTAAAATGTAACATCTGCATTTATGTCTATTGTTCATTAATTGGATCTCAAGTGGTGAAAATTTGAGGAAACATCATCACTGATATTAAAGTGGTGACTATTTTTGAGGGATTTCAGATGATTTGTTTATAATAAATGTTTTCACATATAAACATAATAGTATAAAGTATGTATTGCTTACAATAATAAAATTAAATACAGAGAACATAATTTATGATTTAAAAGTTAGTTCAAATTAATCATCAACTGTTTAGCTTTCAGTCTCATACAGTTTTGATACATTTGGCAATTTATAAAAATACTTGATTTAGTAAGGTATACATGGTGTTCTAATGTTTCTTAAATTGATGTCTTCTACATAAGTAACATTTTCTACCAATTTTTCTCCTTGAAGTATTTATTTTTATTTTTCCATGAAGAATTGTTTTAATATAGCAGAATATAGGATTTTCCAAAATCTTGGTAATTATTGAAGTCTTTGTATTATATAGTGTGTAAGTGTTCAATATTCAGTGTTCTGATCTTTTACTTTTCTAATCCTCAGTATAATAGTGAAAATGGGAATCAAGGCCTAATTCTGCTTTGTTTTGTTTTATTTTGCTCTAATCCTTGGCATATCATTTTTGCAGATGGTAAGGAAATTAAATAAACTTACATATTATTGGAGTGATATAAAGCTAATTTGATCATTGTGTTCTCTTTATGGAAATGCAAAATCTGTCAAAAGTAGCACAATTGGAGCAGAGTAAAATAGACCAGGATCTCCTCTTTTGTTAACTGAGACATGTTATAACCAAAGAATTAACTTGCATCATGGAAGTGTTTTTTGTTTGGTTGTTTTTTGTTTTTTTGTTTTTTTGTTGTTGTTTGATTTTACATTTGATCTTCCTTTTCCTGGTATATCTGATTTTTATTCATTCTTTTATATATAAAAAAATGAAGTTTCTAAGAAGAGAGAAAAGGAAAATCATTTTTCTTTTATTTTGAAACCATAAAAGATCAAGATGAGCCATCTTGAGACACCAATTTTATTAACACCTAGCTTTGAGAAGACAAGCAAAAAGGGATAATAAGCTATTCTTTAGAGTATAAATTTGTTTCTGGTTTTGTCATCATGGTTAATCATTGTGATTTGCAGCCTGACTCTTTCAATCATTGAGACCCAGTTTTAACATGATTAACATTTTTGTTCCATTTGTGTAACAGTGCTGGTCCCTAATTTTTGAGAACAGGATAACCCTCAATTGGCCTTATGTAAATAAATCATATCTTAATACCCTTGAAATCAGAGCATCCCCAAGGAGAACAAGCTGTAAATCAGAGTGGAAGAAAAGTCAAGGCTGTTCTAAATGGTGTATTCAAGATGAACCAAATGCCTTTATTTTAGGATTTAAATTCATGGTAGTTTTCCCTCTTTTCAACTGATGCTGTCATCTTCAAATGACAGAGATTGAGTGCTACATTGCTACTACATTATTTCTTATCTCTCATCTATATACTGGGTTTGACTGAAAGTTCAGATTTTGTGAAGAATGTTTTACATGGGAAATACCGAAATACGGGGAAACACATTATTTCAACAGACAGGAAAGGGGAAGCAGTGTGTGTGTGTGTGTGTGTGTCTATGTGTAGAATAGGTATAACATCTGATTTTTTTCTCATCTAGGGCCTCTGCTTTATTACAAATAGATAAGTATTATCATTTCAACATTTTCCTCCAACCCTTTGTTCTTTCTAGCAATCTCTTTCTGTGTAACATTTTATCCCCTTTCACTCATCAAAACTATTTTTATGCTATATATTTTTTATATTATAACGAGGCTGAAACAATGCCCTGGAACCCGTATCCATTGCTAGTATAAGCCAAATTATTACCTCTATCTGAGTGATCTGAAATGGGTCCACACTAAGGCTATTCCTATGAAAATTATTTTAACTGTCTAGATAAATAACTTGAAATATGAACTCACAAAGAAACACTGTACAACAATAAAAATAATGACACACAACAATATGGACCCATCTCACAAGCATAATGTTGGATGAACAAAGCCAGGCATCAAAAGTACATACTGAATGAGTCCAATTATGTGAAACTTTAAAACAAGTAGAGTTAATGTAAGTGGCCAGATCAGGATTCAAGTGTATAGGAGGGCTTCTGGGGTACTGGCCATGTCCTGTTTCTTGACTTCAGGGCTGGTTACAAGAGTGCGTTCAGTTTGTGAAAATCCATGTAGCTGTATACTTGTATGTACTTTCTGTACTTTCACAAAAAGTTAAAGGATTTACTTTTAATGTGAACAATATGTATTATCAGAGTCCTAATGGAACCCTCTGAAAATACATTTTTCGAAGTCATTTTAGCCATAGGTCCCCATCTTCACTGAGGCTCAATAGAGTAACCCCTACTTCATTCCAAGTAATTTGCTTTCTCCTTTTGTCCTTACTTTTACACTTGGCCATGTAGAGCCTTATTTTCCTTGCTGAGTTCAGAACTTTCTACCAGCAGCATTTCTCCAGCCCAAAGTAAGTGTCCTTATAACATGAAGAAAAGCAGTGTGGCCCCTCCCACAATATTGGACTGAGCTACCCTGCAGCTCAGTGTCTTCGTTCCTCACCTTCACTTGAGTCATGACTAGGAGAGGCACTGGCAGAGTTTTTTTCAGACTGAGGTGGAGTAGCCTGACTGGAGAGAGGCTGGCAATGGGCAAGAAAGTTAAGCCAACTTTCAAAATGGAACCTCTCTCCTTCCTTTGTGCAAATGAATACCATGGCATTGTCTTGCTTTGAAGATGGAATCAGCTATGCCACCATCAAGAATAAAGAGGCTTCTTAGACAGGAGGGAGTTGCCTATTCTTAGAAATCTTAAAGTGAATGATTAGTGAGTCAAGATGGTGTCATGGGGAAAAGTGTGAGAGATTTGTAGCGAAATTCCTTGCTCCAGGTAATAGCTGAAACCCAGGCTGAATTGTTTGAAAGTATCTATTCTTCTGCTTCTGCACTTACAAAAAATAAAATTGGGAAAGTAATAGTAATAAATAATAAGGATAACAACAGTACCCTCCCTGCTTAGGTAGTGAGGACATATTAATTTTTAAAAATGGTAACTGTTATTACCAGTATGTAGAACAGAGTTCTATATTCACAATAGGTAATCAATGTATGTTGTTTAATGCATATAGTGTGTCAGATGAATCTGATCATGTCAGGCTGTCACAGAAAATTCTTTCAACTCCCATAGATTTTAGGATGTAGTCCAGTCTCGCATGCAGCCTGCTTTAACCTGGCCCTGTCCTCCCCTCCAGCCCCATCTCTTACCAAGGATTTCTGTCCATTATACTCTAGCATGCTTACAGACTTAAAGATTCTCTGACACACTGATTCTCCATGTCTTTGTTTAGTCTGTCCCCTCTGTCTGAACTGCCCACCCTGTTCCTATTTACCTGAGAAACATCTCCCTTCCTTTCTTTAGAGGTCTTCTTCTCTAGGAACTTATTATTGATTCTTCCTACTGATCCCAGACTTAGGTGTTCTTTCCCTGGGGATTCACAGTGCCAAAGAATATTCTTTTTGTCTATCATAAATTTCTCCATTAGACCAGGAACTACCTGAGTGTAGGAATAGTGGCTTTATCACTATAGAATCTCCAATGCCTAAAACAATTCTTGGTATTAACTTATTGAATATATTAATGAATGAACAAATGAATGACAATAAAATTAGACCTATGTGGTCATCTTCCTTAGGACTGCAATCCCCATATTAATATCCAGTAACTTAGTTTAAAAGATAAAAAATAAGGGGCGCCTGGGTGGCTCAGTTGGTTGGGCGACTGCCTTTGGCTCAGGTCATGATCCTGGAGTCCTGGGATCGAGCCCCACATCGGGCTCCCTGCTGAGCAGGGAGTCTGTTTCTCCCTCTAACCCTCCCCCCCTCTCATGTATTCTCATGTATTCTCTCTCATTGTCTCTCTCTCAAATAAAAAAAAAAAAAAAAGATAAAAAATAAGTTAAAACAAAAAAAGCTACAACACCAAAGAACCAAAGACACAATCCATGAAAGAAATAATTGATAAGCTGGACTTTGTTAAAATTAAAAACTTCAGCTCTGAGAAAGATACTGTGAAGAGAATTAGAAGACAAGCCACAGACTGGGAAAAATTACTTTCAAAAGAAACATCTGATAAAGAACTACTATCCAAAATATACAAAGAAGTGTTAAAACTCAACAATAAGAAAACAACCTGATTAAAAAATAGGCCAAAGACCTTAGCAGACACCTCACCAAAGAAGATATGCAGATGGAAAATAAGCACAGGAAGAAATGTTCTACATCCTATGTAATCAGGGAAATTTAACCTAAAACAACAATAAGAAACAACTACACATCTATTAGAATGGCCAAAATCTGGAATACTGACAACATCAAATGTTGTTGAGGACATGGAGCAACAGGAACTCTCATTCACTGCTGCTGGGAATGCAAGATAGTACTGCCACTTTGGAAGATAGTTTGGTGATTTCTTAACAAAACTAAATGTATCTTTACCATATGATCCAGTGATCGGGTTCCTAGGTACTTACCCAAAGGAATTGAAAAATTATGTCTACACAAAAATTTGTACATGGATGTGTATAATAGCTTTATTCATAATTGCCAAAACCTGAAGCAACCAAGATGTTTCTCAGTAGGTGAATGGATCAACTGTGATACATCAGGATAATGGAATACTGTTCAGTGCTAAAAAGAAATGAGTTCTTAAACCACAAAAAGTCATGGAAGAAACTTAATGCATATTACTAAGTGTAAGAAGCCAATCTGAAAAGACTACATACTGTATGATTCCAACTATATGACACTCTGGAGAAGGCAGAACTCTGGAGACAGTAAAAACATCATTAGTTGCCAGGGGCCAAGCATAGGGGAGAGATGTATAGGCAAAGCACCAAGTAGGGCAGTGAAACTGTTCTGTATGACAATATAGTAGATACATGTCATTATACATTTGTCCAAACCAATAGAATGTGCAACATCAGGAGTGAACCCTAATGTAAAGTATGGACTTTGGGTGATGATGCTGTATCTTTGCAGGTTCATCAATTGGAACAAATGTTCAGTAGTCCCCTCTTACCTACAGTTTCACTTTCAATGGTTACAGTTACCCATAGTCAACTGCAGTTCAGAAGCAGATGATCCTCTTTCTGACATATTGTCAAAAGATCAATAGTAGCCTAACACTACGTCACAATGCCTACACCATTCACCTCATTTCATCTCATCATATAGGCATTTTATAATCTCACATCATCAAATAGGAAGAAGGATGACTGCAGTGCAATAAGACGTTTTGAGAGAGACCACACACACACACACATATATATATATATATATATATATATATATATATATAACTTTTATTACAGTGTGTTGTTATGGTTGTTCTATTTATTATTAGTTATTGTTGCTAATCTCTTACTGTGCCTATATATATATATATATATATACACACACACATATATATGGCAAAGCATAGTATACATAGGATTCAGTACTACCCATGGTTTCAGGCATCCACTGGGAGTCTATGGAACATATACCATGAATGGGGGGTGGTACTGCTCTACCACTCTGATGGGGAATGTTGATAATGGAGGAGACTATGCATGTGTAGGGATAAGGGGAATATGGAACCTCTATACCTTCCTCTTAAATTTGCTGTGAACCTTAAACTACTCTAAAAAATAGTCTTTAAAAAAAACTACCTGATGTCTTCTGTTTTGCTTTTGTGAGTTCCCAGCAATGTGAGTCAACTCCGAGTAAGACATCCTGACCTCTGAGTTTTGAATAATGCATTTCCTTATCCCCAGATGGTGACATGTAGGTAGCATTTGCTGCTTAGATAAACTTTCATTGTGCTCACACAGGTGAAATAAAGCCCAAACTATAACCCTTGCCTCCCTTGCAAATTCCTTATTCCTTGCAATTTCCTTATTTCTTACCTTGACTTTGAGATGAGGCTAAGGAGGTGATGGAAAGAATACTATGGGGGACTGCTTCCCATAGTAATAATGCCTTGTCCTTTATTTCCCAGGTTGGCTATCAGACTAATTCTACCACATCACTCAGCTTTCTATTTTGCTTTGACTAGGGTCATTAATGGCATAGAGAAAAGCTTCAATGTCAAATTATTACTGTTCAGTTTAGTAACACAAGTGGAAGCTTTTTTTCCTCCTTTAGTTTTCTCTTTAGGGAAGATCGGTTCCCCTTGGCTCATCCCCCGTCAACTCATAATTGATATCATGGATTCCCTCAAATCACCCTAGTTTAAGACACTCTGATATAATCTACAGTGTTTTGCATCTTCAACACAATCACCCAAGCAGTTCTTCCAACTGGATTCCTTTTGCTAAGCCCATCCTATACACAATTCCTGGAATAACTACTCTGGGCTTACAGGATTCATCTCAGCTTCCTCCCTTTCCCAGGAGGGGGAATGAAGAGTGCTTGGGGGAGAGAAGGGAAGGCCAAAGTTGTTCAGAGGAAAATGAGCAGCTTCCTAATCTGCTACTTCTCCCTTCTCTTGCCTTCCCCTAGAAGACTTTTGGTAAACCTAGATTTGACTCAATAGCAATATTAGCTAAGTCTTTTGCACAACTGTCTTTTGTTCTGTACTTCTCTCTCACCCCTGGCAGGAGAATTAACTCTAAAAAGTAAAATAACAAAAACAGCCATCATTAAATCTGTGTCAGATTAACTTTATTTTGTTGTGAGTCTTATGTAATTACAGCACTAAACTGGTTACATATGTTCGTACTTCCTAGCCCACTATTTGTGTTTCACCAATATTTAATCAATTTTTTAAAACATCATTGTGAATCTGTCATGTGTATGTGGTTAGCATTGAATGGTTCTTTAGTTCTGTGACTGTATGTTTTGATTATGTGTTCCTTTTTGGTAATCCTTATGAGAAGCTCAATAGCCAGTGTTGAATAGTAACATACAGGTTGGAATCCTGGATGTCTTCCTTTTGTTCCCTAATCCACTCTTCACACTTTCACACCCCACTCTGTGCCCCAGGAGACCAAACTTTATGGACAGCATTACTTGGGCTTCCTCAGCCAGTGGTGGACACTGTCAGGAGATCTGAGCACAGGACAAGAAAGAGGTCAAGGTGTGTATTGACCTGCAGATGCAGATTAGCAGTGGCTATATTACTATACAGAAGCAGCCCTCTCCCACAGCTATAGTTTTCATTGGCTTCTAATAACTGCTTTCTCTCCTTGACCCTTCAAGCTATGGGTGGTAAAGGCTTCCTATTGGTACAAGCCTTAGGGTACTTTATCATCCTACTTTTGAAAATAGGCCCTTCATTAAACTCTCTCCAGTTACCATTTGGAGTGTGGCAACTCCCTCTTTCCCCCGACCACACCTCCCATTAGGAACACATAATGAGCCGTTCCAATTAAGACATGAATGCAAGATGTATCATCACTTTATAATGAATCACACCAGGCTCCTGTGACAGAATAGAGGATATTGTTCCCCTTTGTGGGAATGGCTTCAAATTGATTTTGAAATATATGGCTATTAACTTTCATGTTTCCTTTCTAGAACTCTCCAAACAGGCATCTCTTCTTTGTTAAAAATAATTCAAGTTGTGGAGCACCTGGGTGGCTCAGTTGGTTAAGTGGCTGCCTTTGATCAGGTCATGATCCCAGGGATTGAGCCCCATATGGAGCCCTGCACTGAACCCTGCGTACTCCTCTGCATCTGGCTCCCTGCTCAGTGGGGAGTCTACATTCTCCCTCTCCCTCAGCCCCTCCCCCTGCTCCTGCTAGGTCTCTCTCTCTCAAATAAATAAAATCTTAAAAAAAAAAACAAAGTGCCTCAAAAAATTAAAAATAGAGCTACCCTATGACCCAGCAATTGCACTCCTGGGTATTTACCCCAAAGACACAGATGTAGTGCAAAGAAGGGCCATAAGCACCCCAATGTTCATAGCAGCAATGTCCGCAATAGCCAAACTGTGGAAAGAGCTGAGACGCCCTTCAACAGATGTATGGATAAGGAAGATGTGGTCCATATATACAATGGAATATTACTCAGCCATCAGAAAGGATGAATACCCAACTTTTACATCAATATGGATGGGACTAGAGGAGATTATGCTAAGTGAAATAAGCAGAGAAAGTCAATTATCATATGGTTTCGCTTATTTGTGGAACATAAGGAATAGCATGAAGGACATTAGGAGAAGGAAGGGAAAAATGAAGGGGGGTGGGAATCGGAGGGAGAGATGAACCAAGAGAGACTATGGACTCTGAGAAACAAACTGAGTGTTTTAGAGGGGAGGGGTGTGGGGTGTTGGGTTAGCTTGGTGATGGGCATTAAGGAGGGCATGTACTGCATGGAGCACTGGGTGTTATACGAAAACAATGAATCGTGGATCACTACATGAAAAACTAAATGATGTATGGTGACTAACATAACCTAATAAAATAAAATTAAAAAAAAATAATTCAAATTTTAAGACAATAGTTATGCTCCTAATAACACCAGTACTACTTACTAGTAACAATAACAATAGTAACCAACATTTATATTGCTTGGCACATGTTTTTGCATATGTATTTCTTATTTTATCCCTACAAAAACCTCACATGATAGTTATTCTTTCCCCAGCTGAGTTCACAGATTAGAAAATGCAGTTCCACAGAGAGACTGTCCTTCCCATGCACCTCAAAACTTAATAAAAAGCAAGATAGATTCAAATAAAGTATTTCAAGTACAGATCTTTCAACGCTACCTGAGCAGAAAAAAATGTTAAAATACAGAGATTAGGAGGTCAGTGATACTGCCTTCAATTTACATGTGTGTTAAGTTCATTTTAATAACTGTCCTTGGTTCTTGGTTATCTGTTTCCAATGCAAATTGAAATCTTGTGCTCAGTTCTAGCAATGTTAGTCATTTTTTAAAGGACAACTGCTGGTTTCTGTGTTTACCTGTGAATCTATAATTTCTAAAATTCTACGATAAGATCATTAACTTGTTGAGTGGACTGCAAACTAGACACTAATGGAATATAAAGTGATTCAAGAGCTCAGACTTCTCACTTATAGGATGACAAGCCATATATTGAATTCACATTTATCAGCAGGAAATCTGAAGATGTTGAGCATAGTTCTTTTTTCCCCCTTTTATCTCTTTATAATCTAATGTATTTTTCTCCCCACAATGCATAGGCCACTATCTGCAACACATTTTTGTTTTCTACCCACAAAGTTAAAATGGAAATTTCCTTTTCCTTTTTAATGTATGCATGTATAGAGATAAACACAATATTCAAGCTGTAACAATAAGATATAATTTACATTTGAAACCCTATTAACCAATTAACATAATAAGAATCTTAGTGATTTGAGAAACTATAGGCAATTCCAAGGTTTTCATTTGTTAATGAATCTCTGGCATAGTGGGTACAGAAAAAGGCAAGGGAATTTGGGATGGGAGACTAATGAAATGTTTCTCTGTAAATCTATCCACATCTCTCTTTCCACATAAATATAGGCACAGAGATTTGGATTTGTCTTTATTTAGCATTTAGATCATGGTGGGTAACACCTAGTCATAAGGGTTGGAATTCTAGTTCCATGAATAACTAATCACTTTAATTTCCTTTGCTTTAGTTTCTTCATATACTAAATGGAGAAGTTATACTAGCTAGCTATCTCATAGAAATCTTGTGAAAATTAAATGAATGAATGTATGTAGAGAGCCTGCCTATCATAAGTGCTGTAGAAATGTTAGCTGCTATGTCTATATATCTGTATCTGCTTTTAACAAGCTATATGAACTTGAACCACAATATTATTTAACTTCTTGGGGCATCAGTTTACTAATAGATAAACTGAGTTTGTATTAGATAGTCTCTAATTTTTGTGGTTGTTGTTGTTTAACCAAATTTACTCAACACATAAATATTGAATACCTACTATGACACTGAATATATTGTAGAGGACAAAACAAAACATGCATACTGTTCATTTGGGCCTTTTGATCTGGCGTGGATGAGAATGAGGGAAAAGAAGACATGTTAAACAGATAAACACAAAATAGTAAATATAAATAAATACATAATTACTGTCTATTTTAGAAGGTAAGACAATTAAGAGGAATCTGTGAGAGAATGAGAGAATATCAGGGAGGTACCACTTAGAGGGGCTAGGTGGAGGTGGGTTTTGGCAATCAGAGAAAAATTTTCTTTGGAGATGATGTTTGATTTGAGTCAAGTGTAGTCAGCAAAGAGTGGGATAAGATGGGAATTCCAGGTAGTGGGAGCATCATGGGCACTAGAGGAATTCATCCAAGGAATGGAAATAAGGCCATGAGTCTGCAGGGCAGAGAGTAAAAGCAATGCTGTGAGATGAGATTGAGAATAAGTTTAGTTGGATACTATCCAACAACATCTTGTCAGCCAAGCTCAGGGTAAGAGGGTAACTCTATTCTAAGAGTTATGGGAGTTATGGGAGCTACTGCAGAATTTCAGATTTGTGTTTTAGAGAAGGAAAAATAATACTTTGATATAATAAACACACATTAAACATATGCAGATATCTATAGGCATATATGCCATTACCCATTAGAGCTTTTAATTTAAATTTAATTTTCTTCATGCAGTATCAAAAATCCATTAGTCTTGAACACTTGCAATTAGTTCAGTCTTTAGTATTATGGGCCATTGAAAGTTTTTTGTTTTTTGTTTTTTTCATTTCAAAAAAAGGCCTTGAGATAGTAATTGTGCCAAATGAGAGCACAGTTGCACTCTCTGGTTCTATATTTCTAGCACCCCTTTCCACTCACCCCAAATAAATACAATCTAAATTAAGCCATGCGATTTTTATGCAAATGAAACTTCAAAGCAAGTGTAATAGTTATCTCTTTTGACACTATGATAGAAATTCTAGAGTCCTAACTGTCAAGAGAGCTGTGTTTAGTTGAAAAATCCAAGTCTACCTGCTGGCTTATGTGGCCTAGCTGAATGTCTTTTATCCACATGCCCTACTTATTTTTATTTAGCACACATAAGCTGATGGCTCAAAAATTTCTCCCACCTACCCTACCCACTGTTTCTTACGGAGGTGGTTAATCTGATCCAGGTGTCATCCTTGTAGGAGATACTAAATTAGTAATGGAAATCAGTGCTGCATATAATTAATTATATAGTTTTTAGCTTATCAAGTTATGTCAGGAAACAGATTTTTTTGAAGGATTACCAGTGAATCCATGTGGGTTTTTCCATTCCCAGTTTAGGCTACTATGGTTAGACTCAGGATTTATTGGGATGATTCTACAAGCTTAGTAGCCATCTCTTCATGACCTTGGCTATTCTGTTCATGCACTTCAACCACTACCCACAGCCCACTACCTGAAGAAATCATTGCTGTTGTTGCCTTCAGAGTCCAAGAAAGGGATATAGAAATGAGCCAGGAAACCTTTAACTTTGAGTGATTGTGGTGCTTGAATCAGCCATGTACTTGGGTAGTTGTTTGGGATGGATTCTCAGAATGTTACCTGACTCAACTTTCTGAAAGCAGTGTTAAATATCCTGCTTACCTACTGCTACAAGTAATTCTTTAACTAATTATCTTTTCACACCTCCCAGTTGGAGATGTCCTAAAAGGGAAGTTTTTTGGTTCTCTAATGGTGGTCCCAAAATGGATGTTATGGAATTGATTATTACTTTTCTTCCTAAGTCTTAATCATTGTAGGATGATAGAAGTTTGTTGTTGTTGTTGTTGCTGTTTGTTTTTTTTTAGGAATGAAACATGAAAAGATTGGGAGTTTTAGAAGTCCAAGTGCATCAGATGTTCAGATTCATGGCCTTTAGTTTCATATTCCTGAAAGGGGTTGTAGTTAGCATGCCCCCCAGTCCTTCTAGGTCTGAAGCCTTCCTGGCTAGATCTTCAGAAGGCAGTGGAGCATCTGACAAAATCATCTGGAAAAGACAATTTAAGATTAACAAGTTCATTGAGAATATCTTAAAACTGCTGTTGCAGGATTGGGCAAGTTTACAAGTTTGATTGATTTGGAGAGTCTAATAGAACAATACATATTTTTAAAGAAAGACTAGTTATATTTGTTATTTGACCCTATTGTTCTATAGGGCTTCATTAAATGTCAAGCCTATGAGTCATTTATTTACTCAAAAAATTAATGAGTCCCTACTCTTTGGCAGGCATAGACAGGAAAAAAAAAAAAACACTATCCCATCCCCCAACCCCTTTCCAATGTGCTCTTTATCCAGTTAAAGAGAAAGGATTGATGGAACAACTTATTAAGTTAATTCCTCTGATAGGATTTTTCTATATGTATTTGAAATTATGTCCATATTTTCCTGAATAAATTTTTAATTACTACTTTCTGATCTCAACAATTCTAGAAAAATTTATTGGATTATCTATGCTTAATTTGACCTGGTGATATCCCATGTACCCAGAATCTATCTTTTAAAAATATTTTGACTGCTTCTGGTACTAAAAAGATACAGATTTTGCAGGAAGTCAACATATGTGTATGTTGATGAGAGAGTGGTCTATTTAAAGGACCACACTAAGATGCACAGATATACATACATACTGGCATGTAATTGAAGAAAGTATAATAAAGTGTAAGCATAATAAAGTGTAAGCATAGTAAAGTGTAAGTTGATTAGATAGCTCTCCTTCAGATCCTGCCACCTTTTTGCCTTAAGAACTTGACATGCTAGTTCACCTCTCTGAGTCTGTTCCTATATATATATATATATCATGGGACTAATGATGCATCCTCATTGGGTTGTAGTAAGGACTAAATTAAGTCTACCTAGAATTGATTAGGATGGTTGATGGCACATAGTATGTGCTCAGTAAAAATATCATTGATAGTCTTCTGTCCATGGTATCAACTGGACCTAAGTTAAATTTTATTAAATAACACTACTACACTTAGGTGAAAAGACAGTATCTTCATGCATCCCCTCAAAACTTAGACCCAAAGTAATCTCAGAAGATTCCAAGCATATTTCCTCTTCTAAATGGGCTATTAGTAAACATAAAAAGAAGCTGTAATAAGCATATGGTTTGGCATAGAAGACAAGAGAGTCCAGTAAATTACTATTTTATCTTAAAACCACCATCTGGATGTTGGTACAGCAGCACTATCTCACTAATTTACATTTTCTTCTCCCAGTAGACAAGAGTATATTCAGTAAGAAAAAGAAAATCTATTGTTTTCTTTTAAAAATCCAGTTTAGAATGCTTGTCTCTGGAACCTGTCAGCTACACTTAATTTCTACTTAGATGCTGAGATAAAGAGTTTCCTCATCAATATTCCAACAGAGCACAGAATTAATCTTTCAACATTCAGAAAAATCAAAGTCAAAATTAAAATAAAGCCTTTTATTAAATTTCTTTCTCAGTACAGGTTGGAATTTAATACTGAATATGGCTTGAAACAAATGCATTTTCTTAAGATATTCAAAAGCTGAAAAGCAGTCTATTGATATAGATGTATATAGATGTGTGATACTCAAAATGGTTTAACAGGACTGATTAAAAGCCATTTTTGGAATAAAATAAGTTAAAATACAGTTTATTGTTGTAACAGTATAAGACACTAGATATTGTAAAAGGCCTAGACGCTGGATAACAACAGAATTTTAAATGAATTGCTGAGGGGCGCCTGGGTGGCTCAGTCGTTAAGCGTCTGCCTTCAGCTCAGGTCATGATCCCAGGGTCCTGGGATCAAGCCCCACATTGGGCTCCCTGCTCTGCGGTGAGTCTGCTTCTCCCTCTCCCACTCCCCCTCTGCTTGTGTTCCCTCTCTCCCTGTCTCTCTCTCTCTCTGTCAAATAAATAAATAAATAATCTTTAAAAAAAAAAAATAAAAAATAAAAAAAATAAATGAATTGCTGAGGTTGCTAGGAAGTAATAGAGATTCCCAGGTTTAAAAAAAAAAAAAAAAAAGGACTAGGATTTTAGAAAGAGGAGTGGTAAGTAAGAACTGAGGCCCAGGATGACTTGAGGACATTTTGAGGATTAATAGTTACTACAGAAAATGGGAGACTAGACCTTAGCCCTGCAAAAGGGTACATTTGAATCTGAGACTCTGCATAAAGTTGGGCCCTAACAGGACTACATACACTCTTGCTGAAAGGATGCCCAGGAACAAAATCCCCCTACCAGCAAAGAGAGATACCATAAAATTTGATTAGACCCACCTCAACTCCAAATAGGAAATAAAAGTAATACTAAAAAGTAAGATTTTCTTCTGAGAATTTATAACTATTGGCTGTCCTTATGTGGGTCTGTGGTTCAAACCCTTAGCATGGAAATAAAAATGATTCCAGTTTTGGAATTACCCCCTGGCTCCTGACAGAAGTAAGTATTCCCTGGAGGAAAGCTTCCCTTGGATTCTCACTGTTCAGCCAGATATAAACTAATGATATTAAAAAAAAAATGCTAATTGAAGGGGAAAAAAACCATCATAGATTGGTAAAACTAAAACAAACAGAAATCCAAACAAAAAACCCTAATGGGTTAGGCTCCTAAATGCTTTAGATTTTGAAATTATCAGATACAGACTAAGAAATAAGTATATTTGTCATTTAAACAATTAATAGGTAGAGTTTTTTAAAAATAAGCAACTAATAGACCAGGTAGGTTATCAAAGAATAAAACAGAACTTCTCAAAATTAAAAAAAAAAAAAATACACACACACACAAGGATGAGTTAAACTACACACTTGATGGAAGAATAACTTACTTGAAAAATATATTTGAAGAAATTAGCTAGAGTATAGCATAGAAAGATAAAGAGATGGAAAACATAAAGTATGAGAGATGTTAAGACTATCAGAGGATAGAGCAGTAATATCTAACATATGACTGATCAGGGTTGCAAAATACATCATAAAGAAAAAGAAAAAAACATCCAAATCAATATCCAAAGAGTTATGGCTAAGAATTTTTCAGAATTATTGAAAGGATAGATCTTCAGATCCAGAAAGTATAATGTTTCCCACAGGATTAAAAATAAAAAGAAATTAACAACTAGACACTTCAGCAAAGAGACAAACTTAACAGTAGCCAAAGAAAAAAGATAGATGATGTACAAAGAAATGACAATCAGATTTACAGTATATTTTTCAACTGAAGAAAACTGAGCAGAATTCTTAAAAGTGCTTAGATAAAATAATTCTTAGCACATACTTGTATATCCAGCAAAGTTATCTTTCAAGAGTGAGAGTAAAATAATACAATTTCAGATGAACAAAACTGAGTAAGTTTATAATCAATAGGTTCTTCCTAATATAGCATGTGCTTCAGGGAAAAAAATAATTAAAATAAATCTCAGCAAGAAGGTACATAATCCAAGAAAATTTAGTGATAGAAAAAAGTGAGCGAGAGAGACATTAAGAAGTCTAAATAGACAACATGACTGTATAAAATATTATCTTATATGTGACACTGAGCAAGATAAAACAAATAAACCAAAAAAAAAAAAAGCTGGTAAA
Organism: Phoca vitulina; assembly: GCF_004348235.1. Taxonomy (NCBI): domain Eukaryota; kingdom Metazoa; phylum Chordata; class Mammalia; order Carnivora; family Phocidae; genus Phoca; species Phoca vitulina. The sequence continues at coordinate 27,026,767 of NW_022589725.1, forward strand.
CTGAAAGATAGATAATAAAAAGTAAAGCATTCTAAAGGTTTTGTATTATTTAGGCAGAAGTTAAAATAATCTATAAAGTTTAACTAACACTGAAAGGATAGAATAGATTTTTAGAGGCAGGGTATTCAATACATCCAAAAGAAAGGCATAGATTTGTTTTGTTGTTAAATATTTTGAGTATCACTTTGGATATATCTACACATACATTATTATCTTAAGGGAGAGGAATCATTTAAAGCCTAACAATATGATACATTTTGGAACTTTTAAGTTTTCTTGTAAATTACATAATTAATTTGGGTAAACTGGGTAATTCAAAATTCCATGAGAGGAATACTTCTAGGATCTTATGATATATCTGAAAAAGAGGAAAAACAAAGTGGTTTGACCTGTCTTGAATAACAGGAGGGTAAGGAAAGTAATAAAACAATGGAACAAAGGAGGGACTATGGTAAAACTGAGATTTATCTGCTAAAAAAAAAAAGAAAGAAAGAAAGAGGGAAAGGGAGAAAGAGAAAATAAAATGTAAAGAAAGCACATATGATAAAAATAAATTTAGCTATTTAGTTATCACAATAAGTATAAAAAGACTAACTTCTTCAATTAAAATACAGAGATTATAGATTGGATGATTTAAGAAAAGAAAATATAGCAAAGTTATACACAATTTACAAGAGAAAAAAGATACTTATAGAAAGGTATGATGCTATAAAACAATCAAAATATAAATCAAAGACATATGACTGTAAAGAGAAACTTTTAAATCTATAATGTTATTAGGAGATTTAGAAATAACATTCTCACTAATTGAAAGGTAAATTTTTTTTTTTTAAAGATTTTATTTATTTATTTGACAGAGACAGCGAGAGCAGGAACACAAGCAGGGGGAGTGGGAAAGGGAGAAGCAGGCTTCCCGCTGAGCAGGGAGCCCGATGTGGGACTTGATCCCAGGACTCTGGGATCATGACCTGAGCTGAAGGCAGCCGCTTAACGACTGAGCCACCCAGGCGCCCCAATTGAAAGGTAAATCTAATAAAAAATTATAAGGCTTGAATAATAAAATTAACAAGCTTGTAATGTACATATGTAAAAACCTGATCTTCAAAATTAGAAAGTAATTATTTTCTAATAGTAAATGAATATCTAGTCCAACGGTCAGCAAATATGACCTATGGGTCAAATCAAGCCCACAGCCTACTTGGGTATGACCCTCAAATTAAGAACATTTTTTTACATTTTTAATGGGTTATAAAAGTTTCAAAAAGAAAAGAAAAAGAATATGTGACAGAGACCATATGTGGTCCACAAAGCTTCAAGTATTTACTATTTGGCCCTTTATAGAAGGTACCTGACCTGTGTTGTGGCCATAGAGAAAAAGCCAAATATATTTCATATCAATCATCATTCAACAAATATTTTTCAACAGCTACTGTGTGCTGGGCACTAATCTAGGCACTGGGGAAAACACAGTAAACAAAACAAACAAAATCCCTTCTCCTTAGGGTATTTGCATTTCAGTGACGATGATGGACAAGAAATAAGGTAAGTAAATAAAATGCATAGTGTGTTTGATGGTGATTAGTGGTTAGAAGAAAAAAAATAAAACAGGGAAAATAACAGTTATTGTTTTGGAAAATTAAATACTCAAAGTACACAACTTATGGATCAAAGGAGAAATGATAATGAACATTTTCAAATTCATGGAACTGAATTATAATAAAATCAGTAAATTTCAAAATTCATAAGGTCAGGTTAAGGGGGATGTTAAGTTTTACATTTTATATTAGAAAAAATAAAGATTGAATATAAATGAGCTATAAGAATAACTTAAGTTGCAAAAACAGTATCAGGAAAACACAAATATACTAGAAGGAAGGAGTAGAAATAAGGAGTAGAAATTCCTGAAAGTATAGCAAATAAACTATACAGAAAATTGTAGAAACCATAATTCTAAGAAAGCCTATTTATTTAGAGATATTAATGAAATATCTGCTGAGAATGATCAAGAAATATATATTAGTAATGAAAATTAAAGTATTATAAGTAAAAAAGGAACATAAAAACATTTCACATATAAAGATAAAAACAACTTTGAATGCCTAGAAAAATGTAACATCAATTGTGACTCAATATTGTTGTATCTGAATAGTCTTATAACCATAAAATAAATTCATTTAGTACTAATAAAACTTTTCCTAAATAAAAAAAAACAAACCAGACTACAATAGATTTATGAGTAATGTCCACCAAACTTTCAAGGATCATTACAATATCATTTTACAAAACCCTTCCAAAGTATTTAAAAAATACGCATTTCACAACTTTTGTGAAGAGGCCAGTGTAATCTTCATGCCCAAACACAACAAAGTGCAAGAAATGAAAAGTACACGTTCAAGAATTAAAGTAATAGGCCCAAACTGGAAACAATCCAAATGTCTATCAACTGGTAAATGCAGTGAAGAGGAACAAACTAATGGAAACATGCTACCATGTGGATGAACCTCAAGAACATTATGCTAAATGGAAAAAGCTAAATGCAAAAGACTACGTATTACACGATTCCATTTATTTGAAGTGTCCATAAAAGGCAAATCCAAAGCAGCATAGTGGTTGCTTGAATGTGACTAATAGGGATTGGCAAATGGCACAAAGGATCTTTTTGGGGTGACAGAAATGTTCCAAAAAAGATTGGTTGCACAACTCTGTAAATTTACTAGAAAGCACTGAACTATTTCTCTTAACAGTGTCCTTTTAACCATCATAGCTATATCTGCATTTATAAAAATCCATAATCCTTGTTTAGTGCTTGCTTTTTAATGTTGGAATTTAAGATAACCTTGTGTTCTGCAAGGCAATGTTGAGTGGAGTGGTCTGGTTCCAGAGAACATTGTATTCTTCTTCTTCCTCATTCTTTTCATTTATACATCCCAGAAGAGATCTGGAGAAAATCAGGGAGTTAGAGGTTTACATTTATCTTTAAAAACCTACCAGGAAAAATATACTTTTTTCAAATTGTTCTTCAGAGGACTTTTCTGCCCTCATTATCTGACTATAATTGTATTGTATTTTATGAAATTCTGTATCAGAGGTCAGAATATACTATTTAGGCATGAAATGATTCCCAATTCTTTGTGGAATAAAATTTCAAAGTGCAAAAAATAGGATGCATTCAATTTCTCCTCGTGACTCCATACAATCCAGTCCTTCCATACAAAAACACTGGTCCCAAGAACTTGGTGTTCTTTAAATCATCAGCAGAGGTGTTGAAGTAACAAGAATGTAATAGGGACTGAAATTCATATCACAAATACTAGAGTGTAATCTTCTTGAGAAGAGGGTCATCTTTATCTTTGTACAGACCATGATATTTGGAAAAGCATACACTAGCAATATGTAGAATTAGGTGTAAAATAAAAGGTTTTTTCCCTTAAGCTCACACATCTCCCAATCATAAAACAAACCAAAACTGGGTTTCACTAAATAAACACATAATAAATATCATGACTAGGTAAGGCAGTATTAAAAGTCCATAATTCTTACAGAAGCCAACACAAACATGGGACATACAGGAGTGGTTATTTTGCTGGTAGCAAAGTGCCTTGCTTGAAGTCTGCAGGGACTCGGGAACAACATTCTAAATTGGCAACATATGGTGGAATGGTCACAGGGCCAGACATCAAGAGACTCTGGACAGTCCTGGTCGTGGAGCTGGCACTGGCTAGCTGTGACCTTGGGCAAGTCACTTCCCTTCTCTGGGCCTCCTGGTTTCAATATGTATAAACTGAGGCCATCTATGGTCCTCCTTAGGAAGACCCAATCTTCCTTTGCTGCCAAAAGTTGGCCAACACATCTGCTAATGACCTCTTTTTTTCTCTACCTGTGTGTGTGTGCGTGTGTGTGCATTTTGACATATATTATTTCCATGATTTAAAAACTCAGGAAGATGGAATCAAAAGCAGAGATTTGAACACATTTTTGTACACCAATAGTCACAGCAACATTACTCACAATAGGAAAAAGGTGGGAATAACAGAAATGTCCATTAAGAGAATGGATAAAATGTGATTAAAGTGTGATACACACACACACACACACACACACACACACACACGCACACGATGGAATATTATTCAGCCATAAAAAAGAATGTAATTCTGATACATGCTACAACATGGATGAACCTTGAAAACATGCTTAGTGAAATAAGCCAGAAGGACAAATATTTTATTATTGCATTTATAAGAGGTACCTAGAATTCAAATTCATAGAGACAGAAGGTAGAATAGTGGTTACCAGAGGCTGGGGTGAGAAGATAATGGCGAGTTATCATTTATGGGTATGGAGTTTCAGTTTGGGAAGATGGAAAAGCTAGACATAGATAGTGGTGATCAATGCACAACAACATGTATATATTTAATGCCACTAAGCTGTACACTTAGAAATGATTAAAATGGTAAATTTTATGTATATTTTGCCATAATTTAAAAAACAATCTCAGGAAGATAGAACACAAGTATCTTGTTTCATACTAAAAATGCATTATATTTCTCTTTCCCCAACTTCTTCAAGAATAAAAACTCTTTGGCATAACATCACATGGAGGGAGAGGGAAGTGTGTGTGGGACCGTTCTTGAGTGACTCAAGTGAAAGTAAATAGGGAACTTTTTGGTAAACTGAAAGTAAGCTAGCTATTTTCAATTTTTATTCTTATTGTTTTTTTTTCCCCTAGCCCCTGAGATGTTAGCATTCATTGACATATCCATGTTCTTTATTAAGGGGTCAACATTTTTCTTAAAAGAAGTACCAGCCACTATGAGAGTAAAAGACATTAACATTGCAGAGAATTGAAGGTGTTAACATACTTCTGCAGTGGCCCACTTACTCCAGGGGCATTTAAGCAAGAAAATGGTCTTGTTTTGTCTAAGGGGAAGAAATGAGTTGTGTTTATACAATGATGGCTGGTCTAGTTTTAGTTGTATGTCACGTTGAAGCAAATCTGTCCTCTTACTCCTATGTACCATGAACAAAATTACAAGATACATTATTGATAATAGATGCAAAATACCTGAAAGCTTTTTTATCAGATGGGACCACTTCTCTTAGAGAAAATTCTGGCCCCTTAGTCAAGAACATGGGTGTGTCATTGAACTTTGTTTTTTATTGGTTGCTTTCTTATTTTTCTCTGTTGGCTTTGCTACCACTGTATATTAGTTAGGTTACTTATAACCATCAACATCATAATCTTCTTTGCTGAAATACTGAGGTAAATATCAAAATACCTGTGTCTTAATTTTATGCTTTTCCTGCCCAACAAAAGCAACATGCAGAATGCAGCCATGTTGCTTTACAAATCAGGTGGTAGTTAAAAGCTATTGGTATTACCAGAATTACAGTTAATATTAATTAATACAGTTAATATTCTTGTAATTTATCTAAAATTCAATCTATCCTCTAAGTTAGCTTACTAAATTATAACCTAGTCATATATGTAACCTAGTCATATACATTTTTTGTATAGATAAGTTCTTAAACTGAAGATAAAGTGGAAATTTCCTTTCTTTAGGATATTACCGCATGTATCATTCAGGGTTAAACCAGGAAAGGAAAACCTCATGAGTATTAAGGATTAGAGATTTCTTATAGGTCCAAAAAGTCATATAATATTTGGAAAAGTAGAAATCAAAAGGTAGAATAGGAAGATCAAAGAAGTCACTACCCAGCCTCCAAAGCCCTGGAACTAGTGGACAGATAGGAGTCTACAAAGGACACATGGGAAGTTAAGTAGGACCAGCTTCTGTAAGGAAATTGCAGAGAGGAACTGGTACATCTGTGCCTGATGGTGGCCTGGTAGACCTGTTGGTCAGTGGAGCTAGATGCTTGGAAGAAGAGCTGGCCATGGGGCAGGGAGAGTGAGGGCATGCTGGATTCTCTTCACCTCTAGCCATGACCATGACAAAAGGGAGAAATTCACCAGTTCACCTTCAAAGCACCCATAGCTTCCTCTTCTGGCCAATTTGGACTAGAGCCATGTGGGGAAGGGGATTCAGTAAACACAATTCCAGCTTAACCATGTTGACACAAAGGAGATTCTTTTTAGTTGTCACAAGGCAAGATTTTTTAAAATTAGCAAAGGCTTTTTAGCTTCCCCAGGGAAAAGGTGATATGGAGTTTATAAAACACTAAGTCTCTCAGGAGTAACACAAGCTGAATACCTTGCTGTCAACCAGCTCCTGGCTGCTCTGGCTTAGTGGGAGAGGGCAGGGCTTGGTTAGGCAACAGCAGTTGGCCTGGGTGAAATATTTGCTCAGTAGGGCAGCACTCCAGTTATCACCTAAGACCATGGGAGATGCCAGAGACTCTAAGGTGAAGTCAAAGCAGGGCCCTGAGATGGGAGCCAGGGGGAGGAGGAGAGCTAAGAAAAGTCCCTTGGGGTCTGGGTAGAGGAGGATCCTAAATATGTTCCCCCACACCATATGGCTCTGAGGTTTGTTTTTATGGGCAACAATAGGCTCTGGCCTAATTCTTTATCCTCATCATTCCACACCCTTCCTCCCTAACTCTCTCCATCTCCTCCTCCATTAATCCCTCCATCAGGCTCCCTTCATCTTTCTATCTCCGTCCCCTCCTTTTCTTCCCCTCATCACTCTCCCTTCATCTCCCACCTTCCCTCTCTCTCCTTCCTTCTCTTTCCTTCTACCATATTCTCGTTATTCTGACCAACAAAGATTCAATAAATTTTTTGTAGCATTAGGATCATCACACGTTGCTTCCTATCCTTAAAAAAAATCTCAACACCTACTTTCTTCAACTCCCACCTCCCACTCAGCCTCTGTCTCTGCCTGTCTATTTCTCTCTCTCACTCAAGACTAATTCCTCCTACTTCAGGTCTCAGCTAAAAGTCACCTCTCCAGAGAGACTTTCTCTGAAACCACTTAATGAAATATGCACCTCTTCCTATTCCATAATTCTCTATTACTACATTTTTTTCATGTCTCTCATGGCACAACTGCAATTTAACATTATATATTTATGTTTTGTGGCTTGTTTATCCCACACACTGAACTGTAAGCTCCCTGAGGACTGGGCCACATCCCTTTATTATATACCCATGTGTACCCAGCAGTTAGCTTGGGGCCTGGCACATAGAAGGGTACTTATTAAATGTTTCTTTAATGAATTAATAACAAATAAATGAATGAATACAGTCAGATTTTAAAGCTGTCCAGAAAGGAAATCTTAAATAAGACTATTTGAATTAAAAATGTTTTTCCTAAGATACATAGTTTGAATATGATACCCCTTGTGATTTTTGAGATCAATTGTAGGAGACAGGGAAGCATTCATAAGTTAGTGCAAAGCTTCTGTGGGACAGGTACTGTTATAGGGATCCCAAAATGAGGACAACACTGGAGGCAGAGGCAAAAGAAGAAAACCTATAAATCCTGTAGCCTCATTTAGGGAACTGCAGTGGAAAAGAATGGAGTCTGATGTGGGTCAGTTAAAAGTTAGAAGTCTGGGAACAGGGCAACGCAAATTGAGGAATACTGAGGTTTAACAATGAGAGAGATTTCAACTCACCTTTACAAAATTGGTAAATCTTGACATCATGCTTCTCTTGAAAAGGATTAGAATATTGACTACTTAAGGGAAGATTATAGATTATTTATTAGCAATCTACCAATATAGCCACTACCAAAATGAAAATTGCAATTAATTGGGGAGTGTTGCAGTGTATACGTTTTATTTTTTTATTTTTTTGTAGTTTTTAATTTTATTATATTATGTTAGTCACCATACAATACATCATTAGTTTTTGATGTAGTGATCCACGATCCATTGTTTTCGTATAACACCTAGTGCTCCATGCAGTACGTGCCCTCCTTAATACCCATCACCGGGCTAACCAATCCCCCCTCCCCCCCCCCAGAACCCTGTTTGTTTCTCAGGTCCATAGTCTCTCATGGTTCATCTCTCCCTCCAATTCCCCCACCCATTTTTCCCTTCCTTCTCTTAATGTCCTCCATGTTATTCCTTATGTTCCACAAATAAGTGAAACCATAGGATAAATGACTTTCTCTGCTTGACTTATTTCGCTTAGCATAATCTCCTCCAGTCCCATCCATGTTGATGTAAAAGTTGGGTATTCATCTTTTCTGATGGCTGAGTAATATTCCATTGTATATATGGACCACATCTTCTTTATCCATTCATCTGTTGAAGGGCATCTCGGCTCTTTCCACAGTTTGGCTATTGCGGACATTGCTGCTACGAACATTGGGGTGCATAGGGCCCTTCTTTTCACTACATCTGTGTCTTTGGAGTAAATACCCAGTAGTGCAATTGCTGGGTCATAGGGTAGCTCTATTTTTAAATTTTTGAGGAAACTCCACACTGTTTTCCAAAGTGGCTGTACCAACTTGCATTCCCACCAACAGTGTAAGAGGGTTCCCCTTTCTCCACAACCTCTCCAACATTTGTTGTTTCTTTCCCTGTCCATTTTGGCCATTCTAACTGGTGTAAGGTGGTATCTCAGTGTGGTTTTGATTTGGATTTCCCTGTTGGCTAATGATGATGAATATTTTTTCATGTGTCTGTTAGCCATTTGTATGTCTTCTTCAGAGAAGTGCCTGTTCATCTCTTCTGCCCACTTTTTGACTTGATTATTTTTTTTTGGGTGTTGAGTTTGAGAAGTTCTTTATAGATCTTGGATACCAGCCGTTTATCTGTAGTGTCATTTGCAAATATCTTCTCCCATTCTGTGGGTTGCCTCTTTGTTTTGTTGACTGTTTCCTTTGCTGTACAGAAGCTTTTTATCTTGATGAAGTCCCAAAAGTTCAGTTTTGCTTTTGTTTCACTAGCTTTTGGAGATGTATCTTGAAAGAAGTTGCTGTGGCCGATGTCAAAGAGGTTACTGCCTATGTTCTCCTCTAGGATTTTGATGGATTCCTGTCTCACATTGAGGTCTTTCATCCACTTTGAGTTTATCTTTGTGAGTGGTGTTAGAGAATGGTCGAGTTTCATTCTTCTGCATGTGGCTGTCCAATTTTCCCAGCACCATTTATTGAAGAGACTGTCTTTTTTCCATTGCATGTTTTTTCCTGCTTTGTCAAAGATTATTTGACCATAGAGTTGAGGGTCCATATCTGGGTTCTCTATTCTGTTCCATTGGTCTGTATGTCTGTTTTTGTGCCAGTACCATGCTGTCTTGGTGATCACTGATTTGTAATATAGCTTGAAATCGGGCAACGTGATGCCCCCAGCTTTGTTTTTCTTTTTCAACATTTCCTTGGCGATTCGGGGTCTTTTCTGATTCCATACGAATTTTAGGATTGTTTGTTCCAGCACCCAGAAAATTGTCATTGGAATTTTGATTGGGATGGCATTGAAGGTATAGATTGCTCTGGGTAGCATAGACATTTTAACAATGTTTATTCTTCCGATCCATGAGCATGGAATATTTTTCCATCTTTTTGTGTCTTCTTCAATTTCTTTCATGAGTGTTTTGTAGTTCCTAGAGTATAGATCCTTTACCTCTTTGGTTAGGTTTATTCCGAGGTATCTTATGGTTTTTGGTGCTATTGTAAATGGAATCGTTTCTCTAATTTCTCTTTCTACAGTTGCGTTGTTAGTGTATAACGAAGCAACTGATTTCTGTGCATTGATTTTGTATCCTGCCACATTACTGAATTGCTGTATGAGTTCTAATAATTTGGGGGTGGAGTCTTTTGGGTTTTCCACATAAAGTATCATGTCGTCTGCGAAAAGAGAGTTTGACTTCTTCTTTGCCAATTTGAATACCTTTTATTTCTTTTTGTTGTCTGATTGCTGTTGCTAGGACTTCTAGTACTATGTTGAACAACAGTGGTGAGAGTGGGCACCCTTGACGTGTTCCTGATCTTAACGGAAAGGCTCTCAGCTTTTCCCCATTGAGGATGATATTCGCTGTGGGTTTTTCATAGATGGATTTTATGAGCTTGAGGAATGTTCCCTCTATCCCTATACTCTGGAGAGTTTTAATCAGGAAAGGATGTTGTATTTTGTCAAATGCTTTTTCCGCATCAATTGAGAGGACCATATGGTTCTTCTCCCTCCTCTTATTAATGTGTTCTATCACATTGATTGATTTGCGAATGTTGAACCACCCTTGCATCCCAGGGATAAATCCCACTTGGTCGTGGTGGATGATCCTTTTAATGTATTGTTGGATCCTATTAGCTAGGATTTTGTTGAGGATTTTGGAATCCATATTCATCAGGGATATCAGTCTGAAATTCTCCTTTTTGTTGGGGTCTTTGCCTGGTTTGGGGATTAAGGTAATGCTGGCCTCATAGAATGAGTTTGGAAGTTTTCCTTCTGTTTCTATTTTTTGAAACAGCTTCAGTAGAATAAGTATTATTGCTTCTTTGAATGTTTGGTAGAATTCCCCAGGGAATCCATCAGGCCCTGGACTCTTGTTTTTGGGGAGGTTTTTGATCACTGCTTCAATCTCGTTACTGGTTATTGGTCTATTCAGGTTGTCAATTTCTTCCTGTTTCAGTCTTAGCGGCTTATAGGTTTCCAGGAAGGCCTCCGTTTCATCCAGATTGCTCAGTTTATTGGCATATAGTTGTTGATAATAATTTCTAATAATTGTTTCTATTTCTTTGGTGTTAGTCGTGATCTCTCCCCTTTCATTCATAATTTTATTAATTTGGGTCCTTTCTCTCTTCTTTTGGGTAAGTCTGGCCAGTGGTTTATCAATCTTATTAATTCTTTCAAAGAACCAACTTCCAGTTTCGTTGATCTGATCTACTATGTTTCTGGTTTCTAATTCATTGATTTCTGCTCTAATTTTAATTATTTCTCTTCTAATGCGTGACTTAGGCGTCGTTTGTTGCTTTTTCTCTAGTTCTTTAAGGTGTAGAGTTAGTTGGTGAATTCGGGATTTTTCTATTTTTTTGAGTGAGGCTTGGATGGCTATGTATTTCCCCCTTAGGACCGCCTTTGCAGTATCCCATAGGTTTTGGACCGATGTGTTTTCGTTCTCATTGATTTCCATGAATTGTTTAAGTTCTTCTTTGATTTCTTGGTTGACCCAAACATTCTTGAGCAGAGTGGTCTTTAGCTTCCAAATGTTTGAATTTCTGCCAATTTTTTTCTTGTGATTGAGTTCCAGTTTTAGAGCATTGTGGTCTGAGAATATGCAGAGAATAATCTCAATCTTTTGGTATCAGTTGAGACCTGATTTGTGACCCAGTATGTGGTCTATTCTGGAGAAAGTTCCATGTGCGCTCGAGAAGAATGAGTATTCTGTTGTTTTAGGGTGGAATGTTCTGTAAATATCTATGAGGTCCATCTGGTCCAATGTATCATTCAAAGCTCTTGTTTCCTTGTTGATTTTCTGCTTAGATGATCTGTCCATTGCTGAGAGTGGAGTATTGAGGTCTCCTACAATTAACGTATTGTTATCAATATGACTCTTTATTTTGGTTAACAGTTGGCTTATGTAGTTGGCTGCTCCCATGTTGGGGGCATAGATATTTACAATTGTTAGATCTTCTTGTTGGATAGACCCTTTAAGAATGATATAGTGTCCTTCTGTGTCTCTTATTACAGACTTTAGTTTAAAATCTAATTTGTCTGATATAAGAATTGGTACCCCAGCTTTCTTTTAAGGTCCGCTGGCATGGAAGATAGATCTCCATCCCTTCACTTTCAGTCTGGATGTATCTTTAGGTTCAAAATGAGTCTCTTGTAGACAGCATATGGATGGGTCCTGTCTTTTTATCCAATCTGTAATCCTGTGCTGTTTTATGGGAGCGTTTAGGCCATTCACGTTGAGAGTGATTATTGAAAGATATGAATTAATTGTCATCATGTTGCCTGTGAAGACGTTGTTTTTATAGATTGTCCCTGTAAATTTCTGTTGTAGATCACTCTTGGGGTCTTTCTCCTTTTATAGAACCCCCCTTAATATTTCTTGCAGGGCCGGCTTAGCGGTCACATATTCTTTCAACTTCTGCCGGTCGTGGAAGCTCTGCATCTCTCCATCCATTCTAATTGAAAGCCTTGCCGGATAAAGTATTCTTGGCTGCATGTTCTTCTCATTTAGTACCCTGAATATGTCTTGCCAGGCCTTTCTGGCTTGCCAGGTCTCTGTGGATAGGTCTGACGTTATTCTGATGTTCCTCCCTCTGTACGTAAGGAATCTCTTCCCCCTAACTGCCCTTAAGATGGTTTCCTTGGTTCTAAGATTTGCAAGTTTTACTATTACATGCCGGGGTGTTGGCCTGTTTTCCTTGATCTTAGGAGGGGTTCCTCTCTGCCTCTAGGACTCGAATGTTCGTTTCATTCCCCAGATTAGGGAAGTTCTCAGCTACAATTTGCTCAAATACATCTTCTAGCCCTCTCTCTCTCTCCACTCCCTCCGGGATTCCAATGATTCTGACATTGGAATGCCTCATGGTGTCACTTATTTCTCTGATTCTATTTTCATGGATTCTGAGTTGTTTTTCCCTGGCCTCCTCTTTTCCCTTTTTATCTATTATACTGTCTTCCAGATCGCTTATTCTCTCTTCTGTCTCAGTTACCCTACCTGTTAGATTATGTAGATTGGATTGGATCTCATTGATAGCATTTTTAAGTTCTGCCAATTCACCTTTTATTTCTGCCCTTAGAGACTCTATGTTGCCATTAATTGATTTCTCCATTCTAGCCATTGTCTTCACAATTGCTAGCCTGAATTCCATCTCTGACATCTTGGTTATGTCTGCATCCATTTGTAAATCTGCAGCATAAGTCATAATCTCTGAGTCTTTTCTGTTTTGGGGGCTCCTCCTCCTAGTCATTCTGTTGATGGGTGTTTGAGGGAATGTATAGAGTCCAAATTATTGACCAGAACCCAAGCAAGATGCACCTGTTTTCTTGGGACCTTAGGGTTGCTGGCCTCTTTTTTTCCCAGCCTGTCTTCTGGGGGAGGGGCCTGCCGCGCTGTTACTCAGGCAACCCTGTTTGGGCGGAGTTGCCCTGCGCCCCTGTGGCGGGGGATGGGCTCAGTGGGAATCAGTCTTTGGGGCTTTTGTTCTCTGGCGCCTTTCCGCGTCTCTTCTGCGAGTCAGAGCAGAAGAGACCGTTTCCAACCCTCTGCCTCAGAGCAGAGAGACCTCAGTCTGTTCTTCAGTGAGCTCTCCAGGCCACACTGTCTCTGTTTCTGTCCGTGCTGCTATAAACTGCAGCGTCCTGTGTTGTGCGCCCCTCCGCAGCGCTCCCAGTCCTGCCTCCAGGTCGGGACACGTCTCTGCCTTTTGTACTTCTAAAACCGCCAGCCGCTTCCAATTCGCCCATGCGTGACTCTGCCGCTTGGGGTTTCCACCCCCGAGGGTTGCAGTCCACCGGCACAACCCCGGCGCACCGGGTTTCCGTCTGGGAGGCTGCAGTTTGCGTGCGCGCAACCGTTGCTCCGGGTTTCTGTCTGGGTGGCTGCAGTTCGCGTGTGCGTGACCCCGCCGGTCTGGTTTTCCACCCTGGGGGCTGCTCTAAAGTCCTTTCCCGACGCTACCGGTCTGCGAGTCTGTGCCCGTCCGCAGCGCGCGAGGCTGTCACTCACCGGCGGTGTAGGATCCCCCCATCCAGGCACCCTCCCGCTGCCGTTTATCCTCCGATATCTGCCCGCAGGATCACGGCTCTCCACTTCGTACCTCAAAACCAACTGCCTGCGATATTCTGTTTGTAGAGATCCAGATCTTCTTACATCTCAGGCTGGTTTCGTGGGTGCTCAGAGTGGTCTGGTAGATATCCAGCTCAATTCCGGGGACCAGTTGAAATGGGGTCCCCTACTCCTCCGCCATCTTTCCCCTCCCACTAGTGTATATGTTTTAAAGCAATTTACTGATATTTTTACTAATTCATAAAAGAAAATGCTCAAAATATTTCATGCGTGTTATGAATAAGCTAACCTTAGTATTTCAGTGACATGAAAAACATTCAGAATGAACAGAAACTTCTTCTAAAAATCTTATTTTAAAAATATATATGCATATATAAACTGAAAAATCTTTTATATGTATGTGTGAATCTTTTTTATTTTACTTTTTGAGAGACTTTAAAAATTATCAAATTTTGGGGTGCCTGGGTGGCTCAGTCAGTTAAGCATCTGCCTTCATCTCAGGTAAAGATCTTAGGGTCCTGGCATTGAGCCCCACGTCAGGCTCCCGACTCAGAAGGGAGTCTGCTTCTTCCTCTCCCTCGACCCCCCACTCCTGCTCGTGTGCACACTCTCTCTCTTTCAAATAAATGAATAAAATCTTTAAAAAAAATTATCAAATTTTAAACAATAATAAATCTATGAAAATTAGGTTAATCTTAGACTCAAAGAAATCATCCATTACCATAAAACGTGATTTCATCACACATATAATTCATTTTGTGTGTTTATTTTAAATAGTCTATTATAGGTTTAGATTATGATTTCTTGAAAATACTTTTTTTGGTTTTTCCTCAAATGAAGACATGAGAACTTCCTCTGTATATGTTTGCTAAACAAACTTACATAGTTAAAGGGAAGCTGTCCAAAATGGCCTATTTCAGGCCAAGGCAGCACGTTCACTGTAAGATCAAAGAAAAAAGATTTTTTTTTCTCTGCTTCTAATTGGGAGTGGACAGTTTTCTTACCCACATTGGCAAATCCAGAAAAGGTCTTATTGTAGAAAAAGAGGACTCAATCTTTGAATGTCAATGCAAAGAACTTTATCTCATTGCTTTTGTCCCATGCAGCATAGAGAATCCATTCCATTAAGGAGAATTCTGAAAATTGGCTGAAATTCAAGCTGTATTTTAATTCAACTTTTTGGCAGATGGCATTAAAAGGAAGTCAAGGGTCATAGCTTAATAATTGGGTATAAATACAGTCAGTGCAGTTGGCCTCAGCTTCAGTCATGCAGAACCAATTTTTAGCTTGATGATATCACGGCTGCATATTTTTAATTGAAACACTCATAAGGAGTCCTAATGTAATCTGAGTATTACTCTATTTTTCTCCCTCATAAACTCATGGTATCGGTTAATGGTGTTCAATGAAATATTGCATCATTGACTTTATTTTTCTTACCTACATGTTCTCTGAAGCATAAAGTTTGGGATAAAATGTTTTGTCCCTTGATTAAAAAATGGCAATGGCTCTATTCTCTAAGCTTCTAATCAGTAAGAGATGCTTATTTTATAAGTCTAATCCTGAATACAACATAATTTATGGCTGAAAATTTACTTCATTGCTAAAACAAAAAATATATATATACACACACAAATCTTTTAAATCATAATTCTCTTAATTCTCGCTCTGCATTTAAATGGTGTAATTTTGGACTAAGTAGATTATTATATAAAATGAAAAATTTTTATCTTTGTTACACTCAAGTGCAATGCCTCATTTTAAACAATATAAAAATCCTTGACTATATGGTGCATTCATATCTATTCTTTCTTCCATTTGTTACAAAATATTACTTGTAGCCTTTATAATGTAGAAGGATTTTAATTAAGATGAGAACGCAACACAGATTTTTTTTAAAGTAAAACATATAGGCATAAAA
Source organism: Phoca vitulina (assembly GCF_004348235.1). Classification (NCBI taxonomy): domain Eukaryota; kingdom Metazoa; phylum Chordata; class Mammalia; order Carnivora; family Phocidae; genus Phoca; species Phoca vitulina. Next base: position 27,042,333 of record NW_022589725.1, read on the forward strand.
GACACTCATTGGAAACTTTTAAAATGAATATAGGAACCATGGATAATCATTCTGCCATACAAGTTTCTTGTATAATTATACTACTTAAAATGTTTAATTGCTGAATGCTAAAAGGCAGACTTAGCCATATAGACTTAGCTATCGGAAAATTGATTAAACCTAAAATCAACATGAACCTGCAGTTTGGTGGCTGAAATAACAAAGAATTTGGAGTGAAAATTCAAGCAAAGAGATACTACAGTAATTTATGATAGGAGTTTTCTTTTTTTTTTATATTGTTTGAATTTGGGGGGGTACTAGATTGTTTTAGAAGGTTAAATCTATACTGGTCCATGCATACTTCTTGCCACTCTCCTTGCCTTTTGGGGATGGAGTGGAGAAGGTAAGGTAAAGATTGTCAGTCTGTATGCATTTGTTTTAAACCTCTGTACCCTTACTTTCCAAATTGAAAAATACAAATCTGCCAGTCTGGTAAAGCATGTCAGAGCTGCTGCTGAAAACTCGTCATTGACTCATTCATCCCCACTGAATCTAAATTTATTTTAGATCCTATCCTGACAGGAAGTTTGAGACTGAACTTTGCATTTTTCTGCATTCACAGTCATCTGCCTCCCTGTATGTTGAGGGTTTCACTAATGAATGTGACATTTGCTGGTAAATAAATAAATAATCCACCTCTATAACTTATTTTCTTGTTCTAGAAAGACAGAATGAACAGAACCAATAGCACAAGCAAACATTTTTTTTTTTTTCTCCTCCTCTTGTTTGGTCCTACTTCTTCAACTCAGTTACTTTAATAAAGAAAATGAAAGTAAAAACTACCATGGAATAAATCGAGGTCATGGCAATTATTTAAGAAAATAGAAATTAAAGATAGAATTGTGGTCTTCTGCAGCTGGCCCACCCTCGCAGCTCATCATATCCTGGTATAATGAGAAAGGTAGGCATACATCTTTCCTGCAATGAACTGCAAGTGAGAGCAGGGAGCTTTGGTTTGCATACTGCACTGGAGATGTGGGAATCCTATGTGGGCGCAGTAGTCAGAATGCCAGAACATAATTCCATCTAGCATAAGAAGCACGTGCGAGTGAATGTACTCCCTCAGGTAACTTGACAAACCCAAGCAGGGGTTGTGACTCAGGCAAGGCAGTATCCAGCCATTGACTGATATCATCAGCTTTCCAGTTCTTTCTTTCTGCCCTTCTCTTGACATTGCTTCTTCGTGAGGACTGTCTCAAGCAAGTGCTTCGCACCTGTCTCTTCCAAACCAGCTTAAAGTTACCTCGGTAATGGCTCCCATTCTGTAAATGCTTCCTATGTGCTTCGCATTCTTTTACACATTTTATAAGCATTATGTCATTTGATCCTTACAACCATTCTGTGAGGTCATGTCCCATTTGCCCAAAGTCACAAATCATAAGGAATAAAACTGGATTTGATGAGCCAATTTGACTCTAGCATCCATGCATATAATATCTACTCAAATTTGCTATACTAGTGCTTGAGTTCTCAGGAAGAGGAAGTTGCTTTCTGTCTTATGACATCCATGTCAATCCTGAAAATGTGCTTTGAGCTGTACTTGAGTTCCTTGAACCAAATTCTGTGTCCAGGTAGAGCCAGCTTGTGTCCTATACCTCCCCCCATAGTAGAGTAACCGGGACCACATATTTACCCGTAGCAGTTGGGGAGGGGCAGGTTCAAATGGGCAATGTGCATGGCAGAATAAAGTTATAAATGACTACCACAGCAACACAAGCTGCTAATTTGCTAGAAAATTCCCTGGCATTACAGCATTTCATATTGAAAACAGCTCATTTGTGTAAGTCTGCTTTACCATGAATTTCCATGCCTTGTAGTGATATGTAGTGACACAGTCCGGTAGCCCTGTTACCTACTGGGTAGGGGCAAGTTAAGCAGCTGAAGAAAAGAATGAAAGAGAAGACAGGACCAAATATGGTCATTTATTAGACAATCTAGTTTGTGTCTGAGCCAGTGGTATTTGGTCAGTTAGTCACACCATGTTTTCCTCTATCTTGCTCTGATCCTAATTTTCCTTCCTTCTCTTTCATACTCTTCTTGATTGGTGTGGTGATTACCCCAGAGTAAACAAATATAGAAACATGAAATTGTACACTTAAAACATATGCAGTGTACTACAGCATGCTTATGGTACCTTATTTTTTTCTAATTGACAAATACAAAATAACTCTACTTGTGAAGAGACAAGCCAGATTGTGTAGGAAATTACCATAGAGACTCCCTGGGTTGCCTAGCAATAGGCTACCTGGAACCAATGTCCCCCCCCCCCCCCCCCTTCCAGGAGGAGGGTCTGCACCCAAATCTAACTTTCATAAATTGCCAGATGCTAGCAACTAACACCTTCAGACTGTTTTGCACCCAATTTCAAAATGCTTTTACCCTGCTTACAAGACTGCTGTCATCTCATTCCACAAAATGTGATGTGTCCTCTTTCCAAGAACAGCCTATGGTACACTCAGCTGGGCCAGGCTCAAGCATACCAGTCCACAGGATGCTGAGAGGATGTGACCTTTGGGTACATGTTTACCTTTGTGACCTGTGGGTACTTGTTTACCTTTCTTACCTATGAGTTCTCTTTGGCTCCAAATGATGCTAGCTATTGTTTGCTTGACACTGTAAAGGTCATTCTTACTAAACAACACCTGGACTTTCTTGCATTTTGATATTATTGGACAATTTAAAGATTCCTAATTTGGGTCTGGTTTAATGGAGCCAACTAACATGACTGTTGACTGCAGGGAAACTGAAAATGCTTTTTTTTTTTTTTTTTTTTTCCGCCACTCGTGGCTAAATACAATTGAATTGGAAGAAATTTAGATGAGGTGTGATCCTAGTTAGCTATGGTGTCCATGCATTTATATTGCAGAATTTAAACTTCTGGTAAATCAAGGCTAAGTAGACAGTTGACATCATAATGTATAAGATTTTAAAAATTCATTTTCTAAGCTCCTTGCCTTGGAAAGAATTTCCAGTTCCTCAAATATACTGCTTGATCATGTCACCATGAACTTACATGTACTATCCTCTCTTCTGGAATACCTTTCTCTCTATAGCTAATTACCCAGCTTGCCCAGCTTGTTTCTCCTCCAAAAGCCTTGTCTGTTCTGGTCCTTCCATGGACCGAGTTGCACTGCTTTATAATCACTGATTTATGTGTGCCTTCTGTACTAAATTGGAAGTATGTTCAGGGCATGGGCTCTACCCTTTGTGATTTTTGTACCCTGCCCACACACACACACACACACACACCAATGCCCCATCTTTGCCTTCTCTAACTTCCATGTACTTCCAGAAGCAGAAAGTTTTATCCAGACCATCCAAGAGTTCTAGGGGAGGAGAACAGTTGGGGAACACAGACATATGGACATTCTGGACAACTTCTGCAGAGTGACATTCTGGAGAGACTAAAAAGTTAGACTGATCACCCTGACAAATCAACATCAGACACACAAAAATACTCCCCATGGAATTCCCTAGCCATCAAGCAGGGAGAGAATTGAGCTGATGTTCCTTAAGTCCCTGTACTCATTGGGATGTCTTGCTCTACTTCCATTTGCCTAAAATCTTAGTATATTTCCCCAAGGTTCAGCTGGGTGTAGTTATACATGCTGACATCCACTGTTTCCATAGAGGGCAAAGCCACCTTACCTATGAATCCAAAAATGTTGGATTTTGTGATTATTGACAGAGAATGTGTTTCTAAGCATTTATTTACAAAATCTCTTTCTATAAGAGTGCATGAAAATGTTTATAAGAATTGTATGTGTATATGAGTTTGTTGTTTTGAGAGACTTGAAAGTCATACTTCTAAAACTTATTAGCCAATTATGGAATGCATCAAGAATTTGATTATTTTGACCACCTTAATTTATTGATTAAAAGGAACAAACTTCCACTTGTAAGATAAATGAGTTCTGGGGATATAATATGCAGCATAGTGACTATAGCTAACAATATTGTATAATTGAAAGTTGCTAAAAGAGTAGACCTTTAAAGTTCTCATCCTACAAAAAAAATTGCAACTATGTGGGTTAATGGATGTTAACTAGACTTATTGTGGTAACCATTTTGCAATATATACATTTATCAAGTCATTATGTTGTATATCTAAAACTAAAACAATGTTATATCTCAGTTACATCTTAATAAATCTGGACAAAATAGTTTGATTATTAAACTTCTGTGATGTATTTAAGGAGTCTATGAATGAAGTGTAAACATAATATATGAATAAATAAGTGAATATTTCTTATAAAGAAATAAATTACATTAATATTTTATTAAGAACTCATAAGATCTGATTGAACGATGTTTTTTTTTCTCTTCATTTATTTTCTTTTTTTCTTTTTTCTTTTTTTTTATTATGTTATGTTAATCACCATACATTACATCATTAGTTTTTGATGGACTGTTCCATGATTTACTGTTTGCGTATAACACCTAGTGCTCCATTCAGTATGTGCCCTCTTTAATACCCACCACCAGGCTAACCCATCCCCCCACCCCCCTCCCCTCTAGAACCCTCAGTTTGTTTCTCAAAGTCCATAGTCTCTCATGGTTCATCTCCCGCTCTGATTCCGCCCCCCGCGCTTCATTTTTCCCTTCCTGCTATCTTCTTCTTTTTTTTTTTTTTTTAACATATAATGTATTATTTGTTTCAGAGGTACAGGTCTGTGATTCAACAGTCTTACACAATTCACAGCGCTCACCATAGCACATACCCTCCCCAATGTCTATCACCCAGCCACCCCATCCCTCCCACCCCCCACCACTCCAGCAACCCTCAGTTTGTTTCCTGAGATTAAGAATTCCTCATATCAGTGAGGTCATATGAGACATGTCTTTCTCTGATTGACTTATTTCGCTCAGCATTATACCCTCCAGTTCCATCCACGTCATTGCAAATGGCAAGATTTCATTCCTTTTGATGGCTGTATAATATTCCATTGTATATCTATACCACATCTTCTTTATCCATTCATCTGTCAATGGACATCTTGGCTCTTCCCATAGTTTGGCTATTGTGGACATTGCTGCTATAAACATTGGGGTGCATGTACCCCTTCGGATCCCTACATTTGTATCTTTGGGGTAAATACCCAGTAGTGCAATTGCTGGGTCATAGGGTAGCTCTGTTTTCAACTTTTTGAGGAACCTCCATGCTGTTTTCCAGGGTGGCTGCACCAGCTTGCATTCCCACCGACAGTGTAGGAGGGTTCCCCTTTCTCTGCACCCCTGCCAACATTTTTCATTTTCTGACTTGTTATGTATGTTATACTAACTACATATAGTTATTAAATCAATGCCTCAAAATGGACAGCTTCACAAAATCAAGAAAATATGGTATATTTTTCTTAGTTAAATTATAATGTTGTAATGCAAGTTTACATTCTGATTTTTCATTAACCATGTTATGAGCATTTTCCATGTTGCTACATTGACTTTACAATTACTTTATATATGGTAGTTCCATTATTTGATAGAATATAAGTTACCAATTTTCTTATTGTGCATTCGGACTGGGCTTTTTTGTTTGTTTTATTTTATTATTGAAGTATAGTTAACACACAATGTTATATTAGTTTCAGGTATACAACATACTTATTCAACAATTCTGTACAATACTCAGTGCTCACCATGATCAGTATAATCCCCATCTGTCACTGTACCACATAATTACAATATTATTGACTATATTCCCATGCTGTACTTTTCATCTCCGTGATTTATTTTTTTTATAACTGGAAATTTGTGTCTCTTAATCCCTTTGAGCTATTTTGCCCAACCTTATATCCCTTCCCCTGTGGCAACCATCAGTTTGTTCTTTGTATGTAAGAGTCTATTTGGTTTTTGTTTGTTTGTTTTGTTTTTTAGATTCCACATATAAGTGAAATCATGTGGTGTTTGTCGTTCTCTGCCTGACTTATTTCACTGAGCATAATACCGTCTAGGTACATCCATGTTGTTGCAAATGGAAAGATTTCATACTTTTTTTATGGCCCAGTAATATTCTATCTTCTTTACCCTATCATCTGTTGATGGATACTTGGGCTGCTTCCATATCTTGGCAATTGTAAACAATGCTGCAGTAAACATAAGGGTGCATATATCTTTTCAAATCAGTGTTTTTGTTTTCTTTGGGTAAATACACAGTAGTGGAATTAATGGATCATATGGTATTTCTATTTTTAAGTTTTTGAGGAACCTCCATACTGTTTACCAAAGTGGTTGCACCAATTTACATTCCATTTACATTTACATTTGGGCTGGTTTATTTTTTTTAAGAATTTATTTATTTATTTGAGAGAGAGAGAGTGCCAGCACAAACAGGGTAGGGGGAAGGACAGAGGGAAAGGGAGAAGCAGGCTCCCCTCTGAGCAGGGAGCCCAATTCGGGGCTTGATCCCAGGACCCCGGGATCATGACCTGAGCTGAAGGCAGACGCTTAACCACCTGAGCCACCCAGGCACCTCCATTTGGGCTGGTTTTAATTGCTTGCAATTAATATAATATTGCAATAAATATCTCTTTCCTAATGTGGCTTATTAATTGGTAGAATAAAATCCCAAGAGTCAGGTATAGGGGTAGGATCATGTTCTTACTATGGATTGATATTGCCACAGTGCTTGTCCAAAGTACTACACTTTTACCAGAGACCAACAACTGTGTACTGGGGTAGCAGTTCCATCCTTGTGGCTTAAATGGTATAAGCAATGGATGTTGTAAATTATTTTTCTATCCTTTCACATATACTCAGCTTGCCGCTTTTCTGATTTAAAGACTGGCCAGTTAGAACCTTTTTTGTTATTTTTTTTTTCAAAGATTTTATTTATTTGAGAGAGAGAGAATGAGAGACAGAGAGCATGAGAGGGAGGAGGGTCAGAGGGAGAAGCAGACTCCCCGCCGAGCAGGGAGCCCGATGCGGGACTCGATCCCGGGACTCCAGGATCATGACCTGAGCCGAAGGCAGTCGCTTAACCAACTGAGCCACCCAGGTGCCCCCTTTTTTGTTATTTTTGAACAGCATGCTTAGGTTACTATAGATGTGTTCCTTATTTTAGTACTTTCTAGAAATGCTTTTTGATGTTGTAAATTTTCACATTTAAGGCTCTGTAAAACACTCCTCTTCCCATTACCCTATTTTATCATATATCTCACCAGGTCCATCCCTTGGCTTTGCCTTTATAACAGCAACAAAATGATGCCTAAAGCACAATGCATGGGATCCAAATAAATATGCTTCCTCTTGAAAATGATAGGTCTCTGCATTTGCAGTTAATTATGTCCTTGAAGAGGATTATTTGTGTCCCTTGAGGTTGTGATTTCCTAAATCCAGTGAATACTCTGCTTAAGGTAAATTTCCTTTCCTTGAGAGTCAATGTATCACAATGAAAAAATAATTTCCTTCAAAATAGGCAGCCATATCACACCCCTGGAGTACAGGACTCTTCACATCTGTTCTGCCATAGGATTGAATAGAATGAAAACCTTAGACTAGATTTGTGGATTATCAAAAGATCAGACCCTAAAATGAAGTTGTCTAAACAAAATTTTGCATCTAGTTTTTTTTTTCTTATCATTTCTGCTCTATTTTGCTTCAGATACCCTTCTGTTGTCCTGCCCTGTCTTCCCACAGTAACAAAAGTCATTAGTGGGGGATAAGAGGGTAGAGGATGGAGGGTGGGGAAGAAAAAGTCAAATGGGTTGTTTGGAGTAATAAGGTACCAGTAAGTGCAATACTGACTCTAATTTCTAGTGTAAATGATTGTAGAATTGTATCTTACATTTACAGTCTGGTTAGCTATGTATAGCAGTGGTTGGGAAAATGTGTAAAAATATGGGCCAGGAAACCAGCTAAGCAAGGTCATAAGCTCCGGCACAGGGAACCTAATTGATTTTCCTGGAGCGGAAGACCCTGATTCCAGGTTTCCCTAATCTTGGCTCATTAGACCATAATGAAGGAAGAATAATTTATATCAATGAGCACAGAAATTTATCTTTCCTGGCACTCAGAGCAAAGTAGCATTATTTATAACTTAGAGGCATGCAGGTGTGGTCCCTTAGGCATCTCTTTCCATCAGTATTTTAGGAGACTTCCTGGTTTGCTTTGGGGAAAAACTAGAGCCACCTGGGGTTGTGTAGTATGGTTGGTACTTTTATAATCATTCATTCATGCAGCATTAATTTATACATTCATTCATTCAGTCAGTCACTCAGAACCTGACATGGAGGGAGATAAAAATTAATGGTATATTTAAGAGGTGTTAACTGTAAGGCTACATCTTAAACATAGCATCTTTTCACTGGTGTCACTTCTATTAACACAGGTAGATGGATACCTGAAGGAATAGGTACACAATCAAATATCATCATGGGCTACATGGTAAATGCATTGTTCTCAATCGGAAACTTTACTTGATTTACTTTGTCATAAAATTGTAGCTACATTTGTACAAACCACCTCATCTCACATTCTCACTCCCACCACTATCTATAAAGGTGCTTTGCTGCATTTCTCACCTTGATCAGACCACATGGAAGGGTGACCAGATCCCAGGACTTCAGAATATACATATACTACTTACGATAAGTAAAAGGGAAAAGCAACAGCAACAACATAAACAGTGAATTTGGAACTTGTTTTCATTGGGAAACACAGTAATTCTACATTCCTGTTCCTCAGCAATTGGATATGGGATCTAATTCACGGTATTGCATCCAGATAATCTTTCTGAGTTGTTTTCTCCCTAGCTCCCAAAATTCTAGTATATACTCAAATAAAATTAGTTTTTTTCTGAGAAAATGATCTTTTATGCAGAAATGATGAGGGCAGAGAGTAAAACTGCCTGGTCTCCAGCACAATGGCTAAACTAGCCACATTGATTAGGCCCCAAAGAGTGAGCATCACCCACGGTAACAGGCTTGGGTATTCCCAATTACATCCTGAATAAACATTCTTGTTTTATCTTACCACCAAAAATTAAAGTGCACACCTTCCCATGGAGCTGCTAGTTAGAACAAAATGAGGATAACTAATCAAATAAATACACAGTCACCATGTAGACCTGCAACCCCAGTCCTCAAGGACTTAAAAGAAAGGATGGCAAGCTCACATATCTCCCAGAACAAGGCAGGTAACATAAGTAGGCTGGGTGTGAGGCCAGAGGGAGTGGTGGGTGGACATTGCGGAACACTAGAGAACACAGGCCCTATTAAAAGGGATCAGATGCTATTCAGCCTGAGTGATTCAGAACAGCTGACTTTAAAGAACAAAATAAAACAACTCCCCCAACCCATCAAAACCCTTTTCCCATTAAAAAAGTTATTTACAACAACAAATTCAACTTTTTAACAATACGTGTGGACCAACAATGCCTGAACCAAATAAAACACTGTAAGGAACAGATTTGGCCCATGTGTTTGCTACTTCCGCTTTATGATCTTCTAACTCTGAAAATAAGCTAGGGGAACAATTGTATCTTCAGGAGAAATACTGTGGTTGGTTCCCTCCTTCATGGATTTGTGGCTCTGACTCATGTCATTCCCTCCAAAAGGAATGACCTCCTTCACCAACCCTCCATTAATACTGTCCCCAGCTGCATTAGTCAGAATAGACAACTGCTATAACAAACAACACCAGACTCTCAGCATCTTAACATAACAAATTTATACAAATTTATAGAAAGACCAATATGCATATTCTTAGTTGGGTGACTCTCCTGTAAGCAGTAAACTCAGGGATTTAGGAAACATGTGATTCCACAGTCTCAAGTCTTCCACTTTCAGTTTTAGGGACAGAAGAGTGACAGTTTGGAAAATCAAGTAGGATGTATCATGGGCAGGCATGAAAGTGGACTTCATGACTTTCGTCCATATTGGCCAGCACCCGGTAACCTGACCCTACCCAGATGTGAACAGTCCTGGAGAATGCAGTCTTCTTGATTTCTCAGGAGGAAAATATCATACCAGTTTTCAAGGGCCAGCTTAAAAACCTAAGTGATCTATGAATACTCCCGGATAATACTAATTAGAAACAAGTTTGCCCATTCACCCAATTAATATATGTTTAAAGAGTATGTGCCAACTATATAGTAGACAGTGGAGACACAATGATAAGATACCCTCCATATCTTTCTCCTGAAAGCTAATGCTGTCAGTAGGGAGACAGACATTCAAACAACTGTATGTTGTTGAACTGTATGTTGGGGGCTTTAATAGGCTACTAAATACAGTGAGGGGGCAGAGTTGAATCAGTACTCTTTACCACATGGAGGTTGACACGGTTGATTATTTGTACACCTTATCATCCTACTGTCGTTCAAGATCCTTGAGAACATAGATTATGCCTTATTCATCTTTGTGTCCTCCCTACTATGTAGCATCTAGGGGGTTCCCATAAACATTTGTCAAATTGATGAATGAATAAGTGTCTGATAAGAACAGTGTAAGCACAGACTCCTGATTTGAGGAGAAAAAAAGTTAGTCTTTGTCAGTTTTTAAGAATTTAAGCTTTTGGTATATAATAATATAATATTCTTTTGAATTCTTTTCTTTGTGTCTCCCCAAAATTTCTATAGTGGCTCACTGTTGTCCAAATAGATTATCATCAAAGAATTCACAACATTTAGCCTTAAATTATAGTTTCCTGACTGTGTAACAAATGTTGATTTCATTTAAGCAACACGCTGTATCATTTATCTGGGCTAAAGTGGATCAGATTAGATTTCAAGGCAATTATGTCATATCCTTGGCAAGTATAGTCATTATTAGCTTAGGAATTGTTTAAAAGAAGTCAGTTTCAAATACCTACTACCTATTATTAAATTTACTATGTAATTTATTTATAAATGTAATAATTTAGATTTCCTGATAACGAAGTTAAAATTACCTAGGCCCTCCCTCCCTTTTATTATTGAGCTATTCAGAAGAGGCAAAAGAAATCTCAGCTTCTAAACTGTGGACCAGATGCCATTCTCAGGTTTAGTTCAGAATCGACAATCTGTTGTTTGCTAAATGACTCTTGTTCTAACACCAATACCAGAAGGAAATGAGTTTCCACCATTTATCATTAAGTTTCAAAGTGGCCGTTCAACTTCTGTTGGAAATTTCGGGGAGAAAAAGTTTAGGAATGTGGTATCATATATCACTTACTTATAAGAAATGACTCCTTGTTTGCCAGACTGGGAATGAAATTTGGAACCATTTATATCAGCAAAAGACTGGTGTGTGTGTGTGTTTTTGCAGATGGATGGAAAGTGAACATAAAACAAGAACAATGGAGTCTTTGCCCAGAGACCTCCCTTTGTGCTGAGCATGGAGTGGAAGAACGTTTTTTTTTTCCTGGAGCCCCCTGAAATTTTGTCTACTTAGTCTCTGCCTTGGTGATATATTGTTTCACAGTTTTTTTTTTTAGGGGCTGCTTTGTGTGTGTGACTCCCTACCTAAATTTGCAAGTAACTTGTGCCATTTGCTCTTTCCCTCCCCCCCCGCCCCATAGCTGCTAGAGTAGGCAGTCAGCAGACCCAGACTAATGCCCACCTTCTATATATCTGCATTTATGTGTTTACCATTCAGGTAGCACCAGATTCTAGACAGCCTTCCTGTCCAATGATCAGGACTCTACTTTCCTCTCTTACTGAATATTTTTAAATCTTATCATATATGGGTCTTGTCTTCCTAGTTAAATTTAAGGCTTCACACAGCAGTTACCATACACTATTTCTTCTGGACTTCGTGCAGCAATAACCTACATAAGAGTGCTAAGTAAGTATAAATAAGTATATAAGTGGTATGCCCACTTATCATCTTGTGGTAAATGTGTGAATGCTTTATCAAGGGTTATTAATCTAGTAAATCAGGATCTGGGGTTAGATATCAGGGAACCATGAAGTGGAATAGGAAGAAAAATCTTTATTATTCATTAACTTTTCACTGAAATTTTGCATGTCCTTGATGTGGAATGTAGGCCTCAAACCACAAAAGTCACAGCAGTGCCTGACACTTGACCACTCCTAGGAATTGTATTTTCATACCACTTTGCATTTATGGCGGTTATCCTAAAAATCTCATTTATATTCATCACTGCTTCAAATTTACCTTAGATATTGGAAGTGCAACTAGATTTTGTTATTTTATTTGCTAATAATGATATATATATATATATATTATAAAATTTAAAGGTATTTATTTATATTTTTTGAGATTTATAATCCTATGTATTTTATATTATTCACTTGAAAATATTACTATGAGAAGAGTCCACAGCTCCCCGAGACTGCCAAAGGAGCTAGGGGTATGCATGAAGGTTGAGATCCCCTGCTTTAGACCTAATTGACGCATGAGGTGTGTTAGGAGGCTGCTTTGGGGTCTGGTGGACTGCATTTTGAATCCTATACTGTGTGACTTCAGGCAAATTACATTGCCTCTCTGTGAAGTTATGAGATCTTTCCCAGCTGTGAATTCTGTGATATTTGCAATCGGGCAGATTAAAACATGCTTTATACCAAAGACCACGAACGTATCAAGCACTCAAACCCATACAGAAAAAAAAGTAGAATAGGCTCACAGTATAAATCACTTTTTAAATGGTTTAGATAAATCCTTGTCTGATGGATCTATTTTGGATCAACTAGAATTTGGCCAGGAGGAAAAGAGGTATGTGCGTATAGCCAGCATTTACGTCTATTGGACAATAAGATAACTATACTCACCCATAACATATTATTGGGGACTATTTCAGTGGACCCTGGAGCACCTCACAATGATAACCAGCATTTTTTCATGGACATTCAGTCCAGTTAGGGAGGAAATTAGCCATATATTCCATCAGTGCCTTTGATTAAACTCTGATGATGTTTCTGAAAAGGAACATTAAAAACTGAGACCTCTGGGGACAGACATGCTGTAATTATTATTATAAATACTTAGCATTTTTATCATCATCATTAATTACATTTCTCCTTTAAGGGTTTATCATAATCTCTGAGCCTGCTATTTGTTCATTTGTCTCATAATTATCCACGAGTAAGCAGTTTGTTCTGTATTCTCAGAAAGTGATTATTCGATGTTTGATTCTTTTTTTTTTTTTTTGCATCGCGAAGGAGATTGAAAAAGGTATTGCTTTTTCTTTTTTTTTTTTTCTTCTGGTTCTGATTTTTTATTTATTTTTTTATTTTTTTTTTATTTTTTTAAAGATTTTATTTATTTATTTGACAGAGAGAAAGACAGCGAGAGAGGGAACACAAGCAGGGGGAGTGGGAGAGGGAGAAGCAGGCTTCCCGCTGAGCAGGGAGCCCGATGCGGGGCTTGATCCCAGGACCCTGGGATCATGACCTGAGCCGAAGGCAGACGCTTAACGAACTGAGCCACCCAGGCGCCCCCTGGTTCTGATTTTTTAAATCATCCTAGGTTGCTACCCCATCCAACCCCCCCACACACACACTAATATAATAGATGCTTTCATAAACTTGGTGGTAGGATTTTTATAAAAGCATCTAGGAAAAGAACATTCATTGGTAAAATGGGGACTTTGGTTGGATATTTGGATACATTTTTGCACAAAGCCTTCACCTTCTTACATAAGCTATCCCAGTCTAATTTGACCTAAGTTCTCTAGCTTAGCTTATGCTGGAGAAAGCAGAACTGACCCCTTGCTTCCCTAAGCATAAAAGTAAATGAGAAGTGACCAGCAAAGTAATTCTGTATCAGAGTTTCTCCTCCCTTCCCCATGCTGTAAAGAAGTCTGGGTTGAATGAAATAACTGATCAAATGGAAAACATCTACTTTGTGCTGAAATAATAATATAATGTATCCATGAAGGTATGTGTTCAAACTCTTCTATCTCCAGATTCACATAGTATGTTTAGCATATTAACCTATTAAAGTTAACTGATTTTGATGGGGTTTTAGACTTTAGTATATGGAAAAGGCCCTCTGTTTATTGTGCTGGCAGATTCCAGTGAAGCCAGACTATTTGTTGGATATAGCACTGTTCACCTCGTGTAAAAGTCCAGATTCTTCTTTTCATACTTTTCAAAGATGTGCTTTTCTCATTGTAAGCCCAGGTCATAAGATGATGCCTCAAGTGCATTGCAGAACATTTATTACTCTGTGAGACTCGGGTGATGAAAACTTTCTGTGGTTGGACTGTGATTCTTTAAATGAGCTGTCATCTATGACAATGACCTTATTTATAAGACACTGTCCCTAAGGGAATATGGGCTTTTTGACCTTGAAAGGCATGGAGCAAACCTGTTTGGCAATTTGTAATTTTTTTTTCCTTAAATAGTAAGAACTTACTCTAGTTCTTTTTGGAGCTACATTTAGCCTTGTATAGTAAACTAGAACTCAGCTAAAGTTACATAAACTCCCAGTGGAACTGAATTTCACTGTTGTTTATTGGTAAAATGTCACAGATGTCACTGCTCTTTATCAAATATTTCTAGCTTCCCACCTTTTATCCATACAATAAGATTGCACTTTTCTATCCCCTTTCAAGTTCAGCATGGTCACATGATTTGATTTGGCCAATTAAATATGAGCAGAAATGATACCTTTTACTTCAGGGTGGAAGTGTTAAGCACTAGTGCATGATTCACCATGTCCCCCTTCTTGGAAAGGTCATAAGGCAAACCTCCCCAGCTTGGAGCCTCCATCAGCCTGAGTCCCTGAGTGACCACAATGAACAAGCCCTTTTGCTGACCTGTACTGAACGTGTAGCATGAGAGACAAATCCACTTTTGTGGTATTAAGCCAGTCAGATTTGAGGTTGTTATCACAGCGTAACCTACCCCCTAGTGACTGATAGAGCAAACTATGTGTGTGTGTGTGTGTATGCACATGTGAGTATTCTTTTGAAATATTTTGCCCTTACCATCTGACTTCAGGGAAAAAATAGTCACTCTTATGCTTTTTGCTAACAGTGGCAGTATTTGTCTTCATTCCTTTTTTTAAAATTATTGTTACTGAAGTAGAGTTGACATGCAATGTTATTGCCTTCATTCCTTTATTAACAACAGAGGCCATCCTCTGTGAAGAGAGATACTGCCTTAACTCTGCCACAGTGTCCTCGTGTGGAAAATACCCTAAGATTTAGCCAAGGAGACAGCCACAGACACAGAACCCTGACTTCCAGGAGTCTGCACAACCAAAAGCAGCTTTCTGTCCTCTCTCTAGCCCTGTCCCGCAATATCTAGGGACAAATATGGTCAGTCAGCAAATATATATTGAATGCCTGAATGCCCGAGAACAAATCAAATACCTGGGGCCCACACTAGACCAAGTGAATCTAAGTCTCTAGTGCTAGGACCCAAGTACCATCATTTTCTAAAGC
The DNA here is from genome assembly GCF_004348235.1 of Phoca vitulina. Classification (NCBI taxonomy): domain Eukaryota; kingdom Metazoa; phylum Chordata; class Mammalia; order Carnivora; family Phocidae; genus Phoca; species Phoca vitulina. The sequence continues at coordinate 27,057,702 of NW_022589725.1, forward strand.
CACTGAGAAGAGTCTAATGTACACTTGGAGGTGAGAAAAGCTGACTCATCACTTTGGACTTATCCTTAACTTGTCTTCAATTCAAGATCCAAGTCTGGCTAGGCAGAATTCCTTTTCTCTATGTACTACTCTCCAGTTCTTCATATCCTTTTGTATAATATCTATCCTTACATAACTGACCATATTTTATTTTAATTCTTTCTATACATATCTCTGTGTGTGTGTATATATATATGTACATATATAAGTATATAAACACAAATGTATGATATATATCTATGATCTATAAATGTATAATATATGTATAAATGTACACATAAGTATAAATATATAAACGTGTGTGTGTGTGTGTGTGTATACACTAGGGAGGGGGGGAGGCTGAATGAATAAATGAATTTTTCTGAGAAGAAGAAACTAGAATTTAGGAAATCCAATATGAAAAATTTCACTTATGGTTTTGTTTATTTCCCCTGGTTTCACTTGGTTAACACAGCAGATTTTATAATAACATCATAACTGTTATTATGACTTTATTCTAAAATGGGCTAGTACCATTCCTAAGTACTTTTCAACTCATTTAAGTGAAAATATCCTTCCTTTTGACAACCCCCACCAAGCCACACTTTGGTCAGTCTGGGATATGAGGACTCAGTAGGTGAGGGAAAATATATAAAGCAGAATATAAATTTTTCCTGGTTTTTCAAGAAAGAACTTAAGTGCTCACACCTTCAGGATAAAGTGCAGGATCCTCCCATCTGGTACATTAGTCATGTGGGCATAGTGAATGAGAAAGATGAAATTCAGGGGGACCCGAGATCATTACAGGGGTATCTCACTAGGATAAAATTTTTCCAACTGTAGAACCTCCTGGCCCGATCCTATTGAAGAAGAGGAGATAAATTGCTCTCTTTTGAAGGTGCATTAACCTTAGGTTCATTTAATGAATTACCTCTCCCAGTGCACTAACAGATACCCTGGGGCCTAAGATGAAAAATGTCCTCTTTTCGCACAGAGAGTCTCAAATATGTACCACTTCCTTCTTTCTCTTTAACTTGTGTTGACTTTCATTTTTTATCCTCTTGTCATATGTATTTAAAATAAAACTGTAATACACTCTCAGTTTAAAAATAAAAATGGGAAATCTAGGACCTAACAAGGACAGTACGTGTTTCTTATTTTAAGTAGATTTTCTTAATTTCTGTCTCATTTTCTCCTTCTGGCATTTTATACATGCAAGCTACTTACTGTTCATGATTCTCCCAGAGATCTGAAGGAGAGAGGGGTTGGTTAATAAGGAAGTGGATACCATGAGGCTGTGTATTGAGTCACCCAGCAGGTGAGCTCAGGGGTCACCCCACATTCTTAGACCCCTCTGTAGAGGCCATTGAACTGAATCTTCTTCCCCTTCTCCTCTGTAGAATTCCCTGGATGTTTTTTTTTTTTTTTTTTTCATGCATTCATTTAGCAACTATTTATAAACAATGAGCGGTCTTTGTTTGTATTCAACTGCAAGCAGAACCTGAGATAAGAATTTGGAATTGTCTTAAAATGTAGGTTTTATTATTATTCAGGTGGGTAACACTGCTGACAAATCAGGAGATCATTGTGATTGAAAAGATAGTGTGTTACTCACAGTTCCTAATAGGAGGGGGCACACCAGGCCATGCAGAGCCACACAGGGGAGCACCAAGGTTGGTCAGAAGGCAGGCGCAAAGGAAAAGCATGGACAAGAGCCTTTATTGTGGTTTCTGTGGAAAAGGCAAGACAAAGCAGGGTAATAAGCAGGCTTGTGACTAGCCAGTTTGAGTAATGTTAGTGGGCTTTGGGGTATAGGGACTGTTTCTAGTTGTCTTGTCTCTGGCCTGGATTGATTAGAACAGAGGAATGTTGCTTCCTGAAGTGTAAGAGTCAGATAGAGGAGGTGGTTCAGAGTATGGGCTTTGGATATGCTGTTATGTATGACATGTCCTGTGCAGGTCATTTGCTACTTTTACAAATTGGCTACCTCTGGGAAGGATGGTGTCTCCCCAGGCAGCAAGAGCTCAGATGCCAGAACGTCAAGAATCCAGAAAACAGCACAATACAGTTAATACAGGGTGCAGACCATTTATTTGGGAAGTGATACTGGGAAACAAAAGTAAGGTAGTCAGGGGAGTGAAATGGAAGGAAAACAAGCTGTTGAAACAGGGACTTCCTTCTACTGGGGGTTCTCTGAGCACCTGCCTAAAATGTACCTTCAAATGGTTCCTACATAGAACATGAGGCAGAAATATTTACTCACTAACTCCTGGCCCCCAGTGGTTGAGGATCGCTTCTAGGGACATTCTTATCTGTGCACTTCTGGGATGAGCTTGCACACACAGGCTGAGTGCATGTCCACGGCTTCCGAGAACATCTGGAGACAGAAAAGCCGAGGGCCCTGCAGGTGTTTGTACTGGGAAGACAGGAAACCCCAGCTGCCATTGGAGTCAAGGAGTGGGCCAGAGGTGCAACCAATACTGTGTTGCACCCCAACCCCCACCCCCAAACATGAAATAAGCCAGCTCTTTGAGGTGTGAACTCTAAGAAAGTCAGCACATCAAGGTTTAGAGCAGCCGTATACAGAGTCACCTTGCACAAATGGCAAGGCAGAAGCCATGCACCTGTCTAAAGAGGACACCCTCGGTCAATCAGAAATATTTTTTGTCAGCTATGGAAACAGAAAAAAGGAGCACAAATGAAGTGAATGTTGGGCATGCCCTTCTGAGCACTGTCTAGGGGAGATGCAGCTCTGGCCCGTGGACTATACGGGAAGTGGGAATCACTCCATGTTGGAGATGAAATTTCTCCTGATTTATGAAGAATTTAAATCATGTAACAACCTCCCCTTCTTCATATCCCATTCCTCCTCCTCCTCATTCTTCACCACTCCCTCCCTTCCCTGCCTTTTCTTTCTGCCCTCCTCTCTGCCCCTCAGGCCTTTCCATCCTGCCTTTCTCATTCTTCTTTTCTGCCTCCTCTTTGCTCACCATTCATTGTACATACACCCTGGGTCATCTTCTGGGCTCGCCTTCCAGCACTGCCAGGAAACCCTGCCATCAGGGCAGTAACCGTCTGTGAATTACATTTGAATTAACAACCTTTTCATCACTTTTACAAGAACGAGCATGAAACAGCATCAAATGTTTCTAGTCAAACTGCTGTTCCTTTAGGGTTGGCCTCTCTGAAATTGTCCAATGAGAATGACCTAGGGCTTAACCGATCCATGCAAGAGAAAAGAGAGGCAGAGAGCGAGACTCACATGCCTCTGCCAATGCCATTTCTACCTGGCTCTGCCACTCACCTGGGCTTCAAGCTAAGAAGCCTCCAGTGCCAGGTGTCCTGCTAATAATCAGGAATCCCATTATCACTGAGCCATAAACTGAATTATTAGTGACATACATCCTGGATTATTCTGTCCGCTCCTCACTCCATACATCCAGGCACTGACACTTAATTATGTTGTCCCACAGTAGATCAAGTTTTACAGCAGCAACAAAAGATTAAAACTGTTTTATACTGGGGACATTTAGAGGATAAACAGCAGAGGGTTCTAGGAGGGAACTGTAGTCAGCTGTGTGGCCATCTGGGAGAAAACCATTCAAGTGCTATTAATATTTAAAAACCTTTTAGATTTTTATGGTTTGCAGCGCTCCTAACAAACTGGTTTCTAACTCCACAGTGAATTTTTGGTGTCAAAACACAATGCTAAGCTATTTTAGCGTCTTTATTAACAGGCACAGAACCAACACCCTGTGTGCTGTCTGAGTGGCCTGGCTGAAAGCCAGTGTGGTTGAAGAAGCAGGTTAGTTTTCTGTTGAGCATAACAATAAGTCCACTGGACACCAGCAAACTCTGGGTCTACCTATTTGCTTAGTTACTGCCCATCTTCTCTCTCTTCACTCCCTTCTTCTTTCTTTTTGTCTCCCTGTCTTGTCATCTTAGTGTCCCTGAGTCCACAGGTAATATGCATTAGAGTCTTACTTTCATTTTTGTTCTTCTGAAATCCTTGCAAAATTAACTTGGTCGATAGAGCCATAATTGTTTCTGCCCAAGCAGTTCTTTTGACCTGAGCTGTGTTACTTTTCTGAATTATTTGAGAGAAACTTGCACACTTGGTGCCCATTACCCTTAAATATTTTGGTACACATTTCCTATTATATAGTCATAGTACCATGAAATTGATGGTGGAAATTAACAGTGATTAAATGCTATTATCAAATCTTTAGCTCTTATAAAAATGTTACTAATTATTCCACTAATTTCCTTTGCAGTGGAAGACAAACCAACCAACCAATATCTGGTCCACAGCCCAATCAAGGGTTGCTAGTTGTATTTAGCTGGCATGTCCTGTTAGCCTCCTTCAATCTGTAATAGTTCCTCAGCCTTTCTCTTTCTTTCATGATCTTGACATTTTTAAGAGTACAAACCAATTATTTGGTGGATGTCTCTAATTTGGACTTTTGTGATGTTGAAGGATAATTTTCAAAAGGCTAAAAAATATGACATACAAATATAACATGAATGCATAACAAAGATTTTATTTAACTTAAATTACAGAGGGAACTAGGGAATGTTAACTTCAGTCTAAAGACCATTTGAGAAGCTAGGTATCAAATTATTATTATTATTATTAATTATCAAATTATAAACTTCACAGACAAGTCAGTGTCAAGTGAATTTATTTATTAGAAGGCACAGGAAAGAAAAAAGCCATATATGGCAATTTTATAAGAGATGTTAGAATAAGATTTCTGGTGTTTTATGGCACCATCAACCATAATCTTTGGGATTATTCATTTCAATTGAAGAGAATTTGCATCTCTACTGGACAAAAATCTAAAATTTTTGCATCTAAGAGTTGTAAAATAGTCCTGTTAGTATTAAGTCAAGCCCAGCACTGCACCATAAGAATACTCATTCCCCTATTTCCAAGTTTGGGGTATGTTTTATCATAGTGGGTTTTAAGTTGTCTTTCATTGCTGGCCGGGACTGTTCAGAAGGAAAACTGTGGAGAAGGCACAGTGTACTCTTAGAATTGATGCACCAGCCCCATAAGCATTCCTCTCCCTGTCCCTTCTGCCCCAAGGTGCCTGGGTCCTGTCCACACAGGTCTGACATCATCAGAGACAATTTAGGAGATGAAGGACTTAGACCTTACCAAGTTTACATTTGCAATGTTTTGAGGAATCTGGTAAAGACTAAGCAAACTTGAGGTCTTCGTGGCTCGTCTCCAAAGAGCATATTTTTAGGTAACTTGGCAGGCAGGCAGGAGTACTGCCCAAGCAGCTCACACATGTGGGTGTTTACTCAGTGTAACAAATTCTATCTTGATTTGTGTGACTTCCCATTTCTGATTTGGCTCTCCCTTGGATTCTTTGGTGAAAATCTTCCCTGTTCCTTTTGAGTGACTTTTTTTTTTTTTTTTTTTTTTTAAGAAGCATCTTTATTCTGATATTTTCTTCATTTAGCTGGCCAGTTATCCATGAGAGGTTTTTTGCCCAAAGTTTGGCTTTTGAAAATAGACCCTAAAGAAGGAAACTGATTTCCTATATTAGATACCAAGAGAGTACTCTTATTGTTTAAAATAAAAATCATTTATGCACATATAATTTCATTATTTTACAGATTTTAAAAGTTTGAACATTATTATTTGGACCTTAAATATATTGTGGTTCATTACTGTGTTGCTATTAGGAGATAATGAAATATTTAAAATGTACATTATATTTTTGTTGTATATAGAGAGACAAGGTTTATTTACATTAGGGACATAGGAGCAAGACTACCCATAAAACCATTGAATCCATGGCCTAAGACCAAGTTTTATAGAGTATACGTTTAATATATATCAGTTTCTCTAAGTTAATGTTCTTTTAAATCCCTCTAAATTCCTCTGTAACTGAAATGGTAGCTTTTGAAATCTATTGTTTCTGCAATTATTTTAGAATATCCAATGTCCAGAATTTAAGATAATTCTTTTAATTATCAAATTATAAACTTCACAGACAAGTCAGTGTCAAGTGAATTTATTTATTAGAAGGCACAGGAAAGAAAAAAGGCAAAAATTGGCTTTAAACTTACTGCCCGGAGGTAATTACTATTAACATTTTGGCATTTGACATTTTCTTCTAGTTTTTTCTATCTATGTTTATAAATACTAGAGATCATAGTATATATAATAGAGTGTCTTCATGTTTTCGGTAAAACACTGTATCATCAGTATTCTCCTGTGTAATTAAACTTTCTCACAATTGCTACTTAATGCTGGTATAATATTCCTTTGGGTTAATGTACCATAATTTATTTAGCGGTTCCTCCATTGTTGGTAATTTTTTTTCCCAATTTATAGACTCCTAGAAGTATAGGAATCTGTTGGACACCAGCATATCTAAGATACTTTTTTTCTTAAAGATTTTATTTATTTATTTATTTGAGAGAGAGCATGAGTTGGGGAGAGGGGCAGAGGGACAGGAGAAGAGATTCCCTATGCTGAGCAGGGAGCCCGATGTGGTACTTGATCCCAGGACCCTGGGATCGTGACCTGAGCTGAAGGCAGACTCTTAACTGACTGAGCCACCCAGGCGCCCTATGTAAGATTCTTGATATGTAATCCCACCAGTGTCTATGATGGTGCCTATCTCATGAGGCCTGACTGGGTTTGAATTTCATATATTGTTCAGTCTTTTCTAATAGTTGTTTTAATTTTAACTTTGTTAAATAATGCCTTGGTTGAGTATTTTTTTCAGATATTAGTTAGGATCTGGACTACCTTTTCTCTGTACATCTTCCATGTCCTTTTAGATAATGGCAACTGGACCAATATAGCTTCAATCTGTACTTGTATGTGGCTATGTATGTGTGACCCCAGGCAATTTATTTAGCTTCCTTTTTAAGCTTTAGTATCCTCATGTGTAAAACAGGGATAAAAATATATACCTCATAGCAGTGTTGTGAGGATTAAATGAGATAATGTAAGCGAATACTTGGCACGACACCTAGCAGGTGGTATTCATTAAGTAACTTTACTGTCATTGTTATCATAATTGCAATGTTCATTTTGCCAAGTATCTATTGGGGAGATAGGGATTTTCTGTTGATTTCCATGAGCTTTTTATGGGTTAAGTATATTAATTCTTTTTCACATTTACTTGTAAAAGTATTTTCCAATTTGATGATTGCTGTTTTCTTTTCTCTCTCCTTTTTTTTTTTCAGGATTTACTTTCTTAGCGACTTCCAAACATACCATAGAGCAGTGTTAACTATAGTCATCATGTTGTACATTATATCCTTAGTACTTATTTATCTTATATCTGGAAGTTTATACCTTTTTGAGCACCATCATTCATCCCCCTTCCCCCATTCCCCTGCCTCTGATAACCATATATCTGTTCTTTTTCTATTGCTTTTTTTTTTAGATTCTACATATAAGGAGATAATATAGGATGTTTTTCTCTCACGTTTCAGTTAGTGTAACACTCTCAAGGTTTATCCATATTGTTGCAAAAATGGCAGGGTTTCATTCTTTCTTATGGCTGAATAGTATTCAGTTGTACGTGTAGACCACATTTTCTTTATCCATTCATATGTTGATGGACATTTACAGTTGTTTCCATTTCTTGGCTATTATAAATAAAACACTGTAATGAACATGGGGGTGCAGTTATCTCTTCAACTTAGTGATTTTATTTCATTTGGGTATATATCCAGAGGTGGAATTGCTGGATCATAGGGTAGTTCTGTTTTTAATTTTTTAGAAAGGTCCATACCATTTTCCACAGTGGCTACACCCATTTATATTTCCATCAGCAGTGCACAGGGGTTCTCTTTTCTCCACATCCTCACCAGCATTTGTTATCTCTTGTCTTTTTGATGGTAGCCATTCTAATGGGTATAAGGTGATGTCTCATTGTGGTTTCGATTTGCATTTCCCTGATGATTACTGATGTTGAGCACCTTTCCATATACCTGTTGGCCATCTGTATGTCTTCTTTGGAAAAATGTCTATTCAGATCCTCTACTCATTTTGTAGTCAAATTATTTGTTTTTTTTTTTTTTTCTTTTTCTTTTTCTTTTTATTATGTTATGTTAATCACCATACATACATCATTAATTTTTGATGGAGGGTTCCATGATTAATTGTTTGCATATAACACCCAGTGCTCCATGCAGTACGTGCCCTCTTTAAACCCATCAACAGGCTAACCCATCCCCCCACCCCCTGCCCTCTAGAACCCTCAGTTCGTTTCTCAGAATCCTTATCCCTCATGGTTTGTCTCCCGCTCCGATTTCCCCCCCTTCATTTTCCCTTCCTGCTATCTTCTTTTTTTTTTTTTTTTTTAACATATAATGTATTATTTGTTTCAGAGGCACAGGTCTCTGATTCAACAGTCTTACACAATTCACAGCGCTCACCATAGCACATACCCTCCCCAATGTCTATCACCCAGCCACCCCATCCCTCCCACCCCCCACCACTCCAGCAACCCTTACTTTGTTTCCTGAGATTAAAAATTCCTCATATCAGTGAGGTCATGTGATACATGTCTTTCTCTGATTGACTTATTTCGCTCAGCATAATACCCTCCAGTTCCATCCATGTCATTGCAAATGGCAAGATTTCATTCCTTTTGATGACTGCATAATATTCCATTGTATATATATACCACTTCTTCTTTATCCATTCATCTGTCGATGGACATCTTGGCTCTTCCCATAGTTTGGCTATTGTGGACATTGCTGCTATAAAGATCGGGGTGCATGTACCCCTTCGGATCCCTACATTTGTATCTTTGGGGTAAATGCCCAGTAGTGCAATTACTGGGTCATAGGGTAGCTCTGTTTTCAACTTTTTGAGGAACCTCCATACTGTTTTCCAGAGTGGTTGCACCAGCTTGCATTCCTGCCAAAGGTGTAGGAGGGTTCCCCTTTCTCTGCATCCCTGCCAACATCTCTCGTTTCATGATTTGTTAATTTTAGCCGTTCTGACTGGTGTGAGGTGATATCTCATTGAGGTTTTGATTTGGATTTCCCTGATGCCGAGCGATGTTGAGCACTTTTTCATGTGTCTGTTGGCCATTTGGATGTCTTCTTTGGAAAAATGTCTGTTCATGTCTTCTGCCCATTTCTTGATTGGATCATTTGTTCTTTGGGTGTTGAGTTTGAAAAGTTCTTTATAGATTTTGGATACTGGCCCTTTATCTGATATGTCATTTGCAAATATCTTCTCCCATTCTGTCGGTTGTCTTTTGGTTTTGTTGACTGTTTCTTTTGCTGTGCAAAAGCTTTTTATCTTGATGAAGTCCCAATAGTTCATTTTTGCCCTTGCTTCCCTTGCCTTTGGCGATGTTTCTAGGAAGAAGTTGCTGCGGCTGAGGTCAAAGAGGTTGCTGCCTGTGTTCTCCTTTAGGATTTTGATGGACTCCTGTCTCACATTTAGGTCTTGCAACCATTTGGAGTCTATTTATGTGTGTGGTGTTAAGGAAATGGTCCAGTTTCATTCTTCTGCATGTGGTTGTCCAATTTTCCCAACACCATTTGTTGAAGAGACTGTCTTTTTTCCATTGGACATTCTTTCCTGCTTTGTCGAAGATGAGTTGACCATAGAGTTGAGGGTCCATTTCTGGGTTCTCTATTCTGTTCCATTGATCTATGTGTCTGTTTTTGTGCCAGTACCATACTGTATTGATGATGACAGCTTTGTAATAGAGTTTGAAGTCCGGAATTGTGATGCCACCAGCTTTGCTTTTCTTTTTCAACATTCCTATGGCTATTTGGGGTCTCTTCTGGTTCCATACAAATTTTAGGATTATTTGTTCCATCTCTTTGAAAAAAGTTGATGGTGTTTTGATAGGGATTGCATTGAATGTGTAGCTTCCTCTAGGTAGCATTGACATCTTCACAGTATTTGTTCTTCCAATCCATGAGGATGGAACGTTTTTCCATTTCTTTGTGTCTTCCTCAATTTCTTTCATGAGTATTTTATAGTTTTCTGAGTACAGATTCTTTGCCTCTTTGGTTAGATTTATTCCTAGGTATCTTATGGTTTTGGGTGCAACTGTAAATGGGATCGACTCCTTAATCTCTCTTTCTTCTGTCTTGTTGGTGTATAGGAATGCCACTGATTTCTGTGCATTGATTTTATATCCTGTCACTTTACTGAATTCCTGTATGAGTTCTAGCAGTTTTGGGGTGGAGTCTTTTGCGTTTTCCACATAAAGTATCATATCATCTGCAAAGAGTGAGAGTTTCACTTCTTCTTTGCTGATTCAGATGCCTTTTATTTCTTTTTGTTGTCTGATTGCTGTGGCTAGGATTTCTAATACTATGTTGAATAGCAGTGGTGATAGTGGACATCCCTGCCACGTTCCTGACCTTAGGGGGAAAGCTCTCAGTTTTTCCCCATTGAGAATGATATTCGCTGTGGGTTTTTCCTAGATGGCTTTTATGATATTGAGGTATGTACCCTCTATCCCTGTACTCTGAAGAGTTTTGATCAAGAAAGGATGCTGTACTTTGTCCAATGCTTTTTCTGCATCTATTGAGAGGATCATATGGTTCTTGTTCTTTCTTTGATTAATGTATTGTATCACATTGATTGATTTGCAGATGTTGAACCAACCTTGCAGCCCAGGGATAAATCCCACTTGGTCATGGTGAATAATCCTTTTAATGTACTGTTGGATCCTATTGGCTAGTATTTCAGTGAGAATTTTTGCATCCATGTTCATCAAGGATATTGGTCTGTAATTCTCCTTTTTGATGGGGTCTTTGTCTGGTTTGGGGATCAAGGTAATGGGGCCTCCTAAAACGAGTTTGGAAGTTTTCCTTCCATTTCTATTTTTTGGAACAATTTCAGAAAAATAGGTATTAATTCTTCTTGAACTGTTTTGTAGAATTCCCCTGGGAAGCCATCTGGCCCTGGGCTCTTGTTTGTTGGGAGATTTCTGATGACTGCTTCAATTTCCTTAGTGGTTATAGATCTGTTCATGTTTTCTATTTCTTCCTAGTTCAGTTTTGGTAGTTGATACATCTCTAGGAATGCATCCATTTCTTCCAGGTTATCTAATTTGCTGGCATAGAGTTGCTCATAATATATTCTTATAATTGTTTGTATTTCTTTGGTGTTGGTTGTGATCTCTCCTCCTTCATTCATGATTTTGTTGATTTGGGTCATTTCTCTTTTCTTTTTGATAAGTCTGGCCAGGGGCTTATCAATCTTGTTAATTCTTTCAAAGAACCAGCTCCTAGTGTCGTTGATGTGTTCTACTGTTCTTTTGGTTTCTATTTCATTGATTTCTGCTCTGATCTTTTTTGTTTCTCTTCTCCTGCTGGGTTTAGGCTTTATTTGCTGTTCTTTCTCCAGCTCCTTTAGGTGTAGCGTTAGGTTGTGTACTTGAGACCTTTCTTGTTTCTTGAGAAAGGCTTGTATTGCTATATACTTTCCTCTTAGGACTGCCTTTGCTGCATCCCAAAGATTTTGAACAGTTGTGTTTTCCTTTTCATTGGTTTCCATGAATTTTTTTAATTCTTCTTTAATTTCCTGGTTGACCCATTCATTCTTTAGTAGGATGCTCTTTAGCCTCCATATATTTGAGTTCTTTCTGACTTTCCTCTTGTGATTGAGTTCTAGTTTCAAAGCATTGTGGTCTGAAAATATGCAGGGAATGATCCCAATCTTTTGGTACCAGTTGAGACCTGATTTGTGACCTAGGATGTGATTGATTCTGAAGACTGTCCCATGGGCACTAGAGAAGAAAGTGTATTCTGTTGCTTTGGGATGGAATGTTCTGAATATATCTGTGAAGTCCATTTGGTCCAGTGTGCCATTTAAAGTCTTTATTTCCTTGTTGATCTTTTGCTTAGATGATCTGTCCATTTCAGTGAGGGGGGTGTTAAAGTCCCCCACTATTATTGTATTGTTGTTGATGTGCTTCTTTGCTTTTGTTATTAATTGGCTTATATAAGTGGCTGCTCCCGTGTTAGGGGCATAGGTATTTACAATTGTTAGATGTTCTTGTTGGATAGACCCTTTAAGTAGGATATAGTGTCCTTCCTCATCTCTTATTGTAGTCTTTGGTTTAAAATCTAATTTTTCTGATATAAGGATTGCCATATTTGGGGGTTTTTTCTCTTTAATTGTGTGGATATTTACCTCTTATCAAATATATGATTTACAAATATTTCCTCTCATTCAGTAGTTGCCTTTTCATTTTTTCAACGGTTATTGCTATTTTAATGTTTGTTAAAATATTTTAGTTATGCTTCTGTGTTTTGCAAAATAAGGACCAAGACAGTTGTTATAGCATTTATTAGAAAAGGAAGTAGCAAAAAAAGAAAAAAGAAGAGAAGAGAAGAGGAGAGAAAAAGAAGTAGCTGTACCATTGAGTTTTCTATTGCCACCTGATCTTTACCATTAATATCAAGGGGCAGAAATATAAAGAATAATGCAGCACCTATTTTGCAATAATGAAGCAGAAAGTCACATAGAAAGATACAGTTCTGGAAATTTAACCTGCAGCAATACCAAATCATATTGTAGTTGTTTTATTTTATTTTTATTTTTTTAAATATTTATTTATTTGAGATGAAGTGTTTACCCAGGAGAGTGGGGTAGGTGGGGGGGAGGGGCAGGGGGAGAGAGATAGAGAATCCTCAAGCAGACTTCCCACTAGGTGTGGAACCTGATGGGGGATTTGATCCCAGGACCCAGATATCATGACCTGAACCAAAATTCAGAGTTGGCCGCTTAACCAACTGAGCCACCCAGGCACCCTGCATATTGAAGCTGTTTTAAAATCTGAAACACTAAAACATTTATCAGAGTAAATCATTATTAAAAAAGGAAGGAAGTGGAAATTTTTTTCTTATCAAAACCTGCTTCCAACTTTATCTTAGCCTTTGAAATGTGTCCTTCATAGTTTCAGCTAAGACTGTATCATTAGCACACTGAATCATAAGTCTGCTGGTTTTGAAGGAAAAACCAAGTAAAAATATTTCATGGTGTCAGATAGCCTTTTTTTTTAAACTCTGGAATTCAAAAGTGATTGATTTAAATACTGAAACTTAACATGCTATTTTAATGACTATATATTCAATAACTTTTTTGGGGGTCAAATTGCCATACTTTTATTTTTCCATCTGGTTTTCTTTTAAATGTCTTCCCTTTCACCCAGGTAACACATTTTTTTTTTTTTGGTGGGATAAAGGTGAGAAAAGATCAAAACATTGTTTGTAGTAGACAGTGGGGTTTGCAGAAGCATTTAAGAGACTGTGTCTCATTCACCAACATGATTGTATCACGTTTAAATTTTTGAATGGCTAAGCAATATGTGCCAATCTCTGGAACTAAATTTAAAGTATGTATAATTTGTTTTGTAAAATTGGCATATGGTTTAGACAGCCTGTGTAACATAATACTAAATGAAACCATATTAACTAAGTAAGGGGTCAATAAGAACCCTAGATTTGTGCATTTGTTAGCATTCATTACAGTTTATTTAAACCCATATGCTAAAAGGTTATAAAATGACACGATGCATAACTCTGATTTGTAGTTCAGGGAATGAAAGTATGAGATTTCACTACATGTAGTCTAGCAGGTATTTGTTCAGAGCAGTACTTCTCAAACTTTGATGTTTATATGAATCCCCTGGAGACCTTGTTAAAATGAAGATTCTGATTCCATTGGTGGGGTGGAGCCTGAGATTCTGCATTCTTTACTGGCCTTCAGGAGGAGGGGGTCACTGCTGCTGGTCCATGGACCACACTTTGAGTAGCAAGGGGTAAGAAACAAATTATTTATTGGGAGTACATAAAGAATTCGCTGGAGAGCTCATTATATAGATTCCTGGCAATCCTCCTAGAGATTTTGATTTAGGAAGGTTTAGGTTGGGAACCCAAGATTGGATCCTAACAAGTTCCTAGGTGAAGCTGATGCTGCTGATCTGTTGACCACAATTTGAGTAGCTCCAATTCAGAAGTACTCAAACTCCTCTGACATAAAGTAATAGTTAATTATAGTGGGATGAAACTTGGCTCAGTGGAAAGTCTCTTAGATTGTCTAGAAGGGAACTAGGCTTTGGGAAAGGCCTCCTCTATGAGTCTCAGTTTCCTTACCTATATAATGGGACTAATTGATTAGTGCTCCATTCCCATGTATTTAGCATACAAAAAAAGGGAGCCCTCTTAATTTGAAACATAAATTTAAATTATTTTGGCCATGTCTCCCCTAACATTTGGAGAACCCATGACAAATGGAGACTTCATGGCGTATGGGTCAACATTTTCAAGTTGTACATCAAGACAACAAATACATTAGATAATAAGCTGAATTGTTTATTGTTGCAATATGTTTTTAAGCCACCATGTGCACATTCAACACTAATTCAGGAACATCTCTCAAAACCACAATTTGATACATGAAGAAAATAGAGATGGATATTTGTTTCTTCTAGGAAACAACACTTCATTATTTGAGAATCTGTTGCACTCATGCTATTTTATAGGAAGGATTTAACAAGTTGAGTATTTTTCCCTTACCTAAGCACTTCTGCCAAATCCTCCCTCCACTATGAAATGATGTCCATCTCTGATGTAAGCAGTTGCACACTCCATAGCCCTTCATGATATTCAAATACAGCCTTATTTTGAGATATGGGTTAAGAGATGTGGAGAATTATCTCCCTGAGGCCTGAGCAATATTAACTATGAGATGAAGATGTTTAAGATTATGCCTCACACTCTAGAGTGCTAAGTACTGGATCTGAAGTGACAAAAGTAAACTGTCATCTGTGTTTGTGATATGTGAGGACCTCTAAAAGGGTCCCTCTTGTCTGGGTTTAGGGCAGTACTTTTTTGCTGGTCATAAGAAAGCTGATACCCAAAATGACTATCACTTGAATATCATTCAAGGTGCTTGATATTTGAGAGAGACATTTGAAAGATAAAACTAATTTATTCATCTAGGTGTCCTAAAATATAACCATATAAAAATTAGATTATGCTGAAGTCATATAATTTTAACTACACAGAGAGAACCTTGTGTCAAATAAAAACATAATCATATGCCCTCTGCTTCTTTGAAGACAATATAATGTCTCTATACAGAATATTTCTGTATCACGTGCACAATTACTACTTAAAACATCCACTATGCCATCCAATATCCCTTACATGAAAGTTAAACAAGGTAGTTTTCTTTAAATTCACTACCAGGTTAAGAGAAAAGTAGATTCTCTTCAGACAAGCTTATATGTTTCTTGCTTTAGCTGCCTGGAAGCTCATCGCTAAATTTAGTATTCAGCTGAAGTATTTGACTTAGCCCAAGGTCTATACATTAATGTTTCTTTCCTTCAGATGCCTTTGTTTGAATTGTACTTTTCAGTTCATCTATTTTTTAATGTGATTTAAATTCATCAGTTAACTCAGAAAGAAGCAGCAGCATATGCAAGAAAGGAAAGAAACAAATACTTGAGTGACCTATTTTGCAGAATTTGTAAAATTCAAATGGAAAAATAAATGTGCATGGTAGAATTTTGTAAGTTATAAAACTTCCTATAATTAAAAGGCATTATGTTATTTTATCCACCTCATGACCCAAGATGACTGCTAGAGTTCCAGCCATCATGAGGTTTGTGTATGTCAGTGCATACAGAAAGAAAAAAGAAATTTAGAAGAGCAAAATGGTGTTGTTTAAATTCTTCAGCTTTTCTGGAGGTTCTACGCAACACTTGGTTACATGACTGCTGGGAAATGTAATATTTTGTTCAACTCAACTAAATACTAAGCTACCATTACTGAGAAGGAAGATGAGAAAGAGGTAGAGGTAGGGAATTTCAATCTCTGCCACAAATTCTTTGCCAGTGTTAAAGTGAGGAAATGTTTAATTTCTCAGTAGAGTAATAACATATTTAATTTTTAAATTGTCATAAATTTTTAAAATATCAGGTACCATTTGGATAGCTCTTTTTCGAATACTTTCTACATTTTAAACGTTCAGATCTTACATCTCAAAATAGTATAATTTCCAACCACAAATTAAATAAGATTTTTTGATAGGTTGCAGATAACGACTTCCAGAATTGTTCGTGGACAATTTGGCTTTGTTTAGGGATTGATTCAGTGATTTGTTTTCATAAGTATTGATTTCCTTTCCTGTATGTTTTATGAACTGAGTGGGGAGGACTATTGTACTTAGTCCTTATTTTGTTTCTATTTATTCAGAGTGTAGCAGTGGTTGTGGATATTTCCTTGACTATTTGTATTTTAAACCAACTTTTCAGATGGTAAATTGAGCATGAGAAATATGTTATTAAATTGACTGCATTACAAAGTGGTATTTGACATTTTCTATTTATAAACATGGTACCTTTTACCCAAAATCCAGGAAATTTTTAACAAAAATTAATTTCCATTAACTTATGTGTTAAATGCCAAAGCCTATTATTTATATCTGAGATGTACTAAACTAATTTTTTGCCCAAGGTCAAGTGCATTAAGAGTGAATGTATTTTATGAATAAACATTGTTTAAAACAAACAACCATTACAAAGCAGATTTTCATAATTAAGAAAAAAATTTACAAGTTGACTAAGCATTATCTTTACTCACTGAACTTTTAAATATTCCATGTTGAATTAATAATCCCACTTCTTCTAAGGATATATACTTTATTTGCTACACAGAGATAGCAATAAATAGATATTTGTTGATTTTAATATGGATTATGTATGAGTGAATATTTGTGTGTGTTTGTGTGTGTGTAAATAATATGAAATACTATGGTTTGAGAAAGTCAAGACTGGAAATGGATTTAATGTCTGTTTTACCAATCAACCATGATGTCAACAATCCATTTACTGCTTATTCCATCCTCAATAGTAGTTTCACTTTGTTAATTGTAGTTTCGGGGGAGGAGGGGAACTACTGGAAATTTCCATTGTCTAAGATCCTCACCATGATCAGCAAACATCTATCATTGCTGTTTTTAACTCCTCAACTCATTTTCACAATTTGTTGTCCTGTAAGGTAACAAATGGCCCAAATTTTCTACACACTAATTAAAATTCCATTTCTCATGAATTCCTTAATCGAGTGCAAGTCATTATGTGCTTTGTTGATTCTTAAGTGCAAAGATAATTGCAATGGGCAGCATGAAAAGGGTTTGATTATTGCCTGTCGACTCTTGTGAATTCTAATAGGTCTAATTGCATAGCATCAATTCATCATCTCAGCATCACTTCTTTTTATTATTAGCTCTTCGAATTGTAATGTGCTCATAAAGAAGTGTTGTAGTATATCAGAGCTGACATGGTACCTGGCCTATTGTAATTTTCAGCCCTTACCTTGTGCAACTCTTGAAATTAAAAGTTTATTATGGAGTGCCCTTTTTCTGAAACTAATTTTAAAATCCTCCTGTATGATAAAATGAATACTGTCTAATAATCTGCATATGAATTTGCCTTTATAATAATTCCATTAAATGACTGCCAAGACCTTTTTTTGCTCAGATTGTTCCTATAAATTCAGAACATAATGTGTTAGTTGGAAAACATTTATTAGACTTTTTAATGGGAATTCCTGGTGGCATTTCTCAGGGAGTTTCTATACTATAGTGGCTGTTGTAAATGCTCAGGAAAGAAAGAGCTCCCACTGAATACTGATGTGGAATCGTCCAGGAGCTCCAATTATACGAGTAAAGGACCACCAGGAACTGAGAAGCCAAATGCACTATCATTTGCACTAAGGAACGGAACAGCCTTAGTGTAGAGAAGGAACATAAACCTTTAATCAATCTATAGATAAACTAATGCTCTATATGTGTGAGGGAGTATATCCAATATAATGGTTTCAAAGTTGAGGACTTAGACCCTGTGTAAAGCTCAGTATTTTAATCATTATTTCTAAAAATTTCTAGGATCCTTGTGAATAAAGTATTAGAATGCCAGTTTTACAGATGAGGCTCAAAATGTCACCCAAAATCACCAGATGGTATATGGCAAACATCAAGACAGAGACCTCCCCACCATAGTTTGTGTGCTATTTTCAACACACACCATGGCATGACTTGGGTGAACTTTGGAAGAAGGACTATCATATTATTAAAGTGTGACTCCAAATCAACCCAAAAGTTAGATAAAATATAGAACCTCAGGTACTGCTATTCCCATTAGGGTAATGTAGTAAGAAGTGATTATAATCCATTTTAGGGAATGAGTCAACTTCATATTATCATTTTCTGAGAATTAAGCAAATTGAAGGAAAGTGTCTCAGTTATTTACTTACTGTGTAACAAACTATCCCCAAACTGTTACTGTGTAACAAACTATCCCCAACAGCTATTTTATTAGGCTTGCAGATTCTCTGTGACAGGAATTCAAATGACTCATCTCTGCCCAATAATGTGTGTGTCCTTACTGGGAAAGATGTGAATGACTGGGGACTGGGATCATCTGGAGACTTCTTCATCCACATGTCTGGTGATTGAGATGGGATGACTCACAGAACGGGCTCAGCTGGGACTGTCCCTCAGAATGCCTACACATGTACATTTGGATTCTCACAGCATGGCACTGAGTTCCTAGAGGAACATCCAGAAAGCAAATATTCCAAGAGATCAAGGCAGAACCTGTAAGACTTCTTCTCACCTTTCACTGGTAGTCCCATAGCATCACTTCAACACATTTTATTGGCAGTAAGCAAGTCACTACAGCCATCTGGGGTTCATTGGGACGAGATTTATACTCCAGCTTTTGATGAAGGAGTGCCAAGATCACAATCCAGAAGAGCACGTGGGATAGAAGATATTGTTGTAACCATATTTGGATAACACAGCCCACCACAGGGAATGGGTCACCTTTGTGTTCTTTCTTTCTGGGCAGTGGAGCAACTTGTAGGGAAAGAGTCCCCCAACAGTTATAAATTATTATCTTAAACATCCCTATGGAAATTATTTTAATAAGATGATACCTCTTTGCTTTGTGTGCACATGTGTGTGATGAAAAGCAAGAATAAAGCAATTTGGGATGCCTGAGTGGCTCAGTCGGTTAAGCATCTGCCTTCAGCTCAGGTCATGATCCCAGGGTCCTGGGATCGAGTCCTGCATTGGGCTCCCTGCTCAGCAGGAAGCCTGCTTCTCCCTCTGCCTGCCGCTCCTCCTGCTTGTTCTCCCTCTCTCTGTCTCTCTCTGACAAATTTAATAAATAAATAAATCTTAAAAAAAAAGAATAAAACAATTCATTTTTCTGCAGAGCAAATGTTTGTTTTTTTTTTTAAAAGAATATTCAAATTATATAGTTTAGATATAAATATTTTATTAAGTGCATGAGTTCATTTCCAAATACAAAGAATAAGGAGAGCAAATGTTGATCCTAAATTTTCTATTACCCTGTGAAATGTGGAATATCACCTATATATGAGTAAGGAAATAAATTACCAGTCATGAATATTCATTACTTATGTTCTGCTTTGAAAATCATAGACTGTAACAGTGATTTACATGCAACTATTGCTTACTGCATGATCATACTTTTTAAAATTGAGATACAATTTACATAGAGTGAAGTGCAAAGATATTAAATATATAATTTGGTGAGTTCTGACAATGTATACACACCAATCAATATGGAGAATACTTCCATCATGCCAGAAACTTCCCTTGTGCCCAATGCCGTGAATACCACTTCTCAAAGGTAATCACTGTTCTGACTTCTTTCATTATTTGTTAATTTCATCCGTTCTTACTATAAATGGAAACACACAGAGTATATATGTACTCCTTTTTTGTCACTTTTGTTCAATCTATTACATTCATCCATGACTCCCAGGGAGGGAGAGATGCTTTCCTTCTGCCAGGTGGAGGTGGTATTTTAGGCTTCCTGCTAGGCCTCAGCTAATACCACCCAGCTGGGAAGAAGGGGATTTTCCTGTTATGGTTCCCCAGGTGACCTCCACATGGAATCCAAGATGCTCACATGATTTCCACTGACATTAGGCAGGGCAGGGAGTTTGTTACCACAGCAGCCACGGATGAAATTCTTGGCTTCCCACTCACCATCCTCTGATGCCACTTAGGTGGGGAGTACCTCATTACAGCTGGAGGAGGAGGGAATCAGGGCTCCCTATTTGGCCTTTACTGACTGGATAAGGATTGAGCCATGGTTTTGTCTGTGGTGTTTTAGTGGAATAGGGCAGTTATTATCTTTCTGTCTTACTAGGTTGTCCTTTTGTGATTTTTTTTTGGCTGGAAAGAGCAGACTATTCTGGGGTTTTTTGTTGTGGTGGTGGTGGTTTTTATCTCTTCTTGGTATTTCTGGGTTGTGGCTTCTCCAGCACCCAGTCCAGGATATATGGGGCAAAAAGAAAATCCAGCAAACTCACAACCAGGTCATTCTTTGAGCCCCAAGGCATGCTTTCTTCTTTCCACTTTTCTGAGTTTTCTTCTATTTGTGTCATGTACAATGTCCAGGATTTTAAACTACACTTAGCAGGAGGAATAGGGAGAAGTCCGTCTGCTCAATCTTGATCCAGAACTGGACCATCTTTGCTTTTTTTATGCATGTATTTAATACTAGATCTTGGTGAGTACTAAAGTTAGGAAAAGATTAGAAACCTTTGACTTAGAACTGTGGTTGTCACGTGATAAACACTCAACAAGGAGCAGATGTTATTTTCTTTGCACAATCTCAGTGTCTCTGGAGTCTTAGTCTTCTCCTTTTATAAGACAGGCTGTGCGCAGGTTGAATGGAGAGATAGAGAGGGAGATGTATCCCAAGCCTTCACCTCACCACACCAGAGGATACAGGAACTTTCTCAACATGTCTTAAGACACATCACAGAGTTATCTGTTCCTGCCTGTGCCTGAACCTCACTGTACATGCAAATGTATAAACACACATAAAACCTCAGACTTTGACATACTGATGAGGGCAGAAAAACCTAGGGCCAAAACATACAGGATCTGAAAATCTTCCTGGAAGGATGTGGAAAGAGATCTTCTACAGTTCCTAAGAAGTTGGTAACTTTTGCTTACAAGTGTTTGACCTAAAGTACTCTCACGAAAAGATAGTTCTCCATACAGTTTATTTGTAAAACAAGACATTATAATTTATATGGTGAGTCTTTGTAATTCTATTCTTGGTGACAGCCCTGTGATCAGCTAGCATAACCACATGGAAAGACTTCAGATCTCGTGATTCCAAACATCAGTATAGTTTATCTCCCTCTGCTTATTATTCATGACCTTCATACACATTTCAAGTGCTTGGACAATTGACTTGCGCTGAAATATCCAGGCAGGCTTTGTGAAAAGTGGAAGTGGCTCTCAGTCCTTAGATTCATAGGCAGTGATGAATGGGCAAGTAGTTCTCCTTACAAGGTGTTTTGTTCAGTTATTGCTAGATTAGGTCACAGAAGGTCTGTCCTATGGGACACTACTGGAAAATTCTACCTGAGCTGTCCCAGGTATACTACAAACACCCCTTAGACAGACTGCATTCTTCTAGTCTTATTTTAGAGTGTTGCCTTTCATGGTATTTTGTTTTAAATATTCTGGACATAATATTAATTAATTGACCATTTTTGCCACTCAAGCAGCCATTTAGCCAATACCATCTATGTATTAACTACACATACCTGAATTTCCGGGCATGTCCCAACACTATTTTTTTCCAGTTTATTTTTTGTTTTGTGTTTTTTTTTTTTAAGTGCATAACTCAGTGATTTTGGTATATTCACAGAGTTGTACAATCATCCCTACCACTATCTAATTCTAGAATTTTTTCATCACCTTAAAAATAAATCCTATAATTATTAGTAATTACTCTTCATTCTGTACCCTACCCCATCCTTGGCAACCACTAATCTACTTTCTGTCTATATGGATTTACCTGTTTGGGACGTTTATTATGAATGGAATAATACAATGTGTGGCCTTCTGTGACTGGCTTCTTTCATTTAGTATAATGTTTTCAAGGTTCATCCAATGTTGTAGAATGTATCAGTGCTTCATTCCTTTTTATGGCTGAATAATATTTCATTTTAGGGTATACATTTGGTTATTCATTTATCAATTGATAAACATTTGGGTTGTTTCCAGTCAGGGGCAATTATAAGTAATACTGCTATAGGTGTTTGTGTACAAGTTTTTGTGCGAACATAGGTTTTCTGTCCTTTTGGGTAGATACCCAGGAGTAGGATTGCTAAGTCATATGGTAATTCTGTATTTAACATTTTGAGGAACTCTCTGCTTTCCAAAGTGGCATTTACATCCCTACTATTGTATGAGGATTCCTACACTATTGTATGAGGATTCCAGTTTCTCCACAGACTCATTAATGCTTGTTATTATCTATTTGATTATAGCCATAGTAGTGACTATGAAATTTTGATTTACATTTCCTTAATGACTAAGAATATTGAGCATCTTTTCATGGACTTACTTATTGACCATTTGTATATTTTCTTTCCAAACATTTCTTTTTTTTTAAATTTTATTTATTTTATTATGTTACGTTAATCACCATACATTACATCATTAGTTTTTGATATAGTGTTCCATAATTCATTGTTTGCGTATAACATTTCCAACCATTTCTTATCCCTTTTTTGACCCCTCCTTGAATCTATTCAAAATCAAGTTACCTACTTAGCTTTTCTTCTTCAGTTTGGGTGGCTTGTTCCTTGGCCTAAGAAGTTAAGCATGTCTTCTTCATTTTTTTCCCTTTCTTCCCACAATTAGTGTACCTGTACCCTAATCTTTTTTATAATTTAGAGAATTTCAATGAAAGCCTTAATTAATGTCATTAATGTTCTGCTAACATTTGAGAATGAGCTCTTCTTACTACAATGTTTGTGCAAAATCTGCTTATCTTTATGGCTTTTTGTAATGATTTATAAGCACTAAAAGAGAGATTGGACAAGATTTTCTTTTGGATTGTGTGCATGGAAACATTTGAAACTACAGATTGTCATCAGTGTGTGAGACAGCCAGGAATATGGCAGGCCTGGAGAGGCTACACAGGTCAACAGAACAATATAAGCCAAAGATCATAGCTGGGGGTGCAGTTGATACGTAAATTCAGTTGACAAAATTAAGGTCAGAATCTTGGGTGCCAAGTTAAAACTGAAGCATCAGGTTATGGGTAGAATTTTGGTAACAGAGCTATAGGCTGCCACTTTTGGTATAGACCAGTAATTCTCAACATGTGGTTCCTAGACCAGCGGTATCAGAATCACCTGGATACTTGTTAGAAATGCAGATTCTTGGTCTCCAGCCCCACTCCATCCCAGACCTACTGAATCAGAAATTCTGGGAGTGTGACTCAACAACCTATGGTTTAATAAGCCATCTAGATGATTTTGATGTACTCTTAAGTTTGAGAACCACTGACCCAGACTTCTAAGGAGGTACCAAAGGAAAGTGTGGTCTGTTGACCTAGCAAAAATTTAGCATTCAGTGAGGGCACACAACAAGGGCATGGCTGTAGCCAAAAGCAATATCTACAGGGAGGTCTTCTTGCCAAAGGAATCATCCTCAGAGGCCTCTTCTCTTCCAGTCAAGAGCTCTAATACAGAGAGAGTTCACATAGGTTAGGAAAATTCATAGTAAACCAAGTCCATATAAGTGAAGGAGGGCCAGTGCATTGGCATGGGAGGAACTGGGATATGGTATTAAGTAGAGTGCTAGCTCTTTTTGTGCTAAGCCTTATTCCTTGAGTGAAAGCATTCATACAAGTTGGCAAAAGCATGTCATAGAAAATAATGAGGAAGATATCAGTAAAAGTAAGTGGTTTGGAAGAGGGCCTATACATCTGGTAGACTCACAGAACTTTCACTGGACTGATACGATAAAGCCGGGTTTATCACAACCTACAAATACAATCTGTCATGTCTGGAAAGGAGGATGCTCTTCTAACATAAGAAAACTCCAAGGGGAATTTTATTTTCTAACAACAGGAAAAAGCTTTTATTTCTCCTTTGAACTTTGTGCTTTCTCTAGCTCCCTGGCCAGGACAAATATGGCTTCATTGTTCTCTAGTTGTGTTCAAGACAGTGGTGACTGGAGCCAGTGAGAGGAATGCCACCATATACTTCCAGCAACTGCAACTTTGACATTTCACTAGAATCTAGGTGATGGCTCTGAGAACATCTCATAGATTCCTAGGCAATGGATAGATTCTTAGGCCCAGAGTATACATTTCAAAAGGGACCAATGTTGTCTTCATGAAATTCTATAAATTGTTGTGTTTGTATACCTTTTGTGGCTGTTTTTTTTTTCTCCATTTAATAAGAATAATGAAAGACAAGAAATAACAGAATGTATTTGGCTTAATCCTATAGAAATTTTTGTATTGTGCTATCAATAAAATTGTCAATAATAATTCAATTAGAAAGGTTAATTTTGTTGTTCTTTATTCTTTAGGGTTTTTATTGTACAGCAGTGCCAAACACACTCTTGCAGTTCATTTACTATAGGAGAGAGAACTAAGATATTAATCTTTCAGAATGAAATAAGCAGTAAAACTTAAAATTCTATCTAAACACGTTATTGATATTGCCTTTTGTGTATTCAAAATCCTGCATAGTAAGGGTATTTCGGGAAATAACTCAACTGCTTGATGTGTTTCTGCTTTAAATATCTCTGGACAGCTAAGACTGTAACAAGGCATAGAAACCTAATGTTTGGGGTAAAAATAAATATCCCTTTTAGACTGAACAGTTGAAGTGGGGTTTGTAATTAAGGTGTAATAATTGGGTATCTGAGAACAACACTTCAAATTTGAATTATTCTTTTTCTGGTAAATGTATAACCATTTTTATTTAAAATGTATAATATTTATAAAAATGTGGTCTAAAATGGGTCTGGCTTGGAACAATGTTCTCATCAATTCTAAAAGAAACACTATGAAATAGCTAGAATGATGTGAATAGATACGCTTTCAGTCATGAAAGTACTGAATGTATTCCTTTTTTTCTTTTTTTTTTTCCTGTGTATTTGTGTGTGTGTAGATTTTCAACTTGGTGGCATAGCATATGCTGCTTTAACATGTTAGAAAAATAAAATCATAACTTTTAACATTAAAAAAGTTGAATTCTTAGCAATTTCTATAATTTAGTTGTTAGCTACATGAGGAATACATTCCTTGTTAAAATGTCTATTTGCATAATTCAGTCAACAATTATATTACTAATGTTTTTTGTTTAGTTCTTTGTTTTATTTATTTTTTCTTATTAGAGATACCTAATCAATCCTGCCAAGGGATTGATTATCCTCATTAGAAATAAAAATGTGATGAAAATACTATAATTTGTATAGGGTGATGGAGATATCATGAAGAAAGTGTGAAGTTGTACAGTAAGTGAATTCAGATCCACTAAAAGCTAGCTATTACTAAATCTTAGCCTGGACAGGAAAAAAAAGGATTTATATACAGTAAAAAAGTTGGTAGAGAATAGAATTATATAAGATACATGTAGAAGTTAGAAAAAGGTGTTCCTTTTTTTGAACTTTTGAACAAAAGTTTCAAGTGAAAGGACACCAAAGGGAAAGGAAACAGCTGAAAACTAACTTACTGATCCAGAAAATAAGTCGAAGAAATACTCTAGAATGTGCAGTAGATAAAATATTTGAGAGAATGTGAAGACAATTGAGACATATACAACCCATCTGTTAAGAATTCTAGAAAGAATGGATAAAATGAATGAATAATTATAACTTCATAACTAAAAGGGAAAAGAATTCCTGTCTTGAAAGAAGCTAAACAGAATTCAGAATTCCAAGTATAAATAGGAAGTTCCTAAAACTTTTGGAGAGGAAAAGAAATCCAGCTTACTTATGGAGGTATAAAAAAAAAATTAAACTGGCTTTTTCTCATGAAAGACGTAAATGAAGCAAAATCTTCAAAATTCTGAGAGAAAAATTAATTGGAACTTAGAATCATATATGCCAGGAAACTAACATTCAGAAATCAAAACAAATGAAAAGCATTTGCAAATCCAGTGCCTTAGAAAATTCCCAGCTACAGATTATCTCTGAAAGACTTACTCAAGGATACAGTGCAAAAAGAAAAAAAGGTAAAAAAAAAAAAAAAAAAAAGAGTTCAAGAATGAGAACACCAGGGATCTAAGTAATAGTGGAAGCAAGGAATCCAGCAAAATATAAATTCTGACAAAATTGGTTAATACAAATGGTTATGGATTTTGAGAATGTAATGACGAAATACTGACTTGATATGGAAGATCTTCCAGTTATCCCATTTATGTGTATTGTGAATACAATTATGTACAAATGCAAATCAATCAAGTCAGAGTTTGTAACCTACTACATGCCAGGTACTATGTTTGATGCTTTCACATATAATACATAGTTTATACCCCATATCAAACTTGAGAAGTAAATATAATTGTTTTTGCTGAAGAGGAGAAGTAATTTGCCCAAGTTCATCTATTTGGTGAGTGGGATTTTGCACTGGGATGTGAAGACTTGTTTTCTTGCTCTTTCCTGATATCATCCAGTCTAATTATAATTACACAGTCTAGGGATCATCCTTTTCTGATATCTCTAGACATGCCTCTATAATATAATTATTTTCCTACTCATACCAACCTGCCTATCTTGCGCTTCTCTTATTTCTCTCATCATAGTACCTCTCAGCCAAATTATCTTATCTCAACAGAACCCCATTTCTGAATAAAAAGTAGAATTTTTATTCATTGGCCTACATAATAGTATATTTCTAGACAATTGGTCACCAGGTGTTACTTATTCATTTACAGGTATTTCTTTCTTCTAAAATCTGATAGTCTTGCTTAATTATCAAAGCTCCCAGGCAAGCATTTCATTCTTGTCAGCTGAATTACTATGAAAAGTTCTCTTAATTGTTTTTATTGTTATTGTTTTGTTTTTCATGGTTTTACCTTAATGGTTTCCACTAAATAATCTTGCAGAGGCACACGTTGACCTCTTTGAATCTGAGCCTCACATGAATCACGTTTAAAAGGCTCAGTGATATATTCTATTCCCCTCAGTGATTTCTGTGCCAGGCCCAAAGTGGGTAAGGAAGAAGAAAAGTTAGGAAAAAAAAAAAGGGGGGGCTGCCCCGACACAGGAAAATTCATCATCTTCAACTGTACAATTTTTGTTTCTCTTGCTAATCCTTCTCTAATTTTTGACCCCATTCTGCCCTTGATTTTTTTATGTTAAGTGTAGATTTTCAGGAGGATTGACTATCACTACAATAATTCAGGCCTTGATTACTATTCTGATTTTCCCATTTCTGTCATTCCCTCAGTCACCCAGGGTGAAGTTACTTTGAATAAATTCTGACTCCCCCATTGCTTTTCTCGCACCCACCTTGAAACCATCACTAAACCCTGCCAGTTTACCTTTATGTTTCTTGACTATCTACCTCCCTTTTCATTCCAACCAACCTGATTTAATGTTAGCTGTTCTCCTTTCCTTTAGAAGTTTCCAACTCATTCTGCAAAGAAGGAAATAAAACCATTATCATGATTTCCCTTGGGAATTCATGATCCTGAGGGATCCCTCTTTTCTTTTTCCTGTGATGTCTTGTAGAATTCTTGCTTAAAAAGCTGTTCTCACCATTTTCTTTTCTACTAGAATCAGTTGATCTGGGAACAGTCATCTTAGCCTTTCTTCCTTGGGTCCTTGCAAGCTGCTTATTTAAGATGCGTTTCTCCATTCTCAAGAAGTTGATGAATAGAAGTGACCTAATCACCATCTCACAGAAGAGGAAAGAGATATCAGTTTAGATTCTAAAGATTGAGCAAAAGACAAAAATTGTATTTAGTTAAGATTACTCTTTTAAAAATTCCTTAACTCACATAAAAGTTGAAGCAGAGAAATACCATTTCTTAACAAGTCCTGTACCTCTGGTTTTCCCTATACAGTTGCGAGAGATCACTGTTTCTTCAAACTTGAGGACCGATAAAGTAGTTAGTGGTGTCCATTTTACATTAGAAAAGGAAATATTTATATTTAATTATTAGGTCTGTACAGCAGGAAGCTCTAGTGTAGCAGTTCTCAAAGTGTGATCTGGAGACCCCTCTTCCAGGGGATTTGTGGTCAATACCATGTTCATATTATACTTAGAGGCTATTTACATTTCTTATTCTCTTTCTCACTTGAGTGTACAGTGCAGCTTTCCAGAGGCTACATGACATGTGATAACATCATTTTCCTGACAGTTAATGGCATATGTGCTTCTGTTTTCTTGTGTGATGTATATACCCACTGAAACAAAACCTTTTTGGTCTTCAGTTAATTTTAAGAGTGTAAAGAGGTCTTGAAATAAAAAAGCTTGACAACAGCTCCTATCTTGCACAATGATCCCACCATCTCTGAGAGGCAGGTGGGAATGGAGACTGATCTTTTGGAGTCTGGCAGTATAAGCCAGCCTGTTCGTGTTCGTGCTAGAACGAACGCTCATTGTGGAAATGCCCAGTGAAATTATCCTTATTATTTAAATATTTTGTCATTATTACCCTCCCTTACCCCTTGTTCATATTGTTGAATATGTGTAAGTGAACCCATGAAAAATGTGGCTTCACAGTATAGAAATTTCCACATACTCTTTCTTTTAAATCTGTGTTAAATTAATTCTTAAAATATTCTGTCCTTCTCATTGTCTTTTTTAAATACAAGTGTCCCTTTAGAAAATTAGGTGTAGAAGCTGGTGTGGATGTGTATACCATGAGAATGGAACCAGAATGAGAGTGCAGGTGTAAATGTACAGAATACCTATAGTCTAGAACTGTCTTATGAATGCACTGGTCTCTGACAGAAACTAAGCTTGGTTTATTTTGATGGAGAGGTAGGTTCATTATACCCAGATGTCACTTTTTAAAGAAATGTGAACAGTGATTCCATTAATTTTTGAGAAAATATGGAGAGAACCTATCATTTTCCGTTTTGTCATTTGAGAGCCAAAACCAATCTTTAGAACAAAGCAAATTTATTCTAAAATGAGCTATATGCAGATGATGGAAATGACACATTTAAAAAATGCATTTATTTAATTATCTCTTGCAAAAAAAGGCAAAGGAGTCACCACACTTTTTTTTTTTCCTCCCTATGGGAAGTCATTGGAAAGAATCTTGTTGGAGTGTGATGGTGTTAGAGTCTTTTTTCTTTTATCATCTGTTGTGCACTTATTAGGAAATTTTTGATCAGACTATACTGAGTCTTTCTGTGAAGAAATAGATTCTCAGTTCCATAAAAATGTATGTTGAATGATATGAACCAGTTAATCTACATTACTTTGTTTGCCCAGTCTAGACTGGACATTCTACCTCATTGTTTTCTCTAATCCAGTATATCATCTCTGATTAGGTTGATTATATCAAGCCAACTTTTATTTAATCACGTACAAATTCAGTAATTATCCATTAAACAACTGTTCCCATAGAGTTTTTGGTTTTGTGGGAAACTCAAACATAGATTTGTCATGTTCCCTGCAGTGGAAGCAGGGAGTCTCTACATGAAGACAGGAAACACAGAATCACAGCATCTCAGAATTAGAAATAATCTTGGAGCACATATAATCATACTTGGTTGCCTCCAATGACAGGAAATGTCTCGCCTCCTCAGGCAGAATGTTGTATTATTAGAGAGCTCTGACTGATGGAATCTTACAGTTGCATGTACAGAAGTGTTGATGTTAAAAGTCATATAAATGGTCAAACATAAGTGATATTGGAGACCACGAGAGGAAAAATGAGTTCAGAATTAGTTCATGTAGTAGTGCTCATGGATCACCAAAAGTGAAGATAAATTCTCTTTGGGTTTTATGGAATGGAAAGGATTTTGAAAGGCAAAGATGGGGGCGCTCTCTGGATACCAGGAAAAGTCTGGAGTCAGAAAAGACTTGTTTTGTTCAAGTGAATGGGGGCAACTGCCCTATGTACCTGGCATACAGTGGATTCTCAATGAATATTTATTGAATAAAGGACAAAATTAATGACTGAGTGAATGATCATAGAAGAGTCTTTCTTGTCCAGACTCGTGTTGGTAAGGGAGCTATAAAGGAAGGCTAATGACAAGCAAGCACATGCAATATAGGATCAGCTTTTGTGTCCTGACAATGACGCCTCCCCCCCCCCGCCCCCGCACACTTTAGTCCTAGCCTAGATTCTGCATTTGTAGAATTACCCTTACCATGGGGGTGGGGGGAAAGGATATGGGGGGAGGGGTAGTGATGACTAGCATTCACTTATTTTTACCCACTAAATAGGATTCTTAAACTCTACTTTCCCCTTGCATCTTAATAAAGTGCTGGTTTTGCATCTGTCTGAAAAAGGCTGCAAATTGCTGCCCATCCCTTGAACTGGAACAAAGACCTTATTATTATCTTCCTTGAAAAAGTCATATTGTCTATCTGGACCTCCACCTCCTCTCACCCCTGCTACTGAAGCATTAGAAATGCCATGTATTTGACTCACTTCCTTCTAAGATGTGTTCTCTTTTGGTTCATTCTAAAATGATGTGAAATGTTGGAATTTTGCAGATAATTCAGCTTCCCACAGTCTTTCTGAGACCCCTCTCTGTTGGAAATAACACTATTGTAATGCAGATGCCCCCAATACCCTGTGAAATCCCAAAGATTCTGTAAATGGCTGACCACAGGATATCCCTTTTACACAAATTCCAATCCCTCTTATTGAAAATGGACCCTTATATTTGAAACAGGATACTGTCTCATCAGCAAGATCAACCTTAAATAGATTGTTGGCAGAAGAGGGCGAACGAATAAACTATTAAAGATAAGCTTCGCCTCTTCCTTCCTTTCTTTCTTTTTCTTTCTTTCTTCCTTCCTCCCTCCCTTCCTTCCTTCCTTCCTTCCTTCCTTCCTTCCTTCCTTCCTTCCTTCCTTTCTTTCTTTCTTTCTTTCTTTCTTTCTTTCTTTCTTTCTTTCTTTCTTTCTCTTTCTTTCTTTCTTTCTTTCTTTCTTTCTTTCTTTCTTTCTCTCTCTCTTTCTTTCTTTCTTTCTTTCTCTCTCTCTCTCTCTTTCTTTCTTTCTTTCTTTCTTTCTTTCTTTCTTTCTTTCTTTCTTT